>NC_052058.2:69571171-69892877 GCF_903992535.2 Arvicola amphibius
AACACCACCACTGAGCTCTTTACAAACTTAGAAACCAAGAGGCAGGATTGCATTATCTGCTGCAGGGAACATCAAGAGGCAGGAATGCATTATTCACTGTAGGGAACATCAGGAGGCAGGAATGCATTATCCACTGCAGGAACATTCTGCTTGTGGCCTGTGGCCTACACACAGGACAGCTGTGAATGCAACCTAACACATCCATACAGTTGCCTATCATTATCATTTGCCTCTCTCTCTCTCTGCCTCTCTCTCGCTCTCTCCTCTCTCTCTTGCTCTCTCACTCTCTTGCTCTCTTGCTCTCTCTTGCTCTCTCTCGCTCTCCTCTGTGGCCCTCTTGTGTGAAACTAGTAGAGGACAGTCTGTGTCACAATGTCAAAAATTGGATGAAAGCCGGGCAGTGGTGGTGCACGCCTTTAATCCCAGTACTCAGGAGGCAGAGGCAGGCAGATCTCTGTGAGTTCGAGACCAGCCTGGTCTACCAGAGCTAGTTCCAGGACAGGCTCCAAAGCTATAGAGAAACCCTGTCTCGAAAAACCAAAAAAAAAGAAAAGTTGGATGACCCCTTCTTCCTCAGGTCCCACCCTACAGACATTTCATTGAAAACTGAAGACACCCTAACTGCCTAAATTCCAACCTAGTTCTTTCATGCATTGGGGGGAGAAGAATAAATAAATAAAAGCATTGAGTGTAGAAAAGGAACAGATAGCGTCTAAAAGGAGTGAATGTCTGCCCCTCCCAGGCCCTGATGCCAGTGTCTTCTCCTCCTTGTCTCTAAGATCATAATCCTCTCTGGGTCAGTACCTCACTTTTCTCATTTCCTGAGGCCCCACCAGCTCATCTCCTCCTCTGTCCCAAGCCATTTGTAACTGTCAGACTGTAAAGGATCTGTCCTGACGGAACAGTTAAATATTAATACCTAGATTGAAGAGTCTGTGTTCAAATCAATTAAAAATAGGACATGTGGGGGCTGAGGCACCTTTCATCTATTTTGTCTTTCTGTCAGAACAGCTCTTGCTTTTCTGGGGACAGGGACTGATTCTGGGGGGCACAGGGCCCAGCTCTTTGGCTGGTCACCATCCTTCTCAATGAAGACTGAGGCCATGTGCAGTGGCTGATGTGGCTGTTGTCCTACCAGGAGAATGGGAATGGACCCTGTGGGAGGAACTGCCACCACATTCTGGACAGTTTGCATCACGCATCTGTGATGGTTTTGCTTTTTTAAAATGTTTGCTGCATCACAGTGTGAGGGAACCCATTAAGGACAGGCTCTTTCTACACAGCTCTCGACCCTGTGCCCGGAATCTTCTGGGTATTTACCCGCTGACAAAGTTTGCCCTGGTGAATAGTGAAAACAGTACTCACAGGAATTGCAAGTGAACTGGAGATGGCATGGGAGAGAAAGCAAGCACTCGTGAGAAAGGTCTGTGGCAAACGGGAACGCACTCTTTGCCTGCCTTGTCTAGAAGCCAGGTGCAGCCTGTCCCAGCCCCTGGGATGAACTGGTGGCCTGTAGGAACCCACAGATGTGAGCCTGTCCCACCATGACTGCAGGTCAGAGAATCTGAGCTTATTTTTGCTCTCTCAAAGTTGTTGACAACAGATGTGGCTAACAAACAAGAGATTCTGACCGAGGGTGTGGTTAATTAGTATTTTGGGTAAAGAGGTGGGTTCGCTCCACCTGGACCAAAAGTCAGAGACTTCAAGTCCATTTCTTATATGTTAATGGAGTCTGTTGCATCCCCGCTCCCATTTTGGAGTGAAGTATAAGAGCGTGTGGAAGCCTGCCCAGCCAGCACTTTATCTGCTGAACCATCCCTGAAGCCCCAGGACAGGTTTTTTAATTGGACTTCCCACCCACACTCCTGCTCTTCCAGGTTACTCCTAGTGAGCGCCAGCCAGATGAAGAGAAACAGTGCCATTCACCCTCCCTGCTGTGCTTGTGAGCCACGGATGGGGATGGACGAACGACATAAACTGAGTACAAGAGGTGGGAATAACAACAGACAGAGCCTAGCGTCCAGTGGAGGAGAAATCGGGATACTGTTAAGAGCTTCCACAAAGCCGAGGACCAACGCTTCCAGGACCACGTGATGTATGGTACGGATTGCTATCTAGCAAGCAAGTCGCCGCCAACCCTTAGCAGTGTAGAATGATAATCATTCGCAATCATCGGCAAGCTTGACCAGGGCCGGGGGAATCCACACATCCGGCCACCAACAGTTTCTCACTGGCTGTCTGCAGAAGGCCTCGCCCCCAACACAAGCACGTCCCCTAGAGCCAGCGAGGGCCTTATAATGTGGCAGCTGGCCTCCCCACAGAGCATTGGAAAGAACGTTCCAGGAAGTCTCCATTCTTTGCTCTATGTTCTGTTTGCTGGAAGTGAATTGTTACATTCAGACCATCTTCCGGTCCAGAATTCAGCTCTCTCTCTTAAAGGAAAAGAAGCCAGAGGGTTTGTGGACATATTTTAAAGTCACCACAGCAGCTGGGATGGAGAAAGTGGCCTCCACGGCCACTTCCGTTTGGGAAGGGGCAGTCTTTATTGTTACCATCAAGAACATAATCCACTTCCGTTGAGACAGGATCTCTCATTGGCCTGGAGCGCACCAGTTAGGGGGACTGGCTAGCCAGGAGCGCCTCTCTGTCCCTGGGATCACGCTACTACAGATCCATCGTTTTTTCATGGATTCTGTGGATCTAGCTCAGGTCTCAGGCTCCCGAGGCAAGCACTTTATCTACCGTGCCGTCCTCCCAGCTCTACTTTGTGTTTAAAAGATCGAAAACCACTGAGCTGAAAGGAATTTGAGCAACCTTGTAGGCTAGGAGTTGCTTAGCTCTTCAGAATCTTAATGCATTTCAATAAAATGTTTGGAAACACCAGCTTAAAGGCCATTAAATGGATTTCTTGAGCACAGAATGCCCCCAGAGTCTTTATTATGCGAATACATCTTGGTTTCTTTTCTGATCTTTTTGGGCTATGGATCTCTTTTAGGGGATTATCAATCTCAGAACCATGCCCTTTTCACAGGTCATTGAGACTCCTCTGAAGAGCGCTGTGAATCTGTAGCTTAGCACCCCCATTAGCTACTGCAGCTATCCACTCAAGCCCAAAGAAACCTCAAAGTTTGACCCAAAGACATTTGAAACACCTGCCTAGAACTTGTCCCCATGGCCCTGTCTGGTCTTAATTCCATGGGGTAATGGCACATAGTTCCAGAAATAGAGCCAATCCTTTGATGTCTCTTTTCTTCTTTTGACCGACACTTTTAATGTCATTTCAGCTGAGCATTTGGGTTACAAAGGAAAATGGACAAACGGCTTGTCTGTGCCCGGTCTTCAATTTGGCCACTAGCGCTGCCTGAAAAGCTTCAGTTTGTTCAACCAAAGGGGCTGCTGCATAGAAGGGCAGACCGTTTGTTTATGGGAGGAGGAGAAACTCACTGGAGAGAGCTGAATTCTAAAACAGCAGTTCCCATGTAGACAGTCCCCCAACCACAGTTCTCTGCAAAAGAGGGATTTTCTTAAGCCATCCAAAGCGTCCGTCTTCCTTGCGGAATGTGTCTTTCTCACTGCTCATGCTGGTCGCTAGGAAGGCTGTCATTGTGGCCCCGACAACACATTCTTGTCTTCGACACATGATGAATAGATAATAGACATTAATGTCAGGAAAAATAACACTCTCCAAATTCCTCTACCCATTTGTTTACTTTCTTGTTCTTTACCCAAGGTGTGAGTCTCTCTGAGAAATGTATAGCTTAATAAAAAAATTGAAAAAAATCAAAAAAATTATACGTTACTTTAATTTTTTTAGCTTTTAAAGGCCGCCATACAGAATAAATATTGTAAAATTGTAAATTTTCAATTTTAAAAAATTGTATCTTGCCAGGCCTGGTGCTCATCTGTAATCCCAGCACTCAGGAGGCTGAGGCGAGAGGATCACAAGTCTGAGACTAGCCTGGGCTACATAGTGAGATCCTGTCTCTATGCAAATAAAAATAACAAAGGAATTGTCTCTTTCGATATAGCTGATATATGCTGAAGGGTCAGTACTGAATCTGCATGAAGCTTTCTAATGACTTTTCTAAAGAAAGAATGTTCCAGAATCTGACTTCCTCCAGAAAGTCATGCTCAGCAGTAGCCAGGATTCCTCAGAGTCGGTAGGACTGCTAGGAAGTGAAGTTATCCTTCCTGGGACAAGACGGTACAAAACCAAGGCCACGTGCATAGAGAGAGACTGCATTTCATTCTGTCTTGGTGAAAATGTCCAAGTATCGCATTTCGGAAATGTTCCAGCTGATTAAATTCCGCTCACATTTTTTTCTTTCAATTTAATGGAAATGTGGAGCATTGGCTCTGGGAGAAACCATATCCACTCTTCCCTTTCTTAAACCCAGAAGGCCGTAGAACCTGTTTGGGTGGGTTTGTACAAGCATCTCTAATAAGGAAAATCTTCATTTAGCTTTTCAGGGGTAGAGAGCACAGAATTGAGCCTCAAAAATGGCTGCACAGTTGTTCTGCTGGTCCGTCGCTGATTCATTTTCTCCTCATTGAATTCCATGCCCCATTTTCCAGCTCTCTTATCTTATGATAACAGAGTAACCCTTTGAAGATTACAAAGCATGCTTTGTTTGTTTATTTAAAACAGTTTTACTTAATTAGCATTAATTAGAAAAGAGTGCTGCTATGCATATTTTCACGTGCATAGCAATACACATATACATGTGAATATAAAATATAAGCTATGCACATGAGCATTGAATGTTATATGTGACAATGCGGAATTTATATGCTATACATGTAAATATGTAGGCATGTTAATATAATTAAGCCCAATACATATATACCCATGCATTCATCTTTTCTTAAACACATGTGTATGTATGTGTGTTCTGGGATTTATACTTTTTAAACTCTTTTTTAATGATTTATTTATCTTTACTCCATGTGTATTGGTGTTTTATCTGTGTGAGGGTGTTGGATCCCTTAAAACTGGGGTTACAAACAGATACGAGCTGCCATATGGGTGTTAGAATTGACCCCAGGTCCTCTTGAAGAGCTTAACCACTGGGCGAACTCTCCAGCCACTAAACTCTTTTTTATTTTAGATTTATATATATTTGTTTTATTTTATTTGACTGCATGTATGTCTTTGTCCTTGTATGTCTGATGCCCAGAAGAGGGCATCAGATCCCCTGGAAATGGAGTTACAAACAGTTGTGAGCCACTATGTGGGTGAGAGGAACCAAATCCAGGTCCTCTGCAAGAACAAGTGCTCTCAACTGCTAAGCCGACTTTCTGGGCCAATTTGTGTATATTTTCTAAGCAGTCTTTACAGCTCTGTGACTATGATAGTTCTCCATTTCTCAAGCAAGGAGCGCTCCAGCTCGAGGATGCGCCGCGATACCAAACTTGGTGTTCCGTCTCAGTGACGTCACCAAACTTGGTGTTCCGTCTCAGTGACGTCACCAAACTTGGTGTTTCGTCTCTGTGGCGTCACCAAACTTGGTGTTTCGTCTCTGTGGCATCACCAAGCTTGGTGTTTCGTCCCAGTGACGTCACCAAACTTGGTATTTCGTCTCAGTGATGTCTGACTCTGCAGTTTGTACCTTTCTTCTGGTGTATCATTTCGACTTTTCCCCAGGAACGATATAGAAGCATGGGTGCTAGAGCAGAAGGGAAACTCAGAGATCATCTACCTGACCCTCCCGTGTGGGAGGAACTGGAGCCGAGAACACCGAAATGACTGCTCAGAGTCACGTTGCTAGTTTAGTGACCATTACTTCTCGGCACCTCTTGACTTTAGCCCAGACCTTTTTTTAGCCCATGCAGAAAAGTCCTCAGTGTGAGGTTTTGTTGAGATTCCCCCCACAATGGAACTAGGTTTAGATTTGATGTATTTTGTCTATAAAAGAGCACATGATTTAAGAGACCAGCCTTCACTCCATCCACAGAAAGCTGTGAATAAGGAAATGCATGAAAGATAAATCTAAAACATTAGTGATGATTATTTCCAAGCAGTGGAACATCAGAGCGATGCATTTAATTTCCTATATTTCTTTGAATTTATTCCATGTATGCAAACATGACCTGAACACAAGATAGGTAGGAAATCAGCACCAGCCTCATACTTACCCTTTCTTGCATTCATGTACCCATTTAACAATATGCAACATATATACATGTGTTTCAGAGTTCTATCATATAAGTTATAATATATTCTATAGTATACCATGTTATATAACTGTGTATAAATCACGTATATTACTTATGTGATAAATTGTGTGATGTTATATATTATGTTATGTAAGTTATAATATGTTAAGGATATACATCCTCCCCCACTGCATCGGTTCCTTTTCTATTGCTATGAAGAGACACCATGATCAAGACAACTTGCAGAAGGAAGAGCTCATTCCAAGGATGAGTTCATGACCATCATGGCCAGAAGGGAGCATGGCAGGAGGTGGGCAGGCATGGCACTGGAGCAGGAGGTGAGAGCTTACATCCTGACCTACAAGCACAGGGCATGGGCTGGGGCAGGGGAGAGATGGAGATCTATTGGGAATGGTACAGGCTTTTGAAATCTGAAATCCCACCCATGGTGACGCCTCCTTCAACAAGACCCCACTTTCTCAAACAGTTCCACTGACAGAGGACCAAGCATACAAACACAGGGATGGAGCCTGTGGGAGTTATTCTCGTTCAAACCACCACACCCACGTTCTCTGGCATTTGTCTTTATCACTTAAAAACATACTGTAAATGAAATCTCTCAAGGAAACTGACAAAGCACTAGATAAAGATGGCATGATATTGTGATGAGAAATAAGAGGCCTTGATTTTGCTCCTTCCCCCTCCTACAGTTTTGTTTTGTTTCCTGTTGTTTGTCGTGAATAGCCTTGTGCTGGCGGCTGGCTTTATTCCTGCCCAGTGCACTCCTGAGTTAGTGGTGAGGCAAAGGATGCTAAGAGGTGCTGCCAGAAGCACGCTCAGAATGGTGGCGGCACTACGTCTCCACCCCTCTGCTATGAACCCCACCAGCAGTGTCTTCACTGGGTTTGCCAGCTCGGTGGGTAGGGTTCTCCTAACTTGCATTTTCCTGATTCATAGCTTCAATAAAATTTCTATCACGCTTTGCGATGCACCAGGCTTCTTCTGTGTGCAGGCTCCAGACAGCACACCTGACATATGTTGGCCTTCACCTTTTTGGCAGTCAAGGGTCCAGGTAGTATGATCATCTTCATCTAAGACCACGAAACCAAAGCTTGAGGACATTCCATAACTACCATGGTCACAGCACCAGTCTCTGTCTCTGCAGGGTAAATGGTCTACCCTTCTGTTTGTGGACGTTTGGGGATGGTTTCTATAAAGTACTTATTTGTTTATTTTACTCACACCTGTTTAGGATTGCCCTTTGAGTCTCAATTTGAAGACCTCTTTGATATGTAGATATTAACTGTAAAAATCCTTCGCCTAGGGCTGGAGAGGTGTCTCAGAGGTTAAGAGCATTGCCTGCTCTTCCAGAGGTCCTGAGTTCAATTCCCAGCAACCACATGGTGGCTCACAGCCATCTGTAGTGAGGTCTGGTGCCCTCTTCTGGCCTGCAGTCATACACACAGACAGAATATTGTATACATAATAAATAAATAAATATTTTTAAAAATCCTTCGCCTATATTTCTGTTGAAAATATGTTCTCAATTTATTATTTGTTTCTTTTGTTTGGTTGTTTTTTTTTTTTCAAGACAGGGTTTCTCTGTGTAACAGCCCTGGCTATCCTAGAACTCGCTTTGTAGACCAGGCTGGCCTCAAACTTTATTTGTTTCTTGTGGGATTTTTTTTTGAGATTTTAAAGAAAACTTTATGTGAATGAATGTTTTGCTTGTGTGTATGAATGTGTCCCACTTCATTCAATACTGAAGGAGGCCAGAAGATAGATAAACAGACAAACAGATGGACAGACAGATGATAGATAGATAGATGATAGATAGATAGATAGATATACATAGCTTCTGACTTTCCTGTATTAGTAAAAATGGTCTCTGCAATAAGACAATTGTCATTCATATGTATATATGTACGTGTGTATATACATGCATGTATCTAAGTATATATAATTATGTATATATCTATATATACAATTTTTTATAATTTTAAGGTTTTAATCAGTCAAAACTATCTTTACTATGATACAAGAGAGGGCTCAAACTCTTAATTTCTTCAGAAGGATTTCACATGGAGCCAGCATCATTTATTACAGTATAGAAATGGTCCTTTCTTATTAGATTTGATGTTGTTTTTCCTACAGTATATTACTATTGAGATTTATATTTAAGCTATCTATGCTGTTCTGGAAATTTTATGAAAAAAATGTAAAGCTCTCTACCACACTGTACTAAATATATTGCTATGACGCTAACGATTTATTTTCTGGTAGAAAGTCTTCCCCAATCTTCTTCATCATTGCAGGACTGTTCTTGGATATATAGCATTCCACATAGATCCTAGATCCTATGTCACATTTAGAGACTCTACTTAGATTCTAATTAGACTTCTGCTAATTGTACATATTATTGGGGAAATTGTGTGCTATGGCATGGAAGTTTATTTTCCAGTCTCCATGTTTTCACTGATTTTCTATTCTAGCCGTAGGTCCTTGGATAAAATAACATTCCATATGGCCCCTTGGCTATATTAATAATCCTAGAAAAGTTGTTTTCGTTCCAATATTGTTATATTTCTGGGATTCTCAAGGTATAAACATGCTTTGACCAAATTTCTAACGTGTCACATATTTCCCAATATGTGCAGACAATATTTCAATTCATTGTTTTCTTGCATTTAGTAGAACCTCTAAGTAAGCCTGGCAGTGGTGTCGCACGCCTTTAATCCCAGCACTTGGGAAGCAGAGGCAGGAGGATCTCAGAGTTCAAGGCCAACCTGGTCTACAGAACGAGTTCCAGGACAACCACATCTACACAGAGAAACCTTGTCTTGTAAAACAAAAAACAAAGCAAAACAAAAAAAGGACCTCTAAATAATATTAGTTTGTAAGGGTGATGGTAGGGGTGCTTTTTTCATTGTTGATTTTAATGGGAGTGACTTTCCCTGCCATCGCGTGCACTGATGCTTGCTGCTGCTACTCGTTCACGTGTACCACATACACATATGTTACTTACACTTTTATTTATACTCAAGGCTTTTAAAGAATAATAATGTGCTTTAATATACTAGTGTGATGAATTACAAAACCATTTTTACATGCCTAGAATAAAATCTCCCCAATCAAACATTTTTCTTATGATATAACTTTCTATTTGCTCATTTTAAATTCAATCTTTTCGCAACAGTATTTATTGGTCTGATTTAGACTATAGTTTTCTTCTGTTTTTAATTTGCAAGACTTTCTCACATAAACTAGTCTCAATTTATTCACTGGTTCATTTTTTCTCATTTTAAAAGTTATTTGTATCTCTGGCATCTGGTGGCTATAATTTGCTCCCTAATTTTTTTTTAATTGGCTGAGTAAAAGCTGGGGGTAAACAATGATTTCATCATTCGAAGGCACTATTTCTTGAAAAGATGGCAATTCAGACTCACTTCTGGTAGACTTCCCTTTTGTTCTGGGGGAACGTGAATAAGCCCTTTGTCCTCAAGAATTTCATTCAGAGAAAATCGTAAAAATCATCTCTAGTCCACAAAAGAATTATCTTGGCCTATGAAACAGTGGATGAGGCAGCGTGTGACAAACATCCCTTGTGTCAGCCTGTGCCAGAGGCTGATTCCTATAGGCTGGGTTAGGGTTCCTTTCTGCCTGGTATATATGTGGGAGCCTTTTGTTTTTGTTTTTTATGATGTGGAAGAAAAGAGAAAAAAGAAGAGACTGCTTCCCTTTTCTGAATGAGTCTGGAATGTGACAGACTGAAAAGGATTTCCTAAAGCGTTGTTTACAAGAATTAGAGAACAGGGAGGGAGAGGGGCGGGGGGGGGAACAAGTCTGGTGAAGTTAAAAAACAAAAACAAAAGAAGACCGACCCACAGCAGCTGAACCACGGTTGGCCAGTAAAGAGTGAACAGGCCAAAATCTTCTGAGAAACTGGAGGGAGATGGATGTCTCCCCCACGAGCGCCACCTTGTGCTGTAAAATGACATCTCTAGAAAAGAGTGATTATTCCACTTTGAATATCGCTGGCCAGGCTGCGCTCTTAGGACAAGAAACAAAGCCAGGGAAGGCCAGCCATGTGCTCTGCTGAGGCTGAGCCCTTTCTTCCATCCTAGCCTTGGGCAGTGGATGTGGAGTGAAGGAGTTGAGGAGATACGAGAGATGAGAAGGCCCAGGCCCACCTGTGGGAGCCGGGCCTGAAGCAAGACCTCTATGAGAGACCTCAGGGCCAAGTTCCTTCACCCTCGTTATTACGCGTTGTCAAGACCTCTATGAGAGACCTCAGGGCCAAGTTCCTTCACCCTCGTTATTACGCGTTATTACGCGTTGTTCGCCACGTTCTCCTTCCCTTTCGGTGTCCCAGCCCTTTAGAAAATTCTTCCTAAGAGCAGCAAAGTTGAAGGGAATTATTCGGAGGCGCTCCTTCCCGAAGGGGAAAAAAAGGAATACTGTGACCTCATTCCACCTCTTCCAAAGCAGCCAACTGTGGACACGCAGGTGGTTCTTCCAGGGCATTCCTCAGCGGCAGAGGGCCACTTTCCCTTCCTCAGCAAGCTCTCATGTGGAGACAAAGGGATGCTGATGCTGCTTCTAGAATCCTGGCCCAAGTGGCCTATGACACCTAAAAGGTAATACCACACACTCTGACTCCTCATCAGGTAGGTACCAACTCTTCTGAGACCTCATTGGAGTTCTTCACCCGCTTTCTTTCTTCGCCTGCCTTTCACAAGCATTTCTCTCCAGTAGCCCCCAGTCTTGCATTTGGAGTATCTGTCCTAACTGCAAGTACAGAGGGCACATTAGCGCAATAAGAAAGTGGGACCGGAAGAATGCGTAGCCTGGCCCTAGGCACCTAGAGCATGGAGAAACTCCAGAAGATGGAGTCAAGAGAAGGTAGACCTGAGGTCCTGTCCCTCTAATCCTGCCGCCACCTCTCTCGTTAGAGCACACTGGAAGAGACTCCTGTGTGTACAGCCATTGCTTCAAATCCTTCACTCAGCTTTCTCTCAATCAGAAATGACTCTCCAGCCCTGAACTTCCCATTCACTTACATCAATAGGGCCTCGTCAGACCAAGTAACAGGTGTGCCTGCCTCATGACGTCCCATCCTCTGATCTAAGTCTTTTTGCTTTAGGAGGCTCCCCAAACACCCAGGGCGTGACCTGTGGGTCTCCCAGAGCCCATGTTTTTCTATCCATGCTTTTAGTTACAGAGTGAGCCAGTAAGTCAAGACTTCAGCTCATCCGTGCACACCAGCTCAGGAAACTCTACTAATGCTGCTAGCTTTTGCAGGCTCCAGAGCTTTCTGAAGCAACACAAGCCTGTCTTTGGATCATTCCTTCCAGGGTGCCAGAAATCAACTCTCTGAAAAGTAAGAAAATAGGGGGAAAAATAGCTCTAATTGCGTAGCACCTGATGATGTCAAATTTCTTGGGTGTTAAGACTCCTAGCACGACAGTCTTCAAGCTGCAATAAACTTTGATACCATTTAGCAGCAAGCTTGCAAAGTTCCTGATTGTGGACTAATTAGCCCCTGGGCCTTAATAGGAGCTGGCTGCGGCACACAGCAGACAGAGCTGTCTTCCAAGTCTCCGTCAGCCAACATGCATCTTGTTCCCTCTTCATTGTCATTGTCTGCTACAGCTCCGCCATTCCTCATCATAGAAGACCCGCCCTGTCTTATAGACATGACACATATCCCATCTGATCCCCACAAAGCCAACTCTTCCTTCTTTGTTTTACGTGGCGTGACTCTTCCTGGACAGCCGTCTCCTACATAGCCTGAGCTGCACAGGAAACATTGTTAACCTGTCTACCCACTTGGCAAACAGGGTATCACGTTCTACGTTGTTTATGAGCATGGGTGCTTTGTCTGCACATATGTCTGCACATCTCTTGCATGTCTGCACATCTCTTGCATGTCTGGAGAGAGTACCAGATTTCCTGGAAGTGGAATTACAGTCAGTTGTGAACCACCGTTGGATGCTAGGATTCGAACCCCGGTCATCTGGAACAGCAGTCAGTACGCTTAACTACTGAGCCATCTCTCCAGCCCAGCAATGTAAAACTTTACAAATATCTTTTTAGCACAATGCAGTTCTTCTAGGCTTGATTTTTTTTTCATTCCAAAGGCAATAAACAACTTTGTAAAGAAAATTGGAAAGCAGCCATTCTTTCTGCATGTTTTAAGGCTATTTGCAGTCATGTTAGAATGATTATAATATACAGCTGGCTCTTGTTGGATTTCACATCCACAGATTCAATCAACCATGGATAGCAAATATTTTGTGTATGTGTATGTAGCATATGTGTATGTACAATTTTGTGTGCCTGGAAGCCTGAGGTCAACACCATTGTTGAGTCCATGGGGGTCATGCAAAGATGGGGACAGACCACTGAAGTCCAGTAAACCACAAGCAAACTTTATTCCAGGAAAAAAAATAAAAATTAAAAATATAAATCTCCATGGGGCACAAAAAGCTTATCAGCTAGCTGAGACCATAGTCAGAGATGGATTGGTAAGGCTGTGGCAAAGGCCGGGTTTTGAACCCCTCTTTTATAGCAAGCATTAGGCAATAACAAAAGAATTTTACAATCTCAAGGTAAAACTCAGATACAAATTACCCTTCTTTGCAGTTTCCATTAACCGAGTTTTTCAGTTAAACTAATGCTTGTATTTAGTCCATTGTTTTTCCTTGGCATTCCTTGATAGTGTTTACCAAGGTTCTGCACCTCCTCTGACACTGCCAGTTTTGCACAGGAGGGAAGGGTATGGGACAATGAAAAACCCAAAAAAGTCAAAAGTCATGTACATCCCACCATTTAAAAGTTAACTCAGCTCACATCAACTTGTGGTCCTGAGTGGCAGGGCGGGTATCTAAAAGCTGATCCTCAGTTTGCAGAGAGCCGCTTCAGCTTTGCAAATAGAGCTATGGGTTGTAAAGCGGAGTGACCCACTGCTAATAGTTGATCCTTAAACTGTTGAGAAAGCTGCTGACAGCCTGCTCTCATTCTCCTGCTTCCAACTTTGTATTTCTTTGATTTCTACATTCTTATTTCCGGAATCTACATTTTTATACTCTTATTCTTGGACTCTTCAATCATCAGATGTCTTTTTTATTTTGCCGATGTGTGAATGTGTGCCCTGTATGAGCCAGGTGCCCTCAGAGGTCAGAGGAAGGCATTGGATCCCCTGGAACTGGAGTTACAGACAGTTGTGAGCCACCATGTAGGTGCTGGGAAACAAACCCCAGTTTTCTGCACGAACATCCAGTACTCTTAACCACTGGGCCTTCTTCCCAGCTGCCTGGATGTCTTTCTTGTTTACTCTGTAGTTTATCCTGTAAGACTGCCTCTGTCACTGAATCCACCGATTGGCTAGACTGACTGGCTAGAGAATTCTAAGGGATTCACCTTTCTCTGTCCCATCCTAAGCTAGGGTTACAAATGCACACAAAAAGGCCTGACCTTTTCGTGTTGATGCTGAAGATTCAAACACAGGGCTTCATATTTTTTTTTTGTTTGTTTTTCGAGACAGGGTTTTCCTGTAGTTTCTAGAGCCTGTCCTGGAACTAGCTCTTATAGACCAGGCTGGCCTCGAACTCAGAGATTCGCCTGTCTCTGCCTCCCGAGTGCTGGGGCTTCATATTTTTTAAAGTGAAGGTACTTTACCCACCAAGCCATCTACCTAGCCCAGAAAATACTGTAAATATGTTTATTACATATATGTATTTATCCAGAGGTGCATGACATGACACAGCATGTATGGAAGTCAGAGGTCAACCTATGGGGTTGGTTGTCCCCTGTCATGTGGGTTCTGGGAATTTAACTCTGGTTATTGGGCTTTGTGCTAAGTCATCTCGCTAGCCCAGAAAGTACATTTAAAAAAAAAAAGTGTCTGTTTTAAAGATATATAGACTTTTAAAAGATATTTTTCATGCATTATTCACTGTGTAATATGGTACAATAGCTATTTATTTGCATTAAAATTGTACTGGGTATTAGAAGTAATCTAGAGACATTTTCAAGTATAAGTGAAGATGTGTGTATGTTGTATGCAAGTTTTCTAGAAAAGACTTAAATAGCCATACAGAGTGAAGTATTGCATTTTAAGGGCAGAACATGGGCTAGCAACCTACAGAGAAGAAGGCCAAGACTGCAAAATGGTAAATACACTAATGAATCACAGAAAGTAAATGGGGAAAAAAATCTAATAATACTTATCTCTGTACAGTGATAAATGGACATTTTTTTCCCAGTTCCTTTTTGACAGCGTCTTTATTTTTCACGGGTGATGCATCAATGTATATCACTGTTATACTAAGGAAACAGGTTTCATTTAGAAAGTATAAAATTGAAAACAAAACCCATACCCATTCAGATTCAACAGTCGTTACATTTTGGTTTTATGTATGTCTCTGAAGATTTAATTTAAAATAAATAGCAACTGTAGCATGGGCTCTGGACATCTCTTCCAGTCCTGGGTCACAACTACCCAAACACTCTGGGTGCCAAAGGCAGGGACGAGCGTCCCCACGCTTTTCTATGTACCGTTGTTGTGTACAGTACAGCCAGTCCTCACCAGAGTCCCTCCGCTGGCCCAGGACCGGCCCGGGTTTAGAGAGCTAAGAAGCTCATTGTAAGGACCAGTGGGGTCCACGCCCTAGGCATCTTTGCTTTTTTATCTAACGAATAAAACCTGGCCTTTCCTTAGAACCGAGAGGAGGGCCAAGGAGTGTGTCCAAAAGCAAGGAGTTGAACTAACTGTCCATTTCTTGCCAAATGAAGACGAATATTTTACAACATTTTCTTTAAAGGGTTGCTACAAGCGTTAAATGGCACAATAATGAAAAAAATCTTCGCATAATGCCGGGTACAAATCAACCATACTCAGGAACAGAGCTGAGACTTGAATATGAATTTGTTTGGATTCTCAAGTTCATGGGCTGCGCACAAATCTCCACTATGCCAGACTGCTCTGTGGGCTTTTCCAGAAGCCCTCTGCCTTCAGGTGTCCAGCACCTGTGCCTCATTTGGAGCACAGCGCCCCCATCTGGCAGGCTCCAGCATTCCCGAGGTGACCTGCTGGGCGTCAGCATCTTGTGTGGTAGGTCTGCCGGGCAGTTGACTGGAGAGTGAGCTCTGTTCCCGAGTCCCGGCCCTCTTCAAGAATCACGAGAGGCAGGGATTCAACTGAAGACTTTCCTGGGAATGGTCCCTGACAAACTTCTAGTCCCTGATTTTTCCTGTTGCCGCACAGGCCAGGTGGCTCACCCAGGATCCGGAAGATGCCGGCAGGCGGGCTGGAGACAATTGGCAGAAGCGCTCTTTGGAATGAGCCGCTCTGTGGTTACTCATGCCCGGGTCCGTGGGCTGGGGCACAGATAGACCCTGGAAGTGTGGGTGGCAGAGCCCCTGCTGTTCGCTCCAGCAAGACTGAACCTTATTTTGCAGTGGGGCTAGGAGGGTCCCGTTGTGCCTTTAGGGCACGGAGTTCTTCCTACACATTGCAGCTGGGCCACTAAATAGGCCCCCTACGGGAGGCAAGTGGCTCAGCTCGGTGCTGAAGCCTCTCCAGGCTCAGGGAGGACTGGTTTCTCTCCCCACTGTGTACCGTGTTTAGTAGCTTCATACTCTTAAGTAGTGGCCACCTGGAGTCCCCGAAGGATAAAGTTGGGGATGAAAATTTATGGAGGTAACCGGGCAGTGGTGGAGCACACCTTTAATCCTAGAACTGGGGAGGCAGAGGCAGGTGGATCTCTGTGAGTTCGAGGCCAGCCTAGTCTACAAGAGCTAGTTCCAGGACAGGCTCAAAAACTACGATAAACCCTGTCTCGAAAACATTAAAAAAAAAAAAAGAAAAGAAAAAAAAGAAAAAGAAAAAGGAAATTTATTCCATCTCCTTTGCTCATTCACCCAGTTGTAACCTCAGTTACCACACTTCTCAGTGACGGCTTCTTCGCCTGCACAGCAAGGGGAATAAAAATCTCTGCCTCATGAGGCTGAACAGAAATGAAATGTTCAATTTATGTAGTCTGCATTTATGGCGTCGCTGACTTCTAATGGAATGAAGAAAAATGGAGACACATAATGGCACTGTTTTATTTCTAAGGTTAACCAAAATGCCAGATGATGAATACGTCTCCATGGGCTCCCAGGTGTCAGGCACTGGGCTCGGTGTATTCTGGGTGTTAGCTTGGTTTATATGAGACTAGTCAGCCCAAAGGCGGGCAGCTCGCTGGCACATTAAAGCAAAAAGAAATGTTCAAGACTGGAACGCCTGCTGTGTGAAGACACCTAATTAGACAACAGCGTCACGGTGAATTAGTAAGGAAGCCTCCTGTTGCCCCGGAAGAGTGAAAATAAATGTGTCACCAGAGGAATCATGGGGCAAACAAAGCACGTTACCATCCCCACGTTGCAGCAGGCGGAATTCCGCCTGCCGGGAACTGGGCATGCGCTACACCTGCGTGCACTGCTCAAGAGTAAGCCTTCAAGTCGAACTTGCCAGATCAATGAGAGAATGCGTGGCTGTGTGAGACCTTCACTCTCTTGACTTGTCTACTTGTCATGAGGCAACACCCACCCAGCAAAGTGAAGCACTCTGACAACAACAAAATTTAGCAACTTTATTTTTTTCTAATTAAATTATTTAATTAATTACAACTGACAACGTTAATCAACAAAAAAGGTGAACATTCCTGCAAGAGGAGAAAGTTCTTTGGGGTGGGTGCCGTGAGACAAGATCCGACCATGTATATAATCCAGGCCAGTCTGGAATTTACAATCCTCCTGCCTCAGCTTCTCAAAAGCCTGTGTTATCCTGTGCAGCAAGAGAGGGTTCTTCTATAATCTCTTACGCAGCAGTTTCTTTAAACTTGTGAGAATTGTAGGCTAACATCAAGTTCCATTGAAGGGGACCTAGAAATCCGCTGTCGTGGAGATGGTCTGTGTTGATACCATGCATTCATCCCGTCTCCCACTTGTTGGGTGAGGAGAATGGCGATGTGAAATTCCAGATGAGAAATGAAGCATAGTTTGAGAGACAACATCTCCTAGGAGATAATCCAGTGGTAAAGACTGACCGTGATGGCCGTAACAACCCAGGTTTGGAGTAAAATGGTTTGTGAGTGGTAAGAAGTTTATCTTCTATTGTTAGGTGATGTTAGGGTTAACAAAAAATGTTGAGCCTCGGGGCAAGTCCAGGGGTGAGTGGTGTGTGTGATAGAGCAGAGACAAGATCACTAAGGGATGAGTGCAGGATCTTTTCATGGAGACTCTCGACTTCCCTTGTGATAGGGTAGAGAAAGAAGACCACTGAGGGTTGGGTGCAGGATCTTTCATGAAGACCCC
This sequence comes from Arvicola amphibius, assembly GCF_903992535.2. Lineage (NCBI taxonomy): Eukaryota > Metazoa > Chordata > Mammalia > Rodentia > Cricetidae > Arvicola > Arvicola amphibius. The sequence continues at coordinate 69,588,689 of NC_052058.2, forward strand.
CACTTCTCTCTCCACTTCACCATGCTCTTCCAGCCAGCCTTTCCCTTCGCATTTAGGCCGAAGTCATTCTTTCCTTTGCCACCAATGCATTAAAGGGGACGGAAACTCATTTTACCCTGTAAGACATCTCTAACCCACTTCTTTCTGAGACAATGTCTCACCATATTTGGCCTGGAACTTGCTATATAGACCAAGCTAGCCTGGAACTCACAGATAACCTCCTGCCTCTGCTCCCTCCACCCACATATGTGTTAGAATTAAAGGTGTTCTGCCGCTCCTGTCTGAAACACTGTCTCTAGTTTACCGCCACACCTAAGGCAGCTGTTCTGATTGGTCCATTGGCCAGTCAGTTATTGATGGTGGTACTGACACTCTTGCCTCCCCCACTTCTACTCTGAAATGCTCCCTGGGAAATGCCTTGTGTGTTTGTGAATTCCACAGCTAAAATCCCTCCTCTATAGCATATCCGTGGATAAACAGCACCTGAGCAGGACGACCATTGAGGGAGAGTTTTTATCACTACAGTCGCTGTCAGCAGTATGTTGTAATTATATCTTTGACATGAAGATGTGGAGACAGATAAATAAGTTCCCCTTTCCCTTAGTCGCATTACAGCGGTGTTGGGTGCTATTTGTGCCCACAATTGGATCAACCGGAGTGAGAGGTACAAAGACTGATTAATCTTCTCAGTGGCCTTTTGCTAAATGCGGTCTTGTAAATCACCCATATCTGGCCCATAAAGAGTTGGCTAGCTCTTCCATTTCGTACTCATCTCTATCAGTTAGTGTGAGATCTCCCTTTTGCTCGTGTCTGTTGGCCACCAGTCCGAGAGGACAGAGGGAGCAAGGGGTTGTGTGCTCGACTTTGTGAGTAAAATGGAAATAGCCTTCTGGAAGGTTGTTCCAATGTTACAGCTCAACATTTTCAGAGCAAGAGGAATATATAGGGAATATATAGGATGGGGACAATGGCTTGGGCATCACCTAATTGCATTTGGCAGCATGATCCTACTGCACAACCTAATTATCATACGGACAGCAAGGGTAGGGGGTATTTGCAGAGAACTATGTCAAAGGTCACACTTAAGGTAAGTCAGGTTTCCAGGCTCAGGGACAGCTTCCAAATAAGGTCAGGCATCCAGGTCTAGAGACACTATCCAAACAGGGTAGGAAAGGAGTCTTAGTCCTCCATATTACGCTGAGCTCAGAGAGCTGTCTGGACGTAGTGGGCTGCAGCCTTAAGCAGAGAGCCCTCCAAAAGTTAACTGTTAGAAATTGTGACTGGCATATTCTTCTCTGATAGGCTTTGGGTCACATTTTCACATAGTTTCATTTAAATCTCAAAAAGCCCAAGTCTCTAATAGAGATTCTCCCCTGAGGTGTGTCTGTAGTCTAATTGGTGGGGTCCAGTGTGGTATTTCAGCTTCAATCCATGGGGAAAGGCAGCGAGTGTGGGCCGCTTCTTTTGAACGACTGCCTGCTTCGTTTTACCAGACAAACTTACCTGCTCCCTTCTTGGTCAGGGCTGAAGTTTCCAGAGCTTCTCTGCCTGGGATCTCCAGTAGGAGTCCAGGCCCTACAGTGTCCCAGGGCCATTGATCCATTCATGCAGGAACCTATCAATGAGAGGCCAGATCACCTGTGTGTGTGCATGCTGCGCTTTCCCCAACGCCACATGGTGAGTATTGAAATGAATTTTGCATTCAGCTGCTTAGCCTCAATACCAGTCAATAAATGGGCAATGTAGCCAGCCAGCATCTGCCGCTAGCTTCGGAGTTGAAGTCAATTCTGTCGAGTTCTCTGAAACACACACATTTTCCCCCAGCGAGTAGCACCATCTGAGGGATGCCTCGCCCGACACTTAACACACACGCTAATGATTTCCAGCACTGTGGGGCGACCTTTGCAAAGGTCGCCTACTCAGGTCCACCCAACCCTTCCTGCTGTGAGAACAGAAAGGAGAGTGGGATCCCAAGCAAAGGGTCACACAGGTGAAAATCGGGGACCAAGAATGGAGCTTTGAGCTCTCTGCTGGCGGACACACTCACTTAGGACCAGTTACTGCTAGGTCAAAGTCATTTTTGATGGAGGTTCCTAAGGAGAATGTACGTGTTTATAACTAAGAGCATAGGTGAGCTCATTTCTTTCTGCGTCCTCTCATGGACAATTCCCACAGGAGGATTCAGGGAAACACACGTGTTTAATGTGAAGGGTGAGCGTTTAACACTTGTTCACTCTTATTCTCAGCTTTTCTTTACTGTATTTACTGGTGAGAAACAGGAAAACTTTTACGTGTAGGCCTAGTACATCACAAATTGAGAGTCGCTTTGGGAAAAAAACTATATCTTTTTCTTTTTTTCTTTTTTTTTTTTTTTTTTTTTGATTTTTCGAGACAGGGTTTCTCTGTGGCTTTGGAGCCTGTCCTCCTGGAACTAGCTCTTGTAGACCAGGCTGGCCTCGAACTCACAGAGATCCGCCTGCCTCTGCCTCCCGAGTGCTGGGATTAAAGGCGTGCGCCACCACCGCCCAGCTTGAAAAACTATATCTTGAGTTAGAATGCAGAGGCCACAAGAGAGAGCAGGCTTGCTCCTTTTCCAGCAACCCTCCAGGGTCTCATCTTTTAAAGAACCCACCACCTCCCAGAACTGCCACCCTACAGACCCAGCCTCAAACCACACAAAGTTTTAGGGAGGACACCACTAAATTCCATCCAAATCATAGCACCTCGTTACTTTTATGTCATGTTGAACCCCAGAACTTGTGTTTAGCTGCTTAGTTTGTATGTGATAATGCAAGCCTCATTCCTACTTGGTTGGTTTTTAGAATCACACATGCTTAGCTATTGGTGACAGACAACCTCCTGCTACAGAGCTCTGCTGTCCTAAAGGGACTGTAGAGCTAGCCTTCTGTCACTCACTCTTCTTCCCATTAGGGTCCCGGGTCCTATTGCTGCCTTCCAAACTTTTTAAAACAAAAGTCTTTTCTTCAAAGGGTGTTCAGCTTGGAAACAAAATACGTCAAAGAGGCTATTTGAAGCTACTCTATTTCTGTCGAAAATACAACAGAATGCTATTTCTTCTCCAGCTGTCTTCTTTTCTCCAGAACTCTGAGCAAACTCTGCTAAGTCTGCTGTGAAACCCACCACCCAATGATGGTGGGCATTTACACTGCAAATCGTTCTGCATCTCGGTCCCCTGCTTTGGTCTGACAACCCCAGGCTGAGTCGTCAGAAAGTTTGGTCCTCAAAATGATAATCTCTATTGTTTTGCTGTATATTTTTCAAGTGGGCTGCCTACCTTGCGCAGAGTGGACGGGTGACTCACACATCCTCATGTCTAGTAGGTCGCCACTCATGTCCCAGGTGACAGAAAGACAAGCAGGGTGCCACCATTGGATCTGTTGTTGTTGGCAGGTTTCTGAGTTTATTTTCTGCTGCGCATGAGCAGACCAGCCCACTTGCCAGTTCAGAAAACAACTAGACACGCAGGACAGGTCTCAGATGCGTGGGAAGAAGGCTGAGACACATTCTGCAGTGCGGGAAAGGCTGGCTAATCCAGTGTTGGGGCGGGGACAGGGTCTAAGTCAGACCTGCAGTGCAGTCTCATAGAAAGCATCACACACCACCTGTCCTGTGGTTTCCCTGCCTTCTTCCACCCACGCTGTTCCCTCCTTGTGGCTGGGAGAAGCTTCTGAGAACTGGAAAGTTTGAGCTGTTGTTGGTTTCAGCCAGCATAAACCCCCAACTCCTCCCCAACATCCAGAGGAAAGGATATAGCAAGACTTGTTTTTAGGAATACTCTCCTCTCCTTGGATCTAAAAGTGGCACATTTCTACAGAAGCAAATGCTGGAAGGCCATCTCATTTGCCATAACATAGGGTCTCGCAGGGGCTGCTGGTGAAATCATATATTGACTGATGCAACCATTTCAGAAAAATGATTTGAGACTATGAAGCATGATTAATTAAAAACTCAGAGAGAGAAATTGGGGTTTAGCCTGAAGGTCAGAAAGCAAAACAGCCAGACACTGGCTCTTACCTCTCCCTCAGTCCAAAATGGCAATCCTGCCTCCAGCAATCTCAGAATGAGACAGACTGAGAGCTGTCTCCTCCCATTTTACAATTCTCTCTAGTGCTGGGATTAAGGGTGTGCACCACTACTGCCTGGTTTCTATGGCAAGCTAGTGTGGCTACTGGGACTAAAGGTGTTTTCATTGTGGCTACTGGGACTAAAGTGTGTATCATTGCTGCCTGGCCTGTAAGGCTGGCCAGCGTGGCTGTTTTACTTTTCTGATCCTCAGGCAAGCTTTATTTATTAAAATACAAATGAGCCGGGCGGTGGTGGCGCATGCCTTTAATCCCAGCACTCGGGAGGCAGAGGTAGGTGGATCTCTGAGTTCGAGGCCAGCCTGGTCTACAAGAGCTAGTTCCAGGACAGGCTCTAGAAACTACAGGGAAACCCTGTCTCAAAAAAACCAAAAAAAAAAAAAAATACAAATGAAATACCACTACAACACTATCTTTTCAAGACATGTTAACTGATAAATTACAATTGTATACAGTTCTGGGGATACAATGTGATCTGTGTCATATCTGAATAAAAGGAAATTAAAATAAACAAATTAGCATACTCACAACTCAAATATTTATTTTTTATGGTAAGGATGGGTAAAATCTAATCCCTTAGCAATTCTGAAGTAGCAGCACATTGCTGTTCATTGTCACCAGCCCACTGTAATAGACCACAAAGACCTTACCCCTGCCTCACTGAAGCCTCCTCCACGCTACAATGTGTCCCTGTATCTCTGGAGCCCAGAGTCTGGTGGCTGCTGGTCTGCTCTTGGTCAGCTTCTACAGGTTGTTTTATTTTCCACAGGAGAGTGGGAACGGTCTGTATTTCTGAGTTACTTCCTTTAACACAATGTCCTCTCTGTTTACTTATGTTGTAACAAACAACAACTCCAAGCTGTTTTCCATAACGGCTGTACAAACTTACATTCCTATGAGCCCTTGTGATAATAGCCATCCTGACAGCAGAGTTAATACCGCACTCTGCTGTGAATTTTCAGTCTCGCTAGTGCTCGGTGATGCTGAGAGTCTCATGTGTTCGCTAGTGGGACTGCATCGAACCCATACACTTTTTACACCTGACAGAGAAAAGAGACAACCTATGGGTTGAAGAGATAGATTTGCAAGAGATAGATCTAGCACCGGCCATTATCAAAACCACACAAAGAATCTAAAATAACTTGATTTTAAGAACGCAAACAACCTAAATGAGAAATATGAAAAGGGTCTGAACAGATTGTGTGTGTGTGTGTGTGTATGTCTGTGTGTGTGTGTTGTGTGTGTGTTTGTGGTGTGTGCATATCCATATATATGTGTGTTGAGACCCAAGACTGACCGTTATGGTAACAAACCCCTTTCAGGTTGGATTTGAGACATACTCCATAGGCGCCCACTGCTGTGGGCCTGGGGGCTGACACTGTTGCTTTAAATATGTATGTTTGTACTCACACATCGACCCTGCCTTGTGAAGCATGATTAAATAAAAACTCAGAGAGAGAAATCGGGTTTCAACCTGAAGGTCAGAAAAGCAAAGCAGCCAGCCACTGGCTCTTACCTCTCCCTCAGTCTGAAGTGGTGATTCTGCCTCCAGGAATCTCAGAAGGAGACTGTGTCTGAGAGCTGTCTCCTCCCATCTGATATTCCTCTGTAGGACTGGGATTAAAAGCATGCATTGCCTGGTTTCTATGGCAACTAGTGTGGCACTGGGATTAAATATGTGTGTTGCCACTGCCTGGTCTGTAAGGCTGACCAGTAGGGCTGTTTTACTCTCTGATCTTCAGGCAAGTCTTGTTTATTAAAATACAGTTGGATGCCACTGCAGCCTTGGTCAGAGAAGGACTTTTTAAAGCACGAGACAGTTAATGCAGACACTCCCAACAAGCAGAGCTTTCTGTGACTCTGGGATATGGAAGGCCCACATGGCAGTGTTCCTCATCTGTCCAGCCTTGAAACTTAACCGTTTCAGTATTATCTCTTGGCTTTGAATGTGGAATAAGTGTTTACTATGGGTGTTATTCTTTGGGTTGTATTAATGTCAATAAAGTAAATTCCTATATCCAAAGTAGTACAAACAAGAAAGGAAATGTTTTAAATCATTAAATTCATATATAGGCTCATAAAATCTTTAAACATATTGAAGGTAGGAGCTACTGAAGAAATCAGGGAGTTAGTAAATAAACTGTAGAAGAATTTAACAAACACAGTATTTGTTCACTGAAAAAAAACTGCTAAGCCACTACTAGCTAAGAGCAATATTGCTAGTAATAAAAAAGAATCAATATTGAGAGAGAGGGAATACCACTATAAATTGTATTGGCAATAAGAGGAGTGTAAGGAATTAATTGTCAATAGTTTTACTGATATAAATTCTATAATTCAGTAACTGTGTCTATATAAATCCAACAATTCTACTTAATCCTATAAAAGTTTAACAATTCAAGTAAAAGCTATACACTATTTGAAAAGCACAACTTATCATCAAAGCCTAAAAAATGGGAAAATGGGAAATTTGAGTTAAGAGCTTATTTTTAGATTATTATATGTTTATTTTTTCTTTTTATATGTATGAAGGATTTGCTTACATGTATATATGTATACCATGTGCATGCCTGATGCCCACATAGGTTGAAAGAAGGCATCAGATCCTCTGAAACTAGAGCTACATTTGTGATCCACCAGCTGAGTGCTGGGAACTGAACGTGGGTCCTCCGGAAAAGCAACAAATACTCTCACCCACGAAGCCATTTCTCCAGCCCTGTGTCTACCTAGTTCTAATCTACTTTGTGATCAGCTCATCTCCATCACCAGAACAAAACAAAAACCACTCAGGTGATATGAACTTCACTTGCCAATTCTATCAAACATTTAAAAAAAGAAATGAGGCATGAAAAGGCCAATACTTCAGCCACTAGTTTGTGCCTACGGAGCCTAATTCCAGGTAATTCATATGACATAGCAGGTGTCTGGAATCCAGCCCCTAATGAACCACGGCCTCTTTCCACAAAAACAACTTGAACTTTGTAAAATTTGCTACTTTAAGGAGAGTGTGATACCTGCCTATCTCTCTGGGGTAGATGGACCCACATAAATGCTCCTTGAGAGAAGAGCAAATAATTCCCCTCTCATCTGGCAGAGCAGACCCCTCACTCCTCTAAGCTCCACAGACCTCTCTCCAGAAAACTGCCTGCCGGATCCTTGTATTGTGTCTTCATAAATTCTTTACTCTCTGTGTCCTGCTACATTCTTTTCCTGCCACATCAATGGCCTACTCTACTCTGTCTCACACAGAAGAAATAACACAATTTTTAAGTTCTTCCCCAAACTAGAAGAAAACATATTTCCCAGCTAATCTTGAGACCACCATAATTTTAATGACAAAGTTTGATAAAGATGCTAAAGAAATAAAATCAAACGTCTCTCCCTCATGAATACTAACACAAACTATTAATACAATTTGGTAACACATTTAAAAACAAATATGTCATTGTCAACCAAGATTGACCACAAAAATTCAAAGTTGATTTATTTGAATATCAACCAATGTAATTCATTGTATCAATGCTATAAAGAAGAAAATGTACACAATTTATGTTGTAGGTTCACTGTATAAAGTATTTTAGTAAATTCAATAGTCATTTATAAAACCTTCTCATTAAAGTAGGAATAGAGGGAAGTGATCCAACCTGGAAAGGGGCATTTCTGAAAAGCATACAGCAAACAACATATATAATAATTAATATTTGTAACAGGTCCTGAGAAACCATATCTGCTAAAACCCTCTGACTCCTCACCTGGTACCGCCACACGGTAACTCAAGGAGGAGGAATGGCGCATGCTTATAGTTCCAGCACTGGAGAGGAGGAAGTAAGCAGATCCCTGAGTTCAAGGCCAGCCTGGTCTGCAGAGTGGGAGGAAGTCAGGCATCCTTGTGTGTAGTCGTCCCCTTTAAGGATGCACGTGTTAGAACCTGGCCACATCTGACCTGTCAAATCCCTTTAAAGCTGAAGGCACACAGGCACACAGGCAGGCTGAGGCGTCTGTGCCTCTGTCAGTTTTCATGGTACCTTGTTCCAGACACTCTAAAAGACACTGGAGAATCTTCAGTCATTGTCCTGAGCCTGTAGTCACCTTGGATTCCAGGAATAGCAGACCCACAGAGACAGATGTCAAAATCTGTCACACCAAGTAGGAGTGATGATCTCACAGGAACCAGACTGTCCCCACCCAGCAAGCCATAATGACTTCCAGAGGTCTCCCTGAGAATCGAGTTGAAGTCATAACTAATCAGGTCACAGTTTGACCAAGACTGCATAAGACTGTATTTTTCTCTCACACACATGCCCAATTCCTCCTCTGAACCGAAAACTTGCGATCGTTTGAACGAAATGATTAGTTTCCATCTTCTCAAAGTAGCCCTTTTTATTAGAGCCCTTTGCCTTCCTTTTTATCATTACTCCTGCCTGCTTCTTCTAGGCAAGGACCTAACCTGACTGTCAGCGCTCCTGGAGAAGGGCTCCTGGCTGAGGGTGGCAGTTTTGTGTCACGTGGTTTCAGGGATAAGGCATGGATACCGAGGCTCATCTCCTTTGCGCTCTGCTGTACTAGTTTGCCAAGTCAGTTTTCAAAGGCCAAAAAGTGAAATAGTAACATCAATAAATATGGACAGAAAAGGTAAAATAGTCTGGGCTCTCTTCACAAGATAGCTTTGCTATGTACAAAGGAAACCACTGCACCCCAAGTCCCCTTGTTACCTTCACTGGGATTCTCCAAGAAACTTTGCTCTTTCTATGACCAGCCAGAGGGCTATGTCTCCTAACAAGCAAAGATCGTATGGCGTGTGTTAGTTCCAAATCTCTGCTCTGAGGATGATTTCATAAGCACATGGAGAAATATGTCTGGTTTTGAAAAGAATTGTGCATTTAAAGGTTATCCTACATGTAATGTTACTAAGACTCATTTTCTTTTACAGATGTTCCTATAGGGCTGGGGAGATTGCTCACCTGGTAAAGTGTTTGCTATACAAATACAGACCTGAATTTGCTTCTTAGAAACCATGCACAAGCCATGCACAATGGCACACACATTTGTGATCTCAGAGACAGGAGGATCCCTGCAGCTGGCTGGTGAGCCAGTCTAGCCAAATCAGTCAGCTTCCAGGTTCCGTGATAGATCCAATTTCACAGACCCCATGCCCGAGAGTAGCTGGCCACCACAAAACAAACTCAGTGGGATTCTTGTGAACTTTTTGTTTTATTTTTTCTTTGTTTTGACAACTTTTTGACTTATCGGTCTTTTGCTTCTTTCTTTTTTTGCTCTTTCTTTCTTCCTTTGTCTGTGTGTGTGTGTGTGTGTGTGTGTGTGTGTATGTGAGAGAGAGAGAGAGAGAGAGAGAGAGAGAGGGAGGGAGAGAGAGAGGGAGAGAGAGAGGAGAGTGAAAGAGAGAGAACATCAAGTTTGGTGAGTAGGGAGGTGGGGAGAATCTGAGAGGAATTGGAGGAGGGGAAACCATGATCAAAATATATTGTGTAAAAATTTTTTTTCAATAAAAAGATACAGAGGAGAAAAAAGAAACCAAACTCAGGTGGAGTAGTTCGCATAATCCCAGATATTAGTCTTCTATTTTTCTCATTGGCAAAATGAGAATAACAAAGGTATGTATCTTGTACTCACCCTATAAATGAGCATCATTATTACAAGAGATTATGGAGCTTCACAGAGATTTGTACATTGGGAGACTGGGATGCAGAGATGCAGGTCACTGAGTACAAGGAGCTGTATTCTACCTCCAATACACACACACACACACACACACACACACACACATACACACAAGCACACACACGCGCGCGTGCACAGGGCAGGGCCGTTATTACTATTCTTTCCTGCATCTGCTTTCTATGTTATCCATGGTTTCAGATTTAGAAATGCCACATTCAGTGATTTGAATCTAAAGAGAACTAGTTCTGCCATCACCACAAAGTCCCTGAATTTGAGATCCACCCAGCTAAGAATCTGAACCTCGCTCTTTCCTCTGAACTCTGCCCACGCCTGAGTTAACTGGGATGAATGACAGCACAAAAAAAAGCACAGAATGTATTCTTTCATGAATGGATTTATTCGTCAGGAAAAGAACAGATACTTCCAGTGAGGAGAGCCAGTTTCTAAGGAATTAAATGACATTTTTGTTCAAATGTGCTGCACGTTTAAATAGTGAGCAACGCTATCTACGTCGGTAGATGTTACAGCAAGGCGGTAGAGCCCGGCCTGGAAGGGCATCTCGGGCCAGCTTTGAAGTTGGTAATGATCTCACTAGCTGGATGGTAACTTGCGAAGGAGGGATGAGCAAGCAGTCTGCCAAGAGCAGCCATGACCCCAAGGCACATGCGCAGAGCCTTCTTGCACAGGAAGCTTAGAAGGGGTGGGTTCCAGATGGGTGTGTCGCTTCCCACATCTGGCCTTTGTTTTCAGCCAGTTGAAGGGATTGGATGATATGACATTCTCAAGAACCTTTTGGCTCTGACATCCTAAGGCTCCCATGTGAGCTATGTTCTCTTCCAAGTAAAAAACCCAAAGCTTCTTCAGTATTGTCTTGACACAAAGTTGTTGCGTCATTTCTTTGACATTTCCCAGGGATTTCAAACCCTGGCTCATTCAGGATAAATGTCTGGGGAGGTGTTGATTACTCCCACATTCCAGGCTAGGTACTCCCTTCAGCTCACCCAAAGCTAGTTAGTATCGCCCCTCCTGACTTCCCCAGACTGGCCCAGACCAGATGGAAGCCAATTGGTCACCTCTCCTTCGCCTCCACGGCTCCCAGTCTAGGGGCAAGTCGGCGAAACTGCCTGCCAGCAGGATTTGTTTATATTTTAAAGACGTCTCTTAGGTCTGGCGGTGTGGACTGCAGATGATGAAAGAGCCAAAGATCAGTGAGACTGGCAGTTTCCTTGGAAACAAGGAGAGCCAGCTCACTTGTTTACCATCTGAAGGATCTGATAGACATCCCCTGGCTGAGAAACCAGCGGCCCAAGTCTATGAGCAGTCTCTTTTCCATTCCCACCCCTTCAGTATAACTAGAACCTCCAGTTCCCAGGCTTCCCAGTGGCTGACTGGTTGGCCTTAGAGGTGCTTGTGAGCATTGCTGTAAACTACAGTTACAGTTACAGTTTGCCAAGCTACCACGTGAATAAAGAATCACACCTTCATGCTCAAACACCATGCAAAAACCTCAGCCCTTGGAGGATGCCGTCGGTGTACACAGTTGATCTTGAGCTGAAGGAGGGGGGTGGTCCTCTAACAACAATGAAGGGGAGGCTGTTCCACCCAAATGTGGAGTAACGAACGCTCTGACCAGCTACAGGCTGCAGACTGGAAACCTTTTCCCTCACACATATTGTTTGGTTTGAACACTGTTACAGTTTCTCTCCTATTATAGTTTGGATCGAAAATGCCCCTGCCCTAAAGGTTCGTGTGCTGAAGGCTAGGACCCCATTGTAGCAATGTGACTGAGCTGCAAGGGCTCTGGCTTCATGAATGGGCTGGTGAATTTGTAACTCGAGGCCATTGTTGAGAGGTGATGAAAACCACTGGGAAGCCGGACCTGACTGGAGGAAAGAGGTCCCTAGAGTTTACCATGGAAGAATGTACCTGTTCCAGGCTCCTTGCTTCCCCCACACTGCTCTGCTTTCCTGCCACCCTGAGGTGAGCAGCAGCATCCGTCATGTGGCCTGCTAGGATGATGCTCTACCTCACCTCTGCCATAGCAACGGAGTAAGACAACTAAGTACTGAAGCCCTGAACACTGAACCCAAATAAACCATTCTTCCCTTTGTTTCTCTTGGGTGTTTGCCACTTTGAAAACGTCTAACACCTTAAATGCCACCCAGGGGCCTATATGCCACTGTCTAGGTGACTAGCCTGTAACACTATGCCGTGAGGGGGCCAGGAGAACCTTTAGGAAATGGGACCCAGTGGAGGAAGTTTCTGTCACTAGGCATGTGTCTTGAAGGAGATATTAGGAGCAGGCCTTCCTCCTTTCTTTCTCAGCTCCTTGGTTAACACAGCAGTTTTGTTGCCTGCACAGTACCATGATGCTCTGCTTCACTCAGGTCCAAGAACTGCAGAGCCAAACATGCATGGACCGAAAGCCCTCAAGCTGAGCCAGAAGCAATACGCTTTTCTCTTAGGTTGCTTAGCTCAGGAATTTTGTCTCAGCTAATTTAAACAGTGTTTTAAAATGAGAAGATTTCACCTGGGTTTCTGACTTTTCTCAAAGGGTAGCTAGTGTATCCACTCTGTATCTGCTACCCGCCTGGCAGTCAGTTACTTAGTTCCTGTATCCACTATTGGATGAATTGGCACTGTGGAACAGTGCTTGTGTTTAAGGGAGCCTGACAGAGCAGCATGACGTCATATTCCAGTACCAGCTTCATCTCCACCTCAGCATCACCCCACATCTCCTGACGTCATACTCCAGTACCAGCTTCATCTCCACCTCAGCATCACCCCACATCTCCTGACGTCATACTCCAGTACCAGCTTCGTCTCCACCTCAGCATCACCCCACATCTCCTGATGTCATACTCCAGTACCAGCTTCGTCTCCACCTCAGCATCACCCCACATCTCCTGACGTCATACTCCAGTACCAGCTTCATCTCCACCTCAGCATCACTTCCCATCCCACACATCATCACAAGAAAGGCGTGTGCAGTGCAGTATTTTGAGAGACAGAGAGGAAGACTATACTCACACAGCCTTTATCATAATACAACCAGAAGTGCTGTTATTCTTTTATTATGATTGGCTTAGAAATTAAACCTTATCCTAAGATACCTATGAATGGGGAAAAAAGCACAGTTTATGTAAGGTTAATATTCGTTGATGTTTCAGGCATCACTGGGAATACTGGGAAACACTCCTCATGAATAATGGGAGACTGCTACATACAATAAGAAAAGAGCAATTGCCTATTATCCAGAGATAACCACAGATATTTTAATATGTTGATATCTGTCTTTTAAAATAGAATCTCAGCCCATGTTAATTTCCACTATTCTCTATGCACTTAACATATTTTCCCCCAAACTCATTTGTTTATTTAATTATTTGTTCATTTATTTTTCTTCTACAGCTTTCGATCCATTGATGTTCTCTCAGGTTTTGAATGTCCTGACACACAGGAAATACTGTGTTTGTTAAATAAATGAGTTAAGATCATGACTATATGTGCGTTTGTGAGTGTTTGTATTTAAATATTCATCAGAGACAAGTTCACATGACAGATAATTCTAGGTTTTTCAATACTTATATTGAAAAATAATGTTTTATTATGCATATATAATATATACATAATATATTATAAACATATACAATATACACATAACATAAATTACTGTTATTCTGTTTGTTATAATTATACTATATATAATATATGTATACTTATTTTTTATCAAATGGTATTTTTTAATTGATTCTTCATGGATTTTACATTTTGCATTCCAATCCCACTCATTTCCCTGTCCCCTCACTTCTGCCCTCTGCCCTTGCAACCTCACCCCAAAAAACAAAACATAATTTAAAAGTAAAAACAAAAACAAAAACCAAACAAAACAAAGCTGTAGTAGTGTGGCCCATTGAGTCTCACAGTACACCCTTTGTCCATCTATCTTTACTTGTACGTGTTCATTGTAAAGAGTCATCGGTCTGATCCAGGGCCGCTGGCTTCTTCTACTACACTCTCGATGCTGGGCCCTCATTAGGACTCCTTTTGTATATCCTCTTGTTGCTCTGTGTCACGGAGATCCTGTAGTTTTGAATCTGCAGGTTTCTAGCAGATCACAGATGAGGTGGATGTTGGGGTAGTTCTGGGTCTGGGTGGTAGCTGGGTTGGTCAGCCTGCCAGCTTTCCCTCACTGATACTACCAGGGTGAGCTCTCCTGCACTGCCCAGGCTAATTCATCCAACACAGCCTGCAGCAGGGAATGGGGCTGGTTTGCCCGCTCTCGGGCCCACAGGTCCAGCTCATCCACCCTCACACCACCAGGGCAAGCTCTACTGTGTTGCCTGGATGAGGCGCAGGGTCAGTTCTCCCTAGTTTCAGTCAGTGAGGGGTGGGTCCAAGTCTGCGCAGCCCTATCCTCATTGCTTCTGGACAGGAGCCGTGGACATCAACAGACTTCCATGACTGAGTCACAGACCCAGACATGGCCCTTAGCAGCAGCCCAGGACTGGACATCACCGTGGGCCCTGTGGCAAGCAGACCATCTACATCAGCCCGTTCCTCACTGACCGTGCCTCTTCGGATCCGCCTCTCTCCCCAGCAGGGCACGGGAATTGATCTTCCTCTCACCCCCTCTGCTATCCCCCCACCCCCACCCCTGCACTCTGGTGCCTGAGTGCACTTCTATTCCCGCAAGCCACTGATTTATATAAAACCCGTTAGTGCTTTCTCACTACCCTTAGAACAAAATTCCAAATCCTTAGCATAGATCAAAACCCTCCAGCCTTTGGGAAAATGTACAGTCCTAATCTCTGGAGCTGGGGCATCTCAGAAACCTTAGTCTCTACCTCAGCACAGCTTCAGGTCTTGCTCCCCACTGGGCTAAATCCTGTCATACATTCCCATAGTATCTAGATGGGTCCATTTTCAAAACCCTCATCACTTTGGTAATTCTTGTTTAATTCCTACTGGACTTGACGATAAAGTCTTTCTAAAAACAAGATCTGGAATGGTCTTGAGTAACAATTCGGGATTCCCAGAGCACAGATGGAGCACAAGGGCAAGAGGCTGTCGTTGCATTAATCAGCACTGAAAAGCGCGTCCTCAACATCCCTTATGCACATTTTAACAAATGCACATCACTCTTTATTGCAGAGCATGTAGCATCACGGTCGCTGGAATCATGATGACTTAAAGTAAGAGGAATCAAATGGTACTCTAGCCCAGTCAGGCCAGAGGATGGGGCGGCCAAGAACCAGAGAGGGGCACACAGAAGTGAATGCAAGTAAGATGACCCTGCCCCTGCCCAGAGGCTTCCACAGCCAACCTCTTTGCTGAGACCCCTTCCTCCCTCAAAGTTGCCTAGGGCACCAAAATGTGGGTGTGTGGAGTGCCCTGGGCCTTTTGCCTTCCTAGACCTGCTCCACCTCAGAAAACCTTTCCCCAGATTTCCGTCTGTGTTGAAGGCAAAGAACCCTTTCAAAGGTGGGTAAGGAGGGATCTGGCCCTGGAGCTGTCTCTCCCTGTGGCACTAGCAAAGACAGGCTAGAATTGAATTAGTTTAATAGTTCTAAGGCAGGGCAGGAGCGTGACTGCATGGCTTAGTGTTTCTAGTATCAGCTGTCCGGGTCCATGTGTAAGGAAAGTGGAGGAAGGCAGCTAGCTGGTGATGTCAGAGCGACTCCTGTGGAAACAGCCCTCCCCCCAGACTGAAGTTCCTCTAACTTTGGTCTATTTATTCTTTGGTTCTCTGATCAACCATGTGAGGAACCCTGGACTCTGGGAAGTCACATGCTAGGTAGTCTAAACCCTAACATGGCCTCAACATCACCTGCTGCAGTCTGTAAGATGGAGCTGGTAGCATAGGTACCTGCCCTACAGAATACGACAGGATTTCTAAACAAATCCTCCCACTTTAACCTAGGCTAGCTAAAGTGCATTTGCTTACAGATCAGGAAGCAAGAGGCCCACCGGTGGCATTCCCTTTACAGAGAGTGGATAGTAATTATAGGCCAACATGAGAGCAAAGCTAGCAAGTTAGGCCTGGTAAGCCCCCATGCCTTATTAGCAAGTAGGTGCTGATGTCTGCTCTTCTTCATTGACCTTTAAAGGACTAACTCCCTCTTAGTAGACAGACCTGCTAAGTTTGCTTTTGTAGCCTCATTGTCTAGCAGTAATGCATTCATTGTTCTCAAAGGTGGGGGACACAGGCTGGACTAACTGCCCAGAAAACTCAGCAACAGATGCTGTCACGTCTAACCCTCAATCTCAGAGGGGAGACATCCCAAGCAGGAAGAGGGTGTGACTGGTCAAAAGGCAAGCAGGAACTGGAGGGAGAAGCAGGGATGAGGAAGCTAGGAAGAGGGTGACCCACTGGGCCGATCTCAGACTGGCCTCTGGAACTGAACCAGTGCTCTCGGCCACTGCCCAGTCACTAAATTTGGCACTGTCAGATGCTTGGAACTTGTTCCAGTCTTACAAATGATAACGGCCCTTACGCAGCTTTTAACGCATCTGCTCAGACGGCAGGACAGCGGGGCGGGGCCACGGCAGTGACACTGGAAGGAAAAGGGCTCCTGGGGAACAGAAAAGCATGGCTGCTGCAGTTGTTTTAATGAGATGTGCCACCACCCGCCACCACCCCCCAGCCACCACCCCCTCCAGCCACCACCCGCCACCACCCCCTCTAGCCACCATAGGCTCTGACATCTGAATACTTGTTCCTCAGTTGGTGACACTGTTTGGGGAGGTTTAGGGGGTGCGGCCTTAGTACCCCAGTTTGCCATTTCCTGCTTGCAGTTCTGGATGGGTGCTCTCGGCTGTTAAGTCACTATGGCTGCCGGCTGCTACTCCCTACCATGATGACGGCCTCCCATCCCTCGGAAACCAGAGTTGCTTCTAGTCATAGTCTTCAATACAGCAACAGAAAAATAACTAATAAAGCTACTTTGATAATAATATTAAAAGAGAACAAGTAATTTTATTAAATATAAGTAAATTTAAGACATAAATGTTACCAATATTGACGCAGAATTATTAGTATTTAGTTTGAATTCTAGTTTGACTAGGCACTATGAGTTTTAGAACTGATGTTTGCCTGGGTTTCTATATTCCAAAATGCCCCCAAATTCACTGCCCTGTGGTAAAGAGAAACAAAAAGAAAACAGATACCAAATTCTAGATATTTGCACAATAATTTTAAAAATTCAAAATTTAAAACTAGACCAGCATATTTACATGTTTTATTAAATTTACAATCAGTAATATAATCAAATACACAATTATATACAAGGATTATATACATTTGCCCAGACTTTTACATCACAGTACATAGTTTCCATTAGAAATATTGTATACATTTATCACCAAACAATAAAACCCAACAACAGCAGTGTTACAGCACCTGTTAGTACAGACAG
Source organism: Arvicola amphibius (assembly GCF_903992535.2). Taxonomy (NCBI): domain Eukaryota; kingdom Metazoa; phylum Chordata; class Mammalia; order Rodentia; family Cricetidae; genus Arvicola; species Arvicola amphibius. The sequence continues at coordinate 69,605,889 of NC_052058.2, forward strand.
CTTTTCATAAATTACATCATAAGAAAATATACGGCTGTAAATTGGGCTTTTAAAAATGTCTTTTATAAAATCTGAACATACAATGTTTCATTCACAGAATGTTTTTTTTTCTATGTTCTGACTGTAGCGTTGTGCATAAAACGACCAGTTGGAATATTTACTAAATGCTACCCACCCCTCTAAAATTATAAGCACTATTTCAATTACTTAGGCTGAGCTTTCTTTATGATGAATCTGGCATGGGGTTTGGTGAGAGAACAAATGCTGGCTTTGCTAGAAAGCTTTATATGATGGTAATTTAAAACTAAAAGAATTCCGAGAAAATTATTACATTAGTGAAATTAAAGTCAGAGAGCACATAATTTTTCATTTTAAAATATCTAGCACTGTAAAGAAAAAGGAAAAGTAAAATTACAAAATAATTTGTTCTGAAACAATTATACTCTTTTTGGAAGCTTATTACATAGGTTAAAAGGAAAAAAAAAGAAAACCTAACAAAATATCCCACCCCAAACATATCTAGTAAACTACAGTTCTTTCACACTTAGGTTTTATAGGGAAAGCATTGTAAATTAGGGAATATAATTTCAATGGACTTTTTATGTGAGGGTAAAAAAAAAAAAACCAACTATACCTAATTTTACTAGGTAAACAAGTTTTAAAACTTGAAAATACCTGAATTAAATACTTGCTCTAACAGGTAACTTTCAACTTTCAGGTAAGATCCGTCCGTACTTGATTCCAGGTTTGTAAACATTATATAAATCTTTCTTAGTCAAACAAGTTTATGGCTGTGGTGATCATTTCAGCTCTAGTTCTAAGCAGTCAACATTTAACTGAGGTAGACCAGATGTTTCTAAACTCAGGGTCTCAGAAGTCCCCGAATCTTCAGCAAGTAAATAAAATATCTATGAAAAGTTTTTTTTTTAACAAACAACAACAAAAAATTAAAAAAGGAATCTATGCTGTTAAAATTTTCTAATGAACTCAAAGATTACTTTATGGCAGTATGTTAAATGAGAAAGTAAATGGGGAATCAGTTAGAATGCTGTGTTCTGAAGCTGAACATATATCTCCTTTCTTAGGTAGGGACAAAATGAGTATTATTCCTTCTAGATAGTAAGCAAAATGTCTTAAATGTATTCCTTTAAAGGATTTGATTTTCAAAACAAAGCAATAGGCTCATCTAAACCTTAATGAAGGGCAACAGTGCCTCCTAGTGGCCACAAAAAACAGCAAGTGGCAGTAAGCTGGCCTTTTCTAGTATGGATTCTTCATGCCATTAAGTTCTTGAGGGGAAAAAAATACGCTGCTTTGATAACTTAAAAGAGTTAGATTTAAACAACAATGGCTTTGAGCTACAAATACAAAATCAATACATATAAGGCTTCTGTAATCAAAGTGTCAGAGGAACATCTGTTCCTTTTCTCCAAGCCCCAGTCCCATAAATCAAGTAGTTAAGCTTCAGCTATTTTGGCAGCTTTGCAATTAAGATAAACAAAGCACATCTACCCTTCTGTATATGCTATGTATTATGGTTCTACCTTCTTGCACCAAACTTCACATGCAGAGAGACTAAAAATACCCATTTTGGTGTCAGGTTTAACTAAGAGCCAATAAAGAACTTGTTATACTACCCCATGACCCAGAGAATTCCTTAAGATTTATTACTCACTGACCCAATTAGGTTGAGCTGGAATTTTTGAAAGCAGGTATTTATCCCCTTATAAAAGGGCACATTTCCCTGGGACCTAAGACATACTGTACATGAATATACATAACTATACAGCTCTGCTGTCTTTAACAGCTCCATATACAGTCTAAGTTATGCAGTTCCTCAAAACCATGGCTTAGAGAAAGGTTATTGTGTAATGCCATGGTAAAAAGGAATTAAGTCTCTCAAACATTCCTTTAGAAGTATTAAAGTAAGCTTAAAATAAATAAAATGAATAAAACCATGATTTCAATGTAGAACTATCAATAAGCAAAACCAAAAATAATTAAATGTGGCCAGCCCAAACTGCCACAGAAAAAAAAAAGAAAAATCTCTTTCTTTTACTTATATGGCTATTTAGTTTTTTTTACACAGGTCACCAGAGGCTAATTTTCAAATCCACATCAGAAGGAGTATTTGTTAAAACAAAATTAAACAAGCCTAAATCCATGATTCAACAGAAAATGTGACAGACTCCTTAGGTGTGATGCCAGAAATCAGCTTCAAAGGAGAAAGATGGTGGTCACCCCGAGACTACAGACCACTACCATGGCTTATCAGGGCTCCCCATAAGATAGGAAAATGGACCAGGGCTTGGGATGGGCCTTCTGGCTCACACTGGATACTACACATGGGATGGGGTAAGGCTGATGGCTAGAGTAACCACCTTAAGAGAAATGAACTGGAAAGACATATAATCCACCCCCAAGGAGCTAATGCTGCTTCCCATTCAGAGTGGCCATAGCTTCCCCTACGGCCCAATGGGAAGTTGATATTGCAACATTATAGTTTCTCCTTCTCTCTGCTTACTCCAAGGATCAAGCAACCAGCTTTCACTGTATCTCTGTGTCCTTCTTCCTGGCCCCACAGTAGGTCTTTATAGGAAAACTCACTGGAAAAAGGACACTAGCTTCACCTTTGGCTTAAATGCGAGGACATTGTGGGGAGAAAAGAAGAAAGAAATCAAGTCATCTTGACCAACTGTCACTGAATGAAGCAGGTGAAATCAATGAGCAGAAACAGCTGTTACCCTGAATGTATCTGCTTCAAAGGCCGTGGGTCACTGAGAGCATTCCTGTGATGGCAGCAAGGCCAGAACACCACAACACTCGATCAAATCTTCTCAGAAGGGCTTCCCACCCCAAACCCACGGCAGTGAAGCTCCCTTCAGTTAGGAAGCTGCACTGACTGCTGTTCCCACTTCCTATCAGCTGAATTTGTCTTGTCTACCCAGGAGTGGCCAGTCATCTTTCCCTGGCCTGGGAGCTGAGGGTACGCAGTGGCGTCATTTGAGAGGTGTGAGTTTCCTCTTTGGATAGGACAGTTTCGGTGAGGTCAGCTCTAACACAGCATGCTCCAGGTTGCTACGGGAACTACTTACCCAGTCAGAACGTGCCTGAGCACTGCTCAGAGCCTCCCAGGAGCGCCTGCTTGGATAGGATGTAGAAAACCACAATTTACTTCTTAAATATCTACCACCAGAGTCTTTACAGAGAGTCAGAGTTCATCCTTCTCCATCATTTCAAATGCTTCTATATCTTCATTCCAGTCTGCTAATATGGAGTCTATAGGCTGGACCTTTTTACCCCAGCTAACATTAGGATTGGAATCTTCCTCAGTTTCTGATTGTTCTTTAGGCTGGTTATCTAAATCTGTACATTCACCATCAAGACTTGTAGTCTCAAGGCTTTCTGTGGAACTGGGTATCTGTTCAGAAGGGGCTAAGCCAGCAGTTTCTTCAGTGTCTGTTGGAGATGATGGCTCTGATTGAGAATCTAGAGGGTTTCCGGGGGTCTCCTGATCAACCAAGTCAACTGTTTGAGAAAGGGACAGCATCTGTTCCGTGCTCTGACTCTGAGAATCGTTTTCAGAAGATGGCTGGTCTTCACTTTCCATTTCAGGGTCTGTATGGGAAGGAAACAAGGCATCACTCTCTCTCTTGAGAAGCGCACCACACTCACCACTTTGCAACAACATTAGGAGATGCAGCCATCATATCAAGGGAGAACAGTCAACACTGGCACTGAAGTAAAGTCTTACAATCAAATTTCTGCGTAGTTACAGGCAGAATATACGGCAGTGAAAAGGCCACTCCGAACGGAAAGGAATAACAATAACTAACAGCATAATGCTAACTTGGGTGAGTATCAGTGACAAAAGCACTAAACAAAATGCTAAAATGCACAAAAATTTCAACATATGACTACAACTTATTAAGCATCATGGCTAGAGATGGTTCAGTGTGCTTGCTGCACAATCATTAGGACAAGAGTTTGGAACCAACGCCCATGTAACCAGCTGGTGTCTCATAGCTCCCTCTAACTCCATTTCCAAAGGGTCCTACAGTCTCCATGTGCATGCACACGCATGAGCACATGTACACACAATCAGGCACACACACGCACGCACAATTTATTAATACCTAAGTCAAAGAAAGCTTGCACACAGGAACATTCTAAATGGAATACATTTTAATATTTTAATATATCACTGCAAAATTTTGAAATCATATTTGTTGGGAGCAGTGAGACCCCAGATCCTGAATTTCTTGTAATCCCCTGATCTGAGTGCTTCCAGCTGCTCTGAGCACGAGCCCTTCAGGAGTTCCTGATGGCAGGAGAGTGGTTTCTGGTGGGTTTGGCTGGGGCGTGGCTATCTCTATATGTTCTGCCCCTGAACACAATAAAGGGGGCATTCTTGGGGAATTCATGGATGACCCGTGTCGCTGTCTTTCTGTGTCTGTCTGTGTGTATTTTAACCTCCTGCCCCTTGCCCGAAGCTTGGTAACTGGGTGCCAGCGCACCGAACGCAGACACGGGGGCGCAGTGCATGGAACATATTTCTTAAAAAGAGTGAAATTACCACTCAGTGATCCATTTAGATTCAAACAAAAAAAATGGTTATAGGTATTAATATGACACATCAAATAAAATATTGTCATAAAGACAAGAACTAAGATTATTAATAAAACTATTACTGTATCTACAAACTTTAAACATTTATTCTAAAATATACTAGGAGCCTGAGTAGGTAAAGTTTTTGTAATTTATATTTTATATTATAAAAGCCCTGGAAACACTTTCCTTAGTTCCTACATTAAAGTACTTAGGCAGCCTGTCACCCATAGGCCGCACCCGGCTCAGCCTGTTCCTGCAGTACAACCGGAACTCTCGGGCATCCGCTGTGCCTGGTGCAGAGAGAAAGTGAGTGAAAACTAACACGTGCCTGTCTTTAAGATCTTACGGGCCGACGAGAAAACGGAATTCACGAATACTGGGTATTTGTACAGTAAGTGAAAACTCCACATTTTATAGGGGAGATAGGTGTGTAGGAAAGCTTGCAGTAATACCATCTGAGGGCTCCTTCGGAAAGGAAGCAGAGACCTACTATGAAACCAACTAACCTTGACGGAAAGAAACCTACAGGCGAGCATATATAGTCACCCTCTCTACTAGGGAAGTTTCTGTGCACACACACGCCCGTACATGCTTATTCTCTCAAGTTCATATACTTAGTTTTGGGGTGGGGTGATGGTAACTGTCACCCTCTGGCTTGAGTATTGGCACTTGGCCCCAGGTGCCCACACTGGTGAGATCTGGGGAGGCTTAGGAAGTGAGGTCTCCCCGAAGGAAGCGCCTCACTGGGGATGAACTCTGAGACTTTTGTAGCCTAGTCCAGCTTCATTGTCTTTGTTTTCTGGTTAGGGTTTAAGATGTGGTCTCTCAGCTTTCTACTCCAGCTGCCTGCTGCCATCATGGACTCAAACCCTGTGGAATGGGACCCAAATCCAACTCTGCTTTGTGTCGCCTTTGCCGTGGCCTTTCACCACAGCGACAGGAAGGTAACCAGCACAATTCTGGTTTTTGTTTCGGAGTCAGAAGTGTTACCACTGCACTACGAGCCCAGCTTTGTGTGTGTGTGTGTGTGTGTGTGTGTGTGTGTGTATGTGTGTGTGTCTGTCTGTCTTTTGTTTTGGCAAGGGAGATAAAAGTCTTTTTTCTTTCTTCTTTTTTAATGCAATGCCTTATTTTCTTTCTTACTATGTTACCATCTCAGTTTTCTGAACTGTGAAAGAGGCACAATTAAGTAAAGTTAGGGGCCATGGGGTGAGATAAGAAAGGGAACTCAGAACTTACTATACTAGTCAACTGAAGTTGAGAAGACTACCAAAGTCTTCGAGTTTCTTTTTTAATCATACTATTCTAGTCTAAAAGGATGGCCCAGGTCAGGGTTGCCCTGTCTAAGTAACAAAGACTACTTGTGCCCAAACCCCTTTAGAGGTTATATGTGAAACATTATTATTCTGGATATCTAGCTAATGCCATAAAAATCACAGAATAACCAGGGTGGATACAAAAAGAAATATAATTCCCCCATATGTTTATACTGTGACTATGTATTAAATATAATTCCCCCATATGTTTATACTGTGACTGTGTATTAAATATAATTCCCCCATATGTTTATACTGTGACTGTGTATTAAAAGTGAAGTGCGATGCTCTGAGTGAAAAGGCCCCCAAATGCTCACAGGAAGGAGTGGCACGATTGGGAGGTGTGGCTTTGTTGGAGGAAGTGTGTCACTATGGGTGGACTTTGAGGCTTCAGATGCTCAAACCAGGCCCAGTGTCTCACTCTCTTCCTGCTGCCTAAAGATGACTGCCTGCACGCTGCCATGCCCAGCCATGACAGTAGTGGACTGAACCTCTGAACTGCAAGCCAGCCCCAGTTAAATGTTTTCCTTTAGAAGAGTTGCTGTGGTCATGGTGTCTCTTCACAGCAACAGAAACCCTAACTAAGCAACTCTAATTTTAAGAAATACTACCAAGGTTAACAATAATAACAATAATAAACTGGTAAAGAAAACTAAAGTAACTGCAAGTACCAGTAGCTCCTCAATAGAAGTGTCAACAATTAAAGGTGAAATCATATATTTTTCATAATATAAATAAAAACTACAAAAATAAATTATGACAGGTATAAGGCTCATATTGCTTAATACTATATAATTATAAGAAGAAAAAACTAAAAGCTGATTAAATGTATAGGTATGATCCAAAACAGAAAGCTGTCACATTTAACAGTTTTACACTCTATTAAAAAGATATATGAATATAGGATTCCAAAATAAATACATTTCTACTTCTTTTAGTTTTTTAACTACATGAAACTGAAGTTCAATAAGGGAAGAGCTCCCATATGAAATATATTCCAAACAAAGCTTCTAAATTCCATAGCATAGGAATAAACAAATGCTGAGAAGAACAGAGGTGCAAGCGCTGCCTACTCGGCTTGTTGAAGCTCGTGAACCCAAGGAATAAGAAACAGAGGCGGCGGCAGCCAAGTCAGCCTGGGCTTGGAGAGGAACAAAGACTCAAAGGAGCTGAGCTAGCCAAGCTGCTATGTCTGCATTCGCAGGCTCCCGCTGCCAGTGACTCAGAAGTGGCCTATCAGAAACACCAGGAGCACAAGCCCAACCAACATCAGGGTTCTTACTACTAAAAGGGAAGATAATGCTGGTTGAAGATTTGAGTTTGAATGTTAAATCGTCATTCATTGGCCAGCACTTTCTACGTTGACTGAAAGAAAAGTTCACAGAGGTAAGAAGAGCTATATAATAAACAAATGTGCAATAGAATCACTGAACTAGACTGAAGAAGAAAAACTAACATTCTGCCAAGAATGAGGAAAAAATGTCATACCGACGGGGCATCTGAACTGGGTATAGAATGGCTGAACTTGCCATAGGGATGTGAAAAACAGGTAAGGTAAGCCACACAGAAGCATGGCCTGTTCAGAGAAGGGAGGCCAGGCAAGCTTCCTGCCCACAACAGCAGGCTGGGCCTCTCCAGGCAGGCAGCCATCTGCCCTGGCATCAGACCTTTCCCAAAGTCTTCCGCAGTCCAGCCTGCTTTAAATGGGGTTATCTGGGGACTGATACCGCTTGGCTTAAATTCAGGGCACTTTACAAGATGATATTCTTTCTCATTTTAATCTCCCCTCCATTTTCTGCCAGCTCTTTTACCAGGCAAACACCAATACAGCAGGAGCCTTGAAAGCATTCATCTCCGGCCTTTGGAGCACACAGCCCTGTTCTGTAGGCTGGAAGCATGGCAATGCACCGCACTTTAAAATGCTGCCGCTTTCCTCCATAATAGTAAGGAGCAGAGGAAACTGACTTGCAAACTGTTTCAATTTAAAGGTCTCCCACACCTTGTTGTTTGGGAGACGGGGTTGGAATTATTAAATATCTTTAAAAACTCAAAATTTGCAGCAATGAGACACTAAGAGACACAGTGTTAAAGGTTTTGTTCAAGAACAGGGTGTGGACAATGTAACTTCTAGGGTGTCAATGGTCACCTTGAGGAAGCAGCATCTCTACTTATGAACTTCTAGAGCCTCAGCTTCTGAAGAATGTGTAATATCTGAACACTGTTGCTACCAGAGAGCAGGGCAGTATCAGATACATAGATCCTAATAGTCACATTTATCAGACCAAAGGTGGGTACTGTCTGGGGCTTCTAGCTCCTGTAAGTGCAAAGGACTCTGAAGACATTCCGCTGCCTGGATTAGGTCTTATTACGGGAGGGTACTTATATAATTCTAATTCCCCAAACTAGGAGACACAACGATCTTCCGAGTCCCCTCCCTCGTCTCTCAGAGTGCAGGTAAAGAAGTGCTGCGCTACAGTCGCCTGGGGTGTGTCTACACGTGGGATTCTGACTGACTGGCCCAGCACAGGGCGTCAGCCGATACTGTCACAGGTGTAGTCACGATATGGTGATGGTATGGGACAAATTAATGATGACCACTGCAGACTTTAACTTCTTAAGAGTAGTATCCTAAGTGGAGAAAGCGGTTGACCTGAATGAGCTGTTATCACTGATTTCTCTTACAGTGATTACAGTGATTACAGATATTCATCATAACCTGTTGTCTGGCTAACAGTTGTGCGTTCTCAGAGTGCTATTACATACACAAACCTTAGCCCTTCTACTACTAAAGGTGTACTCTAAGACTAACAGCTCCACAAGTGACGGACTGTCAAAGTGCTTCACAGCATCATTTATGTAATGTCTTTTTACTGCAGTTTTTATGGGAATACTATTCCTTAGCAACTCTTTTCTAGTAGAATTGACTGCTCTTCCTACCCTTCTCCTGGTGTGGTGAGCATGTTCTTTATCATAATTACAGTCTTAACTCCTGTTTGCCCCTCACCTCCACAGGTGCTTATAAAACAAGCCAATATTTTAAATATTTACTTTTATATAAATAAAATGATCCAAAGTAATTAATTTCTTATGCACCGATGTTGCTATCAGAGTGACTCTTGCATGGGCATGGACTAGTGAATTCACCTAGAGTATGGAATATATAATTAATGTAATTAGTTATAGCAGGATCGATAAAGACTTATTATGGGACAACTGACTGAATATGGAACTTATTAATTGCATTAAGCCATATATTACCATGATATTCAGTGAAACAAAATTATATATGCGTGTGTGGACATCACACACGCATATATAATTGGTTTATTAATGCAAGATACTTACTACTGTTAATAATGTAGCTTGGAATCATTTTACCTTTTAATATTGCTGCTGAAATTCCAATGGTAGCAGAAAACAGGGGGAAAGCAAAGGCATTAAAGTGTTATACAGATTAGAATTAATTTGCCTGTGTTTGCTGCACAGCAGAGGAGGAACGATGAGGATTTTGAAAAGGGCCCGGAAAAAAGAACTCAAGAACATAGGCGGGTTTAAGAAGATCGGGACCTATTTGTATTCTGTTCCGACTACACATCCTTACACACCCAACTCATTCATTCCACGGCTCTTAAGTAACTGGCAGTTCAAAGACTCTCAAAGACCAAAGCAATACAAGAAGACAAAACACTGACTGGAGCAGCACTGTACTGTTGGCCTTTTCAAAAGATGTCTCATTGGGCAGTCACGCTGAATTCAGTTAGTTTTTGAGTATCTGTTAAATACCCTATGGGCTATAACAACCCCTTACAGATTATACATGCCATTCATTTAAGGGGGGTGGGAGACACAGTTCCAAATCCTCAGGTGTGAAAACTCTGCAGCCTTTACACAGTGACTTTCAAGTTACTAACAACCCTTTAGCCTAAGGAAGATTCTATATTCTTATGAGTTAAGGTATCTTGCTGGTCAGGCAAAGCCATTTGTACCTCCTGTAGTATAAAATCTATGTGATAAACGTATATAGCAGCAGGAAGACGTGCCTGTATTTCTAATGCCTCCGTCAACAGTGGCCTCAGAGTACAGGTTGCTGGTGAGACTACTATCATATTGTACACACGTAAAAAACGTAATTCTAAAAGCATTCTAATTCAGTCATCAAAGCAAATGCTTTATGATTTATAATAAATTACTATTAATATTTTGTGATATTAATAGCAAATTATAATAGTTTATTATTTAATATTACATATAAATTAATGATACAGTAAAAATAAATGCTAATAATATTAATAAAATAAATATAATAAATTACTATTATTTCCAAGAGTTTCTAAATAACTTTCTAAAATTTTTACTTGTTTTACCAGCAAACTAAAAATAAAAAAGAAAGCCTGTGCCACTTTTGTGAGGACCTTTGCTTCCGGGCTAACAGGACGAGCGCAGCAGCGCAGGCTGTTACCTCGGTCTCTTGCTTTGTCAGAAAGGAGGACCTCCACCTCCTCGTGCTCCCGGATGGCATCCAGGATAATGTTTCCTTCTTTGCTGAACAGGAAGAGCATGGGGATCTTGATGTCGTCCGTGTCCTTCCCATCACCTGCCATCTGGAACAGAGGGGCAGTGTCACTGCTGCTCCCCTCGTTGTCATCTGGCCAGAAAACAAACAGAGCAGTCAGGGACACGCTGCTGCTGCTGCTGCTGCTGCTGCTGCTGCTGCTGCTTTTCCTACTGACAGAAAGGACTTTTATGCTCCAGGAAAATGAATGTAATCTTCAGATCAACTAACTTTATGATTTAGCCTAAGAAAATAACTGAAAGCAGTAAAAACTCTAAACTCAAAAAAATCTACTGGAGTGCACAATTATAAATGGCTCTCAATAAATTATAACGTATTACTTGACACAAACTGGAATATTTTCACATGTTTTAATTGAAAGGTTTTAGTGACCTGGATCACACAGGCAGAACTATGAAAACTCAGATTTCATCTAATGGATGTTACAGTTTGAGCACTCCTGACTCAAAACCTTAAAATGCTCTGAAATCACAAACGTTTAGACCACGGATTACTTAACTAGGAATAAGGTGAATTACACAATACTGCTATTTCACACTGGTTACGCAGCAGTTAAATTCTCTGACAGTGTAAGTGCCAATCACATCCACTCCCAGCATGACACAACCGTCTCCTGAGGAAAATGGCAGTGCCGTCTCACACACCACTTGCTTCACAGGCCCAAATAAGTGGCCAACACAATGTGTTCTCTTAGTAATTGATCAAAAGATGGCTGTCTGACCTCCAGTCCCTCTAGGATCTACAACTGCCACCCAGAAAGACTGCTTCTGCTAGTGGTGGGCGCAGTCCGTGTAAGGGACTCAGCCTGAGGGCTTGGCTGCCGCGTGAGAGCTGCAAACAGAGGGAGCAGGTGTGGAGGGCTGGAGAGGAGGCGCAGCTGCCAGAGAGCCCAAGACCAGACAGCGCTGGATGGAGAGAGACGAGAGGTGTCAGCTGTGACAACTCTGTTCACGTGTGCCGTGTCAACTCCAGCTGTGTGTCTGACTCTTCGGCTGTAAGAAGAGCACCCCTTTCCACGTAGTAAACAACCTTCTTTCTTAAAATAACAAGTAAATTATTACCCCCCGCAGGCAAATAAGTCCTAAGGTAAGTTGTATTTCTAGTATTTTTAGTCCTTGTATTAAAAAAAATGAAACTCAAATTTATACAAAGGAAAAAATATTTTGTCAGAAAGAAAATCTTAGGAGAAAGAAGTCTCACACACTCATGTTAAATTTCTTTTTAAAATTAAAATTTGTGAGAAGAAAAAACATGATCTCCTTGTTGTTCCACAGACCCCAGTGTAGAATTGTACATCAACAGCTACTAAAGAAAACGTCTGACCTGACAGTCTTTATAAGTCACAGAGCACCACGAAGACTCTGCCCAGAAACTGGGAAAAGGTACTTTTTAAGATTGATGTACACATCCCACACTGTTTTACACTTCAGATCTCTGTTTTTAATTCTTGGTAAAGTAAGAAATGCTCAAAATTATAGTGACAAAAATCTATTAAATTCTTCAGTGAGAGTGTTTCAATGTGAGAACAGCCAGCGATGGACAGGATGACTCAAGGTGGCTGGGAAATGGCTCACTTGGCACAGTGCCCACCACACCAGCAGAAGGACCCAAATTTGGATCCCTAGTGATCAAATAAAAGCTGGCATGGTGATGTTCATCTGTAACCCTAGCACTGGGGAACAGGTAACCCCCATAGTTCACTGGCCAGGCAATCTAGTCAATTCATGAGTTCTGGGCTCAATGAAAGACTGCTTCAAAAATAAAGTGGAAGAGTTGCTTAGACACTAATGCTGACCTGTGGCCTCCACACATATATACACATGAATATGTATATACAAACAAATTTGTACACATACACACTTAGAAAGATTTAAGTCAGGAGTCAGCAAAATGTCCTGTAACTGGCCACAACACAAATGCTAAACAGCCCGCATTCTCTGCCAACTACCCGTTGCTGTGACTCAAAGCACTCAGAGACAATATCCATATGACTCCACGTGGCTATGTCTCAGCAACACCGAAACTGAGGTACGAGGTGAAGGAGGTCCACACTTCTAGCTTGCTAAATGTGGGTTTAAATTGTTAAACACAATTTCTCCTAAAACGTTTTAACTATTGAAATTTATTCACTTAAATCAACATTTTAGTTCCCATATAGAATAAACAAAGGGAACAGTAAATAGTTTTTGCTGAAACAGATCCTAATACTTAAGTGGTCACATCTTCTGTCTTTCACGATGCTAGAATCAACAGCAGGGCCACTGAGCTACAACCCCAACCCATTAAATGTCTTATGTACATTCAGTGTAGACATGAATTCTAATTAAGGAAAGGAAAATGGAAAGTGGACTTTCCTGGTCAGTTCTCAACTGATCTGTCTTATAGTTCTTTCTAAATACAAATGCCTTTTTACCTTAAACACACAAAATATATATTCCTGCTGCTAATCGTAGCTTGTTAAAGAGAAAAAAAGGGGGGAGTGTTGGGGAATAGCAAAACTCATAGGTTGAAATACAGGGGTAAAGCTGGCAATTTGTAGTTTCAGTGGAAGAACATCCACTGGGATAAGAAGTCCTAACGACTGGTGCTCATGTGTTATCCAGTATTTGTAGCTTAAAAAAAAATCTTTCTTCAGTGGGAAGAGATGTTCACCAACCCCACATCAGACAGAGGGCTGATCTCCAAAATGTACAAAGAACTCAAGAAACTCAAAGAACACATAATCTAATAAAAAAAATGGAGTACAGACCTAAACAGAGAACTCTCAACAGAGGAATCTAAAATGGTTGAAAGACACTTAAGGAAATGCTCAACATCCTTAGTCATCAGAGAAATGCAAATCAAAACAACTCTGAGATTCAATCTTATATCTGTAAGAATGGCCAAGATCAAAAACACTGATAACAACTTATGCTGGAGAGGTTGCTGGTGGGAATGCAAGCTGGTACAACCTCTTTGGATATCACTGTGGAGATTTCTCAGAAAATTAGGAAACAATCTTCCTCAAGACCCAGTAATACCACTTTTGAGTATATATCCAAAGGATGTTCAATTGTGCCACAAGGACATGTGCTCAACTATGTTCACAGCAGCTTTGTTTTTCATAGCCAGAACCTGGAAATAACCTAAATGCCCTTTGACTGAAGAATGGATAAGGAAAATGTGGCACATTTACACAATGGAGTACTACACAGCAGAAAAAAAACCAACATCTTGAATTTTGCAGGAAAATGGATGGAGCTAGAAAACATCATTTTGAGTGAGGTAACCCAGACCCAGTGATGGAGGACTTTCATTGGTTAATTAATAAAGAAACTGCTTGGCCCAATAGGTCAGAACATAGGTGGGTGGAGTAAACAGAACAGGATGCTGGGAGTGAGGCAGACGCTTCAGGCAGTCGCCATAAGCAGTCGCCATGCTTCTCCTCTCCAAGACAGACGTAGGTTAAGATCTCTCCTGGTAAGCAACCATGTTATGGTGCTACACACATTACTAAACATGGGTTAAAGCAAGATATGAGAATTAACTAATAAGAGGCTGAAACTAATGGGCCAGGCAGTGTTTAAATGAATACAGTTTCCGTGTAATTATTTCGGGTATAAAGCTAGCCGGGTGGCAGGACGCAGCCCTGCCGCTCGATCTACAGACCCAGAAAGACAATTATCATATGTACTCACTCATAGGTGGTTTTAAAACATAAAGCAAAGAAAATCAGCCTACAAACCACAATCCCAGAGAACTTAGACAATATGGACACTAAGAGAGACATACATGGATCTAATCTACATGGAAGTAGAAAAAGACAAGATCTCCTGAGTAAATTGGGAGCATGGGGACCATGGGAAAGGTTTTAAAGGGAGAGGAAGGGAAGCAGAGAAAAATGCATAGCTCAATAAAATCATTTTTTAAAAAAGCAAAAAAAAAAAAATCTTTCTTCAGAAAGAAAAGATAACAAACAAGCGGAGCTGGGCCAAGGCTGCACTGCCGTTCTGTGGCAGAGCCACTATCTGTGGCTCCAAAGCCTGCCACGCCGTGTGAGAAGGGAAGTCTCTAAAGGCTGTACACTGGACTTTAGATCTCAAGGGTGTGGCACATTTTCCCAGCACTCCAACTCCACCCTCATACCTTAGCCCAAATATTTCCACTGATATTAATAGACAGAAGCCAGTATCTGGGTTTTCAAGAAAAATAAATAGAAACTGTCAATTATCAGGTCATTGAATCATCTATCCTTTATGGTGTCAAAATAAAAATAACCTGATAAACCCTTTGATAAGATTTTAGAAAATATAAAGGAAAATCGCCCAGATTGCCTCTTTGTGATCAATACGCTGATACAGAGGTGCACTCACCAATAACGATGCCGCCAATGGCTCCAGCATTCTGGATGTTGCGGGCCTTTTCTGCAAACATGCACTGTCCTCTTTGTATCAAGGCAATTTTCCCCATCACTGCCTCAGGGTTAGTGAGCTCTGAACAACCGTTATAGGGTTTACTGCTTGCAACAAATCCTCTTGTCTGTTGGGAAAAAAAGTTACCTAAATCTTTTATCTTCTTCAATTACAATCTACTCATTTAAGTTCAGTATTGTGAGTTTTAAGGAAACTGGAATTCTCTTTCTGTGTGTGTGTGTGTGTGTGTGTGTGTGTGTATGTGTGCGCGCGCGCGCGTGTGTGTACATGCAGAAACTACAGATCAATCAGCAATCTCATCTATCATTCATCAAGAGCCATTCACCTCACCTTTTGAGACTAGGTCTCTCATTGGATTTTGGGGATCACAGATTAGCCTTGGCCTTTTGAGACTAGGTCTCTCATTGGATTTTGGGGATCACAGAATAGCCTTGGCTGGCTGGCCAGGGATCCTCCAGGGATCTTCCTGTCTCTACCCTCTCCTTGCTGGGGTTAAGAGGGCATTAACATGCTTGTGGGGTAGTTGTAAAGCAGGCCTTTAATCCCAGCACTCGGGAGGCAGAGGCAGGCAGATCTCAGTGAGTTTGAGGCCACCCTGGTCTACAAAGTGAGTTCTAGGACAGCCAGGACTGTCAGCAAAAAAACCCTGTCTCGAAAACAAAACAGTAAGAGGGCACATTAACATGCCTGGCTTTTATGTGAGTTCTGGGGCTGAACTCAGGTCCTCATGTGTGCACAGCAAGCATTAATGACTGAGAGATCTCCCCAGTAGCTGTACACCAATTTAAGACCACTTTAATTTAAATGTAGGAGGCTGAATGCTACAGTAATGTTTTGGTTTTTTGTGGGGACTACAACCAGGGTCTGAGCCGAGTGTGTGTTTCTGCCACTGAAATGTGTACTCAGACCTCCAACTTCTAAACAAGAAGCTACTAAACAAAGTAATCAAATACTTTCGATTTTAATATCAGTATACATACTGGAGTGCACATACCTCTTTATGTTTAGACAGATCCAGCCCAAACTGAGCTGGTCCAGCAGTTAAGACTACCCTGCCAAAAAATGGGTGGGAAATAATTTGTACAGCTCGTGGAGGTAGCTGCTGCTCTTTCTGCTGCTGACTTGACAGTTCAATCATCTCCTGCATGAACCGCAGCCCATCTTCAGCGTCAATGGAACTGGCAGCCTAGGAAAGAAACACACTCAGTTCAGCTCAGCTTTCCTTCCTGAAAATTTCCCCACCTGTTTGACTTCCTAAATTACAGACTTCTGCGTGGAATTTTCCCATTTAGCTTTGGTCCCCACTAAATATTTTTATCTACCTTGCCCTCAATGCACTACCTTTTAGGAATTAAATTTTCTCAACAGCATCATCTGTCGCTTTGATCAGTGTCTCTTCCCCACCACGGAAACACTTTGATGGAGATTTGAAACTGTGCTTCTATCAAAGCTCAAGCACCCTTTTGCTCTTTATCTCTATTGGCTTCCCCTTTAAGGGAAAAAGTTTCTTGCCTGACCCCCATCTTTCCTCTTTGAAACTCCAAATTAGCAAGCAGATTCAATAAGGCTCCAAACATGTAGTAAGAACCTATTCTGTCCCCACAGTAAGCTGAAGCACTGGGGAGATGGTCTGTAAGTTTGTGTCTAGTGGAGAAAGACATGCAAAAGTTAACTATGTTTTAAAAGTCTAAGATGAAAAGGCCCAAGGGAGTAATTGGTTCTGCTTGTGTATAACTGAGAACTAGGTCTCAACCATGGAGGAGTTGATGTCCATCACAGGAAAAAGTTGCAAGGGAAAAAAATAGGCTTTGATGTAGGGAGTCGGAGGGCAGAGAGACACTGAGAGTTCAAGCTCACTCTGAAATTTCTAACCCTGGGAAGAGCTCAGAGAATGATGAGCATTTACTGAATGGAAAACAGAGAAGAGAGCTGAGGTAAGGAAAGGAGAGCGACAGAGAAAGAAAATACGACTCAAATTAGAGCAGATGGGGGCTGGGATGTACAAATACACAGCAGATGTACGGAATCTGCGTTCAGGATTGAAGTTCAGAATGACTGCTATATGCATATGTCTAAGAGTCATCTGTTCAAAGCCAGTGGCAGAAACAGAAGACTGTTGAAGAAAAGCATAGAGAGAAAAGAATATCGTCTAGAGTCGTAGACCGCCCTACACTGAGAGGGAGTGCCCGGGAAGTCGAGCTACGCTGATTCTATAAGGCTCACAGTGAGAACTGAACAGGAATTGTGTTGCTACAACACCCTGGGAGCCAAAAAGAAGGGAATGTTTTAAGAGGAGGAAAATGAAGAGTTAAGAGAAAAGTTAAACTGATTAAAGATTAAGAGGCCACGAGGTCCACTACTTCATTGGTAGCCTAAATGAAGGCACTGGGTCCATGCTCACAATTTGGGACATAAGGACACTGGGCACTTTTAAAGGGAAGATGGAGAGAGCAAGAAAATGGATAAAATTTGAGGGACAAGTGAGGCTGTGGGAAAGCTGAGCAAAGGTTGTCTGGGTGTGCTTACAGCTTATAATTATTCGGGGTATTACACTCTTCAAAATCAATGTGCTAATAAGGTAAATAAATTAAAGGTTTTATGTTATAAAAACTTTAAAGTAAAAAACAATAAAAAGTTATCTAAAAGGTATGTTATCTTTTACAGGTACAAATATATTCAAAGCTTGATTTCTATGATGAACGAAATACCTAGGTTCACTACTTTTTGGAAACTAGTGTGGGATACTGTTATATAAATATTAAAAATCAATCATTGACTCAAAATAAAATAGTGGAAAGACAATACACTGAGATAAAAAATTTAAGTTTAAATCCTATTTTTGACTGTATTAAACAAATTTCCCAAATGGTTATGCAGAGTTAGGAATGTTCCCAACTCTAAAGTTGACAAGAGCCAAATGCCATCACCTATGAAGCTAAAGAGCAAAGATAGCGCCTAGCCCACACAGCAATGTCTTACTTGGATTGCATGTTGGACCAGCTGGACTCGCCCATCTTTGAGGTGAATCAAACTCACCCCCATCTTCTTCAGGATTTCTAAATGCTCAGGGTTAGTGGCCATAAAATCTCTGGCTCTCAGAGGAGGCTTAGCTCCACTTCTGAAACTCTCCTCTCTGCAGAAAGGAATCAGAAGCAAGGTTTACAACTGTGCATTACAAGCAGTGAAATATAAAACCCAAAGAAAAATCTTAGTCGATATTTGCAGAATTGAAATTTCAGAACTGGTGAAGTTAGGGTAATTTATTTTTCTATGCATAATCTGATTACTAACAAACTGTCACTTTCGTGTGTGTGTGTGTGTGTGCACGTACTCCAATAAAATAGATCATGTATGCGGTCTTTCTCTAAAAACATGTTTTTCTCACATTTTTTTCAGTTTTAATTTTTTAAAATTGTATGTCTATTGTTGCTTTGTCTACTTGTACATCTGTTCACCATGTGCATGCAGTACCCATGGAAGTCAGAAGAGGCACCAATACCCTGGGCTGGAGTTACAGACAGTCATGAACTGCCCTCTGGGCACAGGTCTTCTAGTAGGGCAGCCGATGCTATTAACCGCTGAACTACCTCTCCAGCCCTCACAAAATTTAAAAGCAAAACAATATTTTCATCAGTGGATAAAAATGCCCACTTCATTTTTTTAGCCCCCTTGTTGTCAATGGCCTTTCTAATAACTATCTCTATAGGAGAAAATAAGCTCATTATGTGCCTGCCAAAAGTTTGGTTAACAATCAAGAAGCAAGTATAAAAACAATAAGACCAAACCAAAGCTTCTTTGTACTGTGCAGAAACTACAGGCGTACGGAGGAAAGCGTTTCTTGTACATACAAGACATAACGAAATAGTTGATAAATCTTTTGTGTCTAAAATGAGCTAAAGAAATTTTAAAATGTTATATACTGTCTACTATTAAACAAAAATAGATAAAAGTTCACATAATTTCTATTCAATAAAAACTACATGTCTCAGTGTCTGATCTAGGGAAGTCTTTTTGACTATTGCTACAGCTCCTTGAGCGCTCA
Organism: Arvicola amphibius; assembly: GCF_903992535.2. Classification (NCBI taxonomy): domain Eukaryota; kingdom Metazoa; phylum Chordata; class Mammalia; order Rodentia; family Cricetidae; genus Arvicola; species Arvicola amphibius. The sequence goes on from NC_052058.2 coordinate 69,624,843, forward strand.
GTTATCTACTGTGAATTAACTTAGTATTAGCAAATATAAAATAAAATATCTTACACTCTGATGATGCCTCTTGGACAGCTCTTATCCACCACATTTTTCAAGGGTTCACGGATGCTCTGAGCATACAATGGATCATTAGGAAAAAGAATCTGAGTGTTTGGGCAAGTCCAATCAAAATTACTATCATCCAGTTCTGTGTATTCTGAGGTCTGAAACATAAAAATTATGTAACTAATAATAACAGTGCTATTTAATATTATGAGTATTATGCATACATAATATATTATATTTAATAATATGAGTAAAAAGGAACTATTTTTTATTAAACAAGAGTGATACCCTAAAAGACAACGAGATAATATTACAAGCACGTCCCTCCTACCGACCGTGCATTTATTAACTGAACTAATTAGGGCTGCTCCTTACTTAGAACAGTACAGTGCATATGTAGAAGTGAAAGGCCGAGTAAGGCGTTAATTTAAACTCACGGTGTTCTTCTTAGAGACGCTGCGATTTGTGGTTGAGAGCCAAAGGGGTAACAGATGAGCTTCTGTTGTAAAGATGTAATCTTCTATGTCAAAAATAATGTCTTCCTTATCAGCAAATAACAGATAGAGATATTTAAACATCTCGGCCAAGAAAAACGAATCCATTCTAAATTGAAAAGTCACAAATAAGTATTTTAAAATCCAAATATCAATCATAGAGTCAATACTATTCAAACGGTCAAAGAATTACAGTGCCTCGATCCTCAACTCTCAGAATAACCTAGACTCAAGTATATTGCAATGGCATAAAATACCAGAGGAGCTGCCTACCTCACAGGTACATTAATCTCATCAAAACTTCACAGCAGGCTTTTAACAGGCTTTCTACTACACCGCCGCCTGCTCACTGACTGCAAAGCCTTGGAGGACCAGGAGTGGGTCTCATCTATCAACCCTGACACTTACGTGCAGTGCCGGGCATAGAGCGGGCGCATTAACTATGATTCACGCTGCTGTAACATGGTGCTAGCCTCATCAGAGGTCTTCGCCTCTCTAAGCTCTTCCCCTTGGGTTCTTCATCTTTAAAATGAGGATTGTGGTGGAATTATACTCCCAAGAGTTGCGAGATCACATGAGTTAAACATAAAAGGGGCTCAGAAGAGCACCCGGCAAGCAGGGAAGTGTTAGTCTGTCTTTGCTTTCCTTTTCTGCTATTTATATGCCCACTTCCCCAAACTTAGCCATTCCTCATCAGCTACAGGCAGGGAAGGGAGTCCCAAGCCTAGGAACTATTTCTGAAACACCCTGAGAGAGGGACTAAGGGCCAGCCTTGTGAGGCTATGAGTACTGTGTCCCTCATGTCTACAGTGACTTTGCCTAAATCCATTTTTCTCTTCTAACTCCTGCTCATCTATCAGGACTCAGGATTCTCCAGAAACATTCCAGTCAAGATCACACAGCAGCTTGCATGATCTGCAGCACATCTGAAAGTCTGTTATACATGCTTGTCTTCACTAATGCAGTAGCTCAAAGGGCATGACTTTGTCTAATCTTTAAAACTAGTATAATGACAGTTCATAACGGGCCTCACGAATAGTTAAAAATAGAAGTTGGCTAGCCAAGTACAAATCAAGCTTTTGGCCATTCAGAGATATGAAGTCTAATTAAATAGCAGGAATGTGACAACCACACTGATCAATATGTGTGCCCTTTATCACGTGAGTACTTCATGGCACATCTACCTAGTATCCAGTGTAGTATTCTAGTATTCAGAAGCCACCACTGGGCTCCCCACTAGGGACAGATCAGAACACACACTGACCATGACTATGCTGTTGAAGAATTCCTGACTGAATACAAACCATAACCCAGCTCTTTTATTATTTTGATAAGTTCTTTTACATACTATTTAAAAAACATTACAGCACAGGAGACAATGTTTCTATGTCCCTAATAATAGGTTCTGATAATCTTCATGTATCTGCTTAATAACATCAGAGTTCCTACTACACCCCAAGCACTGTGACAAACACACACACACACACACACACACACACACACACACACACACACACCACTTCAATTTAAAATGAGTGGATCCAAGAGTTTTTGAAAAACAAGCACAATGAACTAAGGTTCGCAATCTCAAGGACTCTCCACTGTCTCTGAGCCCTCATAAGCAGCTGTACTTTGTGCCATATCCATCATTGATGAAAGGGAGTAAGTGCTTGTTTACCTGTCCTCGTGACTCCCAGTGCGAACATCCTTCATGGCAGCAAATCCACAAGGCACTCGAGCATATTTATTCAAATTTTCAATAAGTGTTTTTCCTACTTCAAGGTAGTAAGGGTCTCCTGTAGCCTATTGAAAAGGAGAATACAGACATAGCATATATGCTGCCATATACCCATTTATTCATCCAGTAATTACCGAGAGCCCACTAGATGCCAGCCAGGCCTTGTGTCAGGCACTAGAATACACGTTACACAGGACACAGATTTAAAAATACACGATGGATTTGATTTACAGAATTCCTTAAACAATTGAAGCCATAAGCTTCAGTCTTTAAGTTACATTTCTAAATGCTCAAAAGAGCTCCCCAACTGAAGTGGGGAGGTTGCCTTAGGACACAGATCCATAAATAAAATTTTCTTTTGAAAGAAATCTTTGCAAGTGGTTTTTTTATTTTCATTTTTTTTCCAGTTTTCATTTTTGTTCATCATCCTCTTCTTTACAGCAGAGATGTTCACAGTGTTCAGGAGGGGCTTAATTATAAACAAGTTGGGATCTTAATTCCCCGAGTCTGGGGTTTGGGGCTGTAGCCTCTATCCCGGTCTTCAGAAGGACTCTTGAAAAGGCATCACATTTACAACATATCTTACATCTTCCTACAATTTGATAGCTAAATGAATGGAAATAATAAATCCAACCATTATAACACTAAATACTTATTGTTATTGTAAAAGAGCAAGAAAGAAAGGGAAAGCCAAGAATAATAAGTTATCTTACTTTATATAAGAAGTAGGTACTTTCTGCAAACTCTGGCCTTAAAGGATGCTGAGCCCAATGGACCCTGAAATCTGTAGTAAATGCCTGTACAGAATAACATATAAGCATAAAAATGTGACTGAAAATTAAACAAGCAGTTCTATAATACAAACCAATATGTATAAGAGGTAAAAATAATTAATATACAAGTCATGGTAAACTTTCATCCATAACATACTATTGTTGCTAAAATACATTTTAGAACCAAGCCTTTGAGTTATTTTTATTGTGTGATCATGTTCATGTATGTGTGTGTTCACATATGTAAGTATGGAGGTCAATCATATGTGTTGCCTCTTGAGACAGAGGGTCTGGCTGGCCAGTGAGTCCCAGAAATCCATTATCCTGTCTGGAGTTACAGGTGTGCACTCCATGGCTCTGGGGATTGAACTCAGGTCTCCATCCTTGCACTGCAAGCACTTTGCCAACCCTACCTCACCTTTAGATAACCAACTGGACCAACAAGGAACTCAGAAAAACCCAGTAATGGCACTTAGAAATGCCAATAAATACAACCTACAATGTCTAATAACTGAGTTTTCCATTTATTTCTTTCCTTTTCTCTCTGAATTAGTACTTTTCTGGTGTTCTAACTTCCTTTTAATTTCTTTAATTGACAAAACTGTGTTTATGATGTACAACATACTGTTTTCATATACCTACAGAGACTGAAATGTTAAATCAAGTAATTATGTTTTAACTAACACACTATTTTTGAGGGATGCTTAACACTTATTCTCTTGTGTATTTCCTATTGTATTTTCAGCTATGTATTTTCTACTCTAGGCAGTTTCAAGTATGTATATTTTATTGTAGCCTGTTTCATTTTATAATAATGTCAAATCCTCAGTAAAATAAATCAAGGAATTACTTAAAATTAAAATTGGTCTATATGAAATTTAATCAATAACAGTCAACAGTGTTTGCTGTGGGACAATGGTCTTGTACCTGTAAAGTTTTGTCAGTTGTACTGGTTTAATAAAATGCTGACTGGCTAGTAGCCAGGCAGGAAATATAAGCGGGACAAACAGAACAGAATTCTGTAAAGAAGAAAGGCTCAGTCTGCAGTTGTCACCCAGACACAGAGGAAGCAAGATGGGAATGCCTCCTCAATAAAAGGTACCAAGCCATTTGGCTAACACAGACAAAAATTATGGGCTAATTTAAGATGTAAGAGTTAATAAGAAGCCTGAGCTAATAGGCCAACCAGTTTATAATTAATGTAGACCTCTATGTGTTTTTTGGGACTGAACGGCTGCAGGACCGGGTAGGACAGAAACCTCTGTCAACAAGTGTTTTTAGCTTTTTATTTTCTGTGTATGAGTGTTTTGCCTGTGTGTATGTGTGTGCTGATTCTCTGGCACTGGAGTTAAAGGTTGTTATGAATGGCCATGTGATGGTGAGAAGGAAACCTGGGTCCTCAGGAAAAGCAGCCAGTGCCTTAAGCACTGAGTCATTTCTTCAGTCCCAACAGTTTTTTTTTCTTTTTAAGTAATAAGAAAAGAATGTAAGTGATCAGTGTATTTAGTTGAAACCTCATGTGATTCATCAAAAATATGAGCTTTTTGTAATACAAAGCCTTGCACTTGAAGGTTAATAAAACTATACCTTCCAGAGCTAATGCCTTAGGAAACACCTATGTTAGTGGAAAGTTTATATATTTCACAGAGAACAGAAAGAACAAGGCAACACGTCACAAAATGTGTAAAGGTGCATTTCTGGAAAGCCAAAAAACATGCTTTCAGTAAGTATCTCTTTACATCAGTGTAGCAAAGACAACTATCATGGATGCAAGGTTGTTAAGAAGAAGAGCAATTTCCAGTCAGCATGAAGACATTCTCAACATTTTTTTCCCTTGGGTTTTTTGAGACAGGATTTCTCTGTGGCTTTGGAGCCTGTCCTGGAGCTAGCTCTTGTGGACCAGGCTGGCCTTGAACTCACAGAGATCCACCTGCCTCTGCCTCCCGAGTGCTGGGATTAAAGGTGTGTACCACCACCGCCTGGCTTATTCTCAACATTTTTAGGATGAGTTATGATAACCAAAATTATACCTAATGTATATAACTTTCATCAAACAAGCTTCAGAATATAAATGGTAGTAAGATCTACCAGCTAGTATGCTAGAATGGGGCCAGCAAGATGGCTCAGCGTGTCAGGAGGCTTGCTGTGCAAGCCTGACATGAATTCAATCCCTGGAAACACATAAAAGGAGAAAAGTGACTACACAAATGTCGTCCTCTGACCGCCACATGGGCACTGTGGTGTACATACACTGCCCCACAGTCACCGGCTGTGCACACGCACATTCGCACATGATAACAATAAAGTTAAAAAAATTTTTTTCAAAGTAAGAATGAGACAGTATTAGGGCTGGGAATACACGCCAGTGGTAGAGCACTTTCCTAGTGTGCACAAGGACCTAGGTTTGTTCCCCATCAATGCACAAATGTTTAACAGAAACCAAACAAGAGGTGGTGGTTAATAGTACATCGGCATGAGTTAAAACAGGTTGAGAAACAGTACGCTTGGACTTTTATAGCAGTATCATCATTATCCTAAATTAGACCTTGCAACACACAGAAAAAAGCAAATATATATATTGTAAGGATACTTTCTATCTTTAAATTTAGAAATTATATCTAGATATAGATACATAGATAAAGATATATATATATATATATATATAGATATATAGATATATAGATATAGGTCTGTGTGTGTGTGTGTGTGTGTGTGTGTGTGTGAAGGAGAATTTCAAATATTATTTGCTTACCTCTGGTAAAAAATTGTGTTTTTTAATCACCTGGTATAACATTTCATGAGTTTCAATAGCAGGTCTAATATCACCCTTTAAAACCTAGAAGTCAACAACAAAATCACTTAGTATAAAGCAAGAGCTAATTTTATCTATAACCATCACACTACAAGATTAGTACAACCTTGAAATAATAACTTTATCATTCAATTTTAGAGATCACAAATGTATTTAATTAAAATAATTTCATCCTAATATTTAAAAAATGGTTTCTTTACCTGCAAACCCGGAAAAAAGGCAAGCAGAGAATCCATCCAGGTCCGAGCATTCAGCATCGGTTTATGAATGTGCACATCAAGTAGGAGAGGCGGCTGGCTAATATACCTCATAATGGCATCATAGTGCTGAAAGAACACACACAACAAGATGCTCAGGGAAGTAGACGGAAACAACACTATACGGCACAGTGAAGGAATTAATCCTGAATAGATAGATAGATAAAATCCCTATATGTCAATCGATTATGTAAATATTTAGAGGCAAAGAAACGATTACTTTGCTATAGATTTTCTCAGTCTGATGCAGAAGTGTGAGTATAATTCAGTGGAAGAACGTTTGTCTTAACACACCCAAGGCTTCAAACCTAGGGCATGGACACACACCCTACACGGGCAGGTGCACACTCACGCACAGAGATCACAATTTATACAAATATCTACTAAGATGCTGAAATGATTTAAAAGAAAACAAGGCTAAATATACTGATTTGTGCCCATAACACTAGAACTGGGAGGCTGAGGTAGGAGAAAAGAGTTCAAAGGTATCCTAGGCTATATACAAGATCCTTTATCTTTAGAAGACAGAACATTAAAGACAACAATAAGAGGTCTTCCGGGGCTGGGAGGATCCATCACTCACTACAGCGCTCACTCAAAGTATAAGGAATGTGAGTTCAGATACCCAGGATCCACAGGAAAAAGCCAGGGACAGCATCATTCTCCAATCCCAGTGTTCAGGAGGTAAAGACAGAAGATCCCTAAGGCTGGATGGCTCAGCCAGTCTAGGTAATGGGCAGCTCTAGGTTTGGTAAAGAGCTTCTGCGTCAATAAAGTAAGTCATAAGGCATCTGAAGACAACATTCAAAATCAACTTCTGGCCTCCACACACACGCACACACACTTGTGCATATATGAACACATATACACAGCAAAAGTGGGGGTAGGGTTTTCTGAGAGAAACCAATTTAAACATCTCTATCTAATATGTAATTAGCTCATAGATGGTTATGATGCCTGTGTGGACCAGTGATATCCTCTGGTCCCACTGGAACAAAATCACAGCTTCCCTCTTACAGAGTTTAGATTTTTTTTCCTCCTTTATCTAGGAAATGTGGTCCCTTCTCCGCTAACATAAGATTTTGGTACTCACTACTACCAAAATGAATGTACACAATCACTATTACCACGCTCATGGTCTGCTAGCTCTGCCTTTTCTGTTCTTGGAATCTCCTTTCCTCTTCTTCTGTTTCTCTTATATATGTCTCAGCTTTGAAAATATGACAAGAAATATTAATGAGCCAACAAAAAGTTACCTGTCCTTACTCATCTCTAAAAAGAAAAAGAAAAAATCTCACTATCAGCAAATAACATATGTAGAGGGTTTTTTTTAGTATTCAAAAATTTACTAAGACTTAAAATTTATCTATTTTTATTTTATGTATATGTGCGAGTACCTGCATGAGTATTTGTGTACCACATGCATGACCAATGCCTGGAAAGGCCAGATGACATTGGCTCACCTGGAACTGAAGTTTAAGGGGGCTGTGAGCTGCTATGTGGGTGCTAGGAACTGAACCCAGGTCCTCTGCAAAAGCAGCAAGTGCTGTTAACCACTAAGGCAGCTCTCTTGCTCCAATTTAATAGGACTTTAAGGAAGCTGTTTTGCTAGCTCAATTACTATTATTGACAATTTGTCATATGTTTAGTTACTCTGTACATAAAAACTCTTGTAGTCTCCCCAAACACCTGGAGAAAAAAGTTCCAGTATTCCCATTTTGTAGATGACCAATAAAGGCAACCAGAGAGGCTCACCCACCCCAAATCACACCACCAGTATGCTGCCCAAACAGGATATAAGCTAAGATCTCTCTCCTATTTTGAACTACAATGTCAAAACATACCACATATGTGATGCAAGTGAACCGATGGGTGGGCAAAAATAGAAAGGGAAATCCTGTTGAAATGAACATAGTGACAGAGCTGACGGGTTTGCTATGTTAGCCTCAGCTGCTTCAGGTACAAAAGCCACTAGGATGAGGCCAACCCTCTCCTTTCCCAAAGCTTCTCTTTCTGGTTCTTGTGGTTCTTGTCTGGGGTGATCAAGACTGAGCCAAACTGTCAACATTTCAAACAGAACTGGAACCCAGATGTGAGTTAGCTATACCTCATTCCAGTAACTGTCCGCTATGTTCAGAATAAGATTAGGTCAAACCCAAGCGTACCGGAATCTCACACGGCGCCAGAGCTACACATTTCCTGACAGAGGATGGAAAGGGAACTTCCCTGGAGTGTGTCACTCACACATTGCCCTGTCCAACACCAGAGAGGGCTAGGAAGCTCGAGAACACATTAAAGACAAACTTTTAAGAAGGTCATTGAGGTTGTTAAGTTTTCATCAATCTTGGACTCAAATGGAATTAGCTAGAAAATTAATAGAAAAAATAAATCAACTTACTGTATTAAATCTTTCCAGAAAACTGTCATCTCCAAGCAAGACATAGGCTTTCAACAGATACTCATAATATGAATCAATCCCTGCTCCAACTCCACTGTCTACAAGAAACACATATAAATGTAGACCTTTATTAAGTATGTCTGAAAATGCATAGGTACAAATGAGGACACTAGTAAAGCAGACTGAAAACCGTGTGCCACCATGAAGCTTCAACATAAAAGTGCACGCCCGCAGAACTCTAACCCTGCCTGCTACACAAATAACAGCCCCCTTGTTGCAAATACCTTGTTTTTCAAAGTTGCTATATGAAATTGATTACAATTTTTTCTTATTTAGAAAATCTATATCAGCATGTCTAAGCTATATGGAGGACAAGTTAACATTGATTTAACCAACACAAATCGAAAAATTAGTCTCTATAAAAAAAATAGAAATTAAAAGCAAACATTTTTAAAGGCCCAAAAACTGCTGAAAGGAAAAAAGAAACTTGTACTTAAAATTATAACAACAGTTTTGTAAGTTTTTCTTTCTCTTTGATATTTATAGTCTTCCAGAAAGAAAGAACAGATCACATATTAGGACACAGAAATAAAAACAATATCACATTTTTTATTTTTCGAGACAGGGTTTCTCTGTAGCTTTGGAGCCTGTCTTGGAACTTGCTCTTGTAGACCAGGCTGGCCTCAAACTCAAAGAGATCTGCCTCTGCCTCCCAAGTACTGGGATTAAAGGCACGCACCACCATTACCCAGCTCAATCTATATGTTTTAAGTTATATGCAAAATACACATAACTAAAATAATGCTGTGGGATGTCTTTCTATATGCTGTGAATATGAATATGTGTTGCTCTTGTTGGCTGATTAATAAAGTTGCTTTGGCCTATGACAAGACAAGAATGGATCCAGGTGGGAAATCCAAGCAGAGACAGAGAAAAAGAATGTAGTCTGAGAGAAGCCAGCAGCAGCCCAAGGAGCAATGTGCCAGAGCATCCCTGGTAACACCATGGCTATGTGGCAATACATAGATTAATAGAAAAGGGTTAAGTTTATGATGTAAGAGCTAGTTAGTAATAAGCCTGGGGCATCAGCCAAACATTTATAATTAATATTAAGCCTCTGAGTGGTTATTCAGGAACTGGTGAGCAGGAGAGAAACCTTGTTACAAATACCTCAATGAAGTTTGCTATTTAAATAGTGAGGGAGGAAACAAAAGAGGGGAGAGGTGGAGAAAGAGAACAAAAAGCCTGAGGGAGTCAGTCAGAATGAAATATTGATGTAGTGGCCGGGCGGTGGTGGCGCACGCCTTTAATCCCAGCACTCGGGAGGCAGAGGCAGGCGGATCTCTGAATTCGAGGCCAGCCTGGTCTACAAGAACTAGTTCCAGGACAGGCTCTAGAAACTACAGGGAAACCCTGTCTCGAACCCCCCCCCCCCCAAAAAAGAGAAATATTGATGTAGTATTGATAGAGCAGAAAAGGATTGGGGAGGGGAAACAAAGGGATAGAGAACACACTCAGCTTGTATTTAGAGAAGTATATATCAATCAAAAACAAAAGGATGGTAAAAAACAAAAAAGATGCAACATACTAAAATAAATGAGCCCACATGTATCAAAAGACTAACAGATTAAAATATGAAAAGCAATACAATCCATCTAGATGTGTGCAAATTGTACAAATGACACATTCACAGCCCAGGAAGTGAAAGCAGGAGGATGGGGAAAGGTGTATCTGGCAGACAGCAAGGCTGACAGAGGACCTGATGGAGCGGATCACCACACAAAGAGTCAGCTAAGAAGAGACAGCAGGAAGACGAATGCACCCACCATACCAGATGGAATATATATAAAGCAAAAATAGAATGATAGAAAAATCAATTATTATTATTATTAGAAATTATCTACTTTAATTCTTGACAGGTTAAGCAAACAGGAAATCAGTAAGGTCTCTACATTGTTGATAACTGAGTGGAAATGTAAATTAGCCCAGCCACTATGAAACTCGGTATGGATTTTAAAATTTTCAATTCTGCCGGGCGGTGGTGGCTCACGCCTTTAATCCCAGCACTCGGGAGGCAGAGGCAGGCGGATCTCTGAGTTCGAGGTCAGCCTGGTCTACAAGAGCTAGCTCCAGGACAGGCTCTAGAAACTACAGGGAAACCCTGTCTCGAAAAACCAAAAAAAAAAAAAAATAAAAAAAAAAAAAATAAATAAAATTTTCAATTCTATTCTTCTGACCAGAAGAAAATACCTTTCCCTTAATAGGCCCCCAATACCACTGTAACATTCCCCTCTCTGAAAAGGCAACCCTAAAATCATTCAGTAGACAGCTGAAATTAGGGACTAAAGCCCACTTTCACCATGAAAACTGTTCACAGAAGGGATGAGTGTCTGGACTGGAGTTTTACTCCTGCTCTTGTGTGTAGTCTACAAGACAGAGCTCCCTTCTGACATTTCCTGGCCAGAAAAACAAGGGTGCATCTGGGAATGCTCCTTTTGGGTTTCTGTCCTGAGCTGCTTGTCCCTGCCCTGAAGAGTTAATCCAGTTGGTTGATCAATCACCAAGTGAAGGCACCGCCCTTATGAAGGCTGATTTGCCTTAAGCCATGCGAAAGAGATGGGAGGAATAATTACCCCTTTAATGAGATGATATACCCTTCCCAGAATGTCTGCCTTCTGTACACACCACAGCCATGGAGGTTTTCCTGTGTTCCTTTTGTTCTCTTTTAAAATATGTTTTCCCTAACACTTTGGGCTTCATTCTTTCTCTAAAGCTCCCCTCCCCACCATGTGGCTGACCTCCATATTGGCTTAACTTAAAAAGCACAGCTTTTTCTCTTTCATTTCAAAAATCTTCCTCCTCCAGGCAGCTGCTAAGATTTACAACTTGTCTGCCCTTGGGTTTTTCTTTTAAACTCTAATTAAATTGTCCTCAAGCAAAAAGAAGAGAGAGAGAGGGGGGAGGGAGGAAAGAAGAGGGAGGGGGAGAGAGAGAGAGAGAGAGAGAGAGAGAGAGAGAGAGAGAGAGAGAGAGAGAGAGAGAGAGAACCTTAGAAATCGGACTACCATATGATCCTGCTATCTCTCAACTGGGTGTATATCTGAAGGAATCAGTTGGCACAGAATAGAGATAGCTACATATTTACTGCAGCACTATAGCCAAGCTATCGTGTCCAAAAATGAAGTTGAATAAAATGTGTCTGTGCACATGCATGCACTCAATCACAAAGAATTGAATTATGCTGAGTGGTGGTTTGAAGAATGACTGGTCCCCAGAGGTTCATATATTTGAATGCTTAATCAGGGTGTGACACTATTTGAGAAAGATTAGGAAGCTGTGGCCTTGTTTGAGTAAGTATGGTCTTCTTGGAGTAAGTGGTCACTGGGGGTGGGCTTTAATGTTTCAAAAGCCCTTGCCAGACCCAGGGTCTCTCTCTTCCTGTTGCCTGGGGATCAGGATATATTATCAATAAATACATGATGAATATCTTCAGAAACAAATTCTCTGTGGCTTGCACTATTTCCTCAGGCTAGATTCTAGAAGTAAAGTCATTAGTCAGGAGGACTAATGCCATATCAGTGACATCCTGGTGTAGGAGGTCTTTCTGTCTATGTGTTGCTTTCATTGGTTAATAAAGGAACAGCTTTGGGCCTATAGCAGAGCTATAGGGGAACAGAGCTAGGCGGAGCAAACTAAACGGAATGCTGGGAGGAAGAAGGTAAAGTCAGGGAGACACCAAGGATCTGCAGCCAGAGGTATACTGAAACTTTGATGCTGAAACTTTGCTGGTAGTCCACGACCTTGTGGTGATGCACAGATTAATAGAAATGAGTTAAATTAAGATGTAGAAGTTAGCCAATAAGAAGCTAGAGCTCATAAGCCAAGCAGTGATTTAAATAATATGAATTCTGTGTGATTATTTCGGTGCTGGGTGGCTGGGACAAACAAGCGGCCCTCTCCCCCAACAACATTTTATAGTACATAGCCTGCAAATAGCCAGGACTGTCCTCAGGATGCCACACTAACCCACGGAACCTGCACAGTAACTCTGAAGTGGTACTAATACCCCATCTTACAGACATGATACAGAGGCAAACACAAGTGACATAATTTGCTTAAATTCCAAGAACAGGACTCCAGAGTCTATGCTCCACTCTCCAGAGGCAGAACACATACACACACAGACACGGGGGGGGGCGGGGGGGGACGGGGGACGGGACTATGACATCACTAAACTGTGACATGAGACAAAGTGTTCTGACCCCTTTATCCTCAAAGAAACCAATGCCTTGTCTCTCCCCGCACCTGCAAATGCTATATGACTAAAGTATGAAACAATGTTATCCTGATCATCTTCACAAAGGAAAATACTGTATTTACGACCATCCCAAGGATGTGAAGGTCTGATTTTAAGCCCACTTGCATACCTTTGCGAACCCAGTCTCCAGTGTGAATATTGATAGTCACGCCTACTAAATTGCTACTTCGTTGTCTTTTTTCCCAGAGAAAATCAAGAGCTTTTCTTGCATATTCCTATAATTAAAAAACAAAAGCATACTTGAAGAACTTTGTCTCTGCCAAAGAGGGGGGAAACTATAAATCAAAGACCATAGAATCTTTTAAGAACTAAGCAAAATTAAATAATCACTTATAAATTTCCTTAAAATTTTGCCTTGACTATTTTTCAGCCACTTTGTATAAAGAGATTTCACTTGAAGAATTTCCATGGCCATTTACTCGTGTAGCATGGTTCACATTCATACAGGGATCATTATATTAAACTGATATAATTAAATATACTTGTTAAAACGATTATTACCACCTAAGTGCAAAGTGGAAATCTCATAAGGTAGTCTTATTAGCAAATTTGAAAAGAATTCACAGCTAATATTCTATCTTTGAAAGTCATTTCAGATAATTTTTAAGTGAGGCATAATTTTATTAGTGGAAAATTAGCAAATCAACTAGGCTGAGAACTTATTTGTATATTTATGTATATATAAAATTATAACTTTATAACCTCTTTTTTCTTTTACTTTTACCCACTAAGTATTAAACTATTTCTTACAAAATTCTTAACTTTGGATAGAAAGATGTTATACATGGAATAGCAAATGATATCTACTGGTAAAATTCTAAATTAATTTTAGAACATGAACTAATTTAGTACTGCAAGCAAAAATATCATTAAACTTAATTTGCTACTTTGTAGATTTGGCAATGGAGTAAAAATCATTTACATTCTTGATAGCAAATGAGCATGGTGATGATATTTCAACAAAGTAGACCACGACTATCATTAAAGGGTGAATTTTCAAATCTGGAAAGTCTGATACTGGTTATATTTCCCCATTTCATTTTATAGCTTAAAAAACACACAATAAAATTAGAGATTTAACTAAAGCTTAAAATTGAATTATAGGACATTAATACAAAAACTCTGATTTTTTTTTTTTTTTTGTATATTGGTCTCCATATATTAGGGTCAGCAAAGTTTTTCTGACAGGGCAGACAGCAGACAGAAAATGGTGCCGGCACTGTGAGTCGTCCTGCCACTGACCACGACCTCTCCGCAGAGAGACAGACAGAAGTCACTGAGCACAGCTGTGCCTTCACACTGACTTGAAGAAGCCAGCCCACAGCTGAGCCCTGCGGCAGCAAACTTCTGTCAAAGGCTTTTAGGAGGTTTTTAAAATCATGATTTTCAGAAAAACAAAATAGGCCAATGGAAAGAGTAAAGACCTGGACTCTACACCCAACTGCATTCACCCACGGACTGAGATTTATCTACTGAGACTCATTTTCACCTATACACGCACCAATATTTCAGAATATTAAAAATTTAATATTTAATTAAATTTAGTATTATATTAAAACACTTAATATTTAATTAAAATTATATTAAAATGTATGTATAAGTACCTGTTCTGTTTAGTGAGGGAAACTACTAGACGATAGGCATATTTTAAATTTAAGTTTAAAACATTAACCAATCACACCTGATAAATCTGTCCTCAAGGCACATGAATGTATAAGCATTCATTTATACCAGACAAGTACAGGGCACAAGACCTTGCTGACTTAATTCACATCCTTATCCACTATCTGTAATGGTGCTTTGTGTTCCCTACTTGTCTCTGTCCATATGACCATCTTATGACTTAAAAAAAAATCATCTAAGTCAAGGGTCTAAGAAAGTAGGCACTTAAGTAACTCTGGCATTCTGATGATAATTACATTAAAATAAATAGTTACATTAGATTTTTTAATGTAAGACAGAGACAGACCCCAATAAAATATGTGGGACAATATAATTCTTGAATAATGAATAACTTTTCCCTTGGAGTAAACAAATTTACACATTAGAGTCTTGATCAAGACTTATGTACAAAAGTTTCACTATGGGTTTAAATGATTTGTGAAGGTTTGAGAAATACAACCAACCATTTGGAAGTCTAACAAATAAAACACAGATACCTAGACATCTATGCTACAAAGGAATCATCAAATTTACATAATGTAGTTAAAACAGTCTTCTAAGATGAAAGCTAAACTTTACTTTACGGTCTGTGAACAAAAAGCGAACTTATATTTAATACAGTTGCTTCACGATGACTTCCACACCTGTAACACTAAGATTTGATTAAAAATACATTAAATAAACAGTAATCCTACAATGGCGAGTCCTAATCCTTAGCCAAACGAAACAAACAGAAAGTTAGCTCCTCCTGAACCCCAGAGGAAAAGCCATGAGAGCAAACCTCAAATATTGTCGCTCCTGTGAATCGACTCAATGCAGCAAACTCAAGAATCAAGGTCCCTGCACAGGCTGTACAGGTGTCTGTCTCAGTTCCCGTCCGGGCCTCTGGCTTTCTGATGCCAAACTTTAAATTAATCTAAATACAATGAGAATGTTACCATGAGCAACTACCAAGAGACAGATAAGTTTCCAACCAGTCACTGTCAAACATCTAGGAAAATATATTCTGAGCATACAGAATTTATAGGGTAAATAAGTTCTCATTTATTTTTTTTCTTAATGATATAATAATGCAACATCATTATAATAACATAACCATTAAAAGGGTAGATCAGTCTTAGAAGAAATTACATTTGAGAATTTATGAATCTAGTATAATGTTAAACAGTTCATAAAGAAAACTTTGATTGTTATGGTATATATTTAAAAGACATTAAGATTTGTTTTATAAGTTTTTATAAATTAATTTATTTTTTGACAATTTCATACATGTATACAATACATCCTGATTACTCGTTACTCCACCCTGGTGTTCCTTCCCCCCACTAAGTCCCCTTCCCACTATTATTCTTTCATTACATTCATTATTTATTGGCTGTGGAGGCACATGCATGCCACATCATGCATGATGCAGTCACAAGACAACTTGGGGGAGTCAGATCTCTCCTTCTACCAAGTGGACCCTGGGGATCAAACTCAGATTGTCAGGCTTAATGGCAAGAGCCTTTATGTGCACTGGATCATCTCACCAGTCTCCATCATGACTTTTTTTGTTCTAAGATTCACTGAGGTTAACCAGGGCTGCCCACATGAGTATGGAGCTATCCAGTGGAGCATGGGGAATTCCACAGTGGCTACACCACTGAGGACATTGACTCCCACTCAATATTTATCCCCTGATCAATATTTATTATCTACTGTATAGTAGATAATACAATAAGACACAAAGAAATTGATCTTTGCCTTCAAGGAGCTTAAAAGCCAGACAGAATAAATAGGATGGGCATGAAAATAGAGAAGAATAATAATGGAAAAATCGCAAATAAGTGCAAAAAATCGAGGAACTGATAAAAAATAATGTGAGAAACAAGTAGATAAAATATCACTGGTTTGGGCATAGTTGCAAATTAAGAAAGATGGCTGATCAGATCATGGACCCTAAAGGAGAATCTATGACTGTCATTGTCCTAAACCAGTATAATTCCCAACTACATTCTAAATATTTACCCCAATTCCCACAGACAAGCATAGCTCCCTCACATCAAAGAAGCTTCTTCATCAGGCAGTGGTGGCTCAAGCCTTTAATCCTAGCACTTGGGAGGCAGAGGCAGGTGGATCTCTGTAAGTTCAAGACCAGCCTGCTCTACAAAGCAAATTCCATGACAGGTTCCAAAGCTACAGAGAAACCCTTTCTCGAAAAAACAAAAACAAAAACAAGAAAAAAAAAAGCTTCTTCTGCAGCAGGTGGAGACCATTACAGCAAGCACAACTGGTCAAAATGCAGAAAACAACTGACCATGGAGTGCCCAGGCCCAATCAATACATTTAGAACACAACTCCTGCACCTACGGTTCAGGGAACATCATGGAAGAAGGGGTGGAAAAACTAAGAGCCAGAAGACAAGGAAGGGAGTCTAGTATGAGACAGTGCCCTATATACGACAAGGAAGCTACCCCTGAAATCTCAAGAATACAATTGCCTAAACAAGATCCACACATCTTCTGACATTCCAGCATAGATGGAAAAAAAATCTCCCAAGGATATGCCTAGAGGAGGAACTAGAGAAAAGTAACAGCTGTTAAGTTAAAAAATGAAAATAAAACAAAAACTAAAAGTAAATTCAATATATTACATATTGCTTTAAATAGTTTTGCATCTAAGTTTAGTAAATTAAGGGAAAATGACCAGTTAACAATGCAATTATACTAGTAAACAAAGAAATTCTCAATTTAAAATGACTATATAGCGTTGATGGCACACGCTTCCTAAAGCAGTCTGGTAATACTCAAAGTCTTAAAAGGCATTTCATACTTCTTTTCTCTAGGAATTCATGCAAAAGGAAAAAATAAAAAACATACAAAAAAGAAGTATGTAATATTGTTTACAAGAGAGCTGTTTAAAATACTAAACCTGGGGCCCTGGAAAGGGCAGTCAGTGTGGCAGCACAGGCACAAGGACCTTATTTGGGGTGACAGCATGCTCCTATAACCCCTATATTTGTATAGGCTCATACTAGCCTAGGCACACTAATGAGCTCTAGGATCAGCGAGATCCTGTCTCCAAAAAAATAAAGACTGAAGAAAGACAGCCAACCTCTACCTCAGGTCTCTGTGCCCAACCTGCCTTTCACACACACACACACACACACACACACATGCACCAACTCGTATGTATATAAGCATGTGCTCACACTAACATACATACAATGTGCACATACAGAAGAAAAAAGGAAAAATATCCAAACTAGAAATTTAAATTAAAAGGGGTTTAATTCTAGTCTTTCATTAAAGAAACGTGTAGGCACAATTACTCACGTGGTGGGAAATCAATGGATATGACGACCTCTGGGTTGAGAAGCACATACCTGTGTCATCTGCCCAAGCACTCAGTCAACCATGAGCTCCTAACTACAGAAAATGAGCCTGGCTGGACTTACACTCTCAGAGAAGCTACTGGCAGGCAGTAGAGAGGGTAGGCCTAAAAGAATGCAATAAACAAGTCCCTGGGGGTTGAGAGAGCACCAGGTATTGTTCTGAGTGGAAAGTAGTTTCACTGAGGTACAGGAACAGGCTGGTTGGAATGAGAATAGCCCCACAGGCTCACATTTGAATACTTGGTTCCCAGCTGGAGGCACTATCTGGGAAGAATTAGGAGGTGTGGTCTTGTTGGAGGAGGCCCGTCACAGAACTGAGCCTGCCACCTTCCCTGTGTGCCCTCTGCTGCCCACCTGATGTGTGGGACGTGAGCTGTCAGCTGTTCCTGCTCCCATGCCTGAAGACTCAGGTACGATGGACTCTAACCCTCTGAAACCATAGACCTAACTAAACCCTTCTAGTTCTATGGTGTGTATTTGTCACAGCAATACAAAAGTAACTAGGGCCTATCAGAGAACACCAGTCAGTCAGTCTACTGCCAAGCTATAAAGATTTCTCAATGTTAAGGGACACTCAATGGAGCAGGGAGAATGCAAAAGTTTTGAAAGCAATTTAATAAAAAAGTTTTAGTAATACTATTTTCCCAAGTGCTCTGTATAATAAGCCTGAGAATAACCACATTAAGATACTGCAGAGCAAGTGGCCCAGACTGCAGCCCCCTTCCCTTAGTCTGCCCACCACAAGCTGTAAGGGTCACACCCAGACACACCCCTCCTTCTGGAGCTTTTCTTATGCTTTCTCACAATTCCCGCTGCATGGTGCCTGTTCCTGAATGTCTTCCTCCACACCTCCCGCTCCCGGGAGAGCAGCACCTTCCTACTCTCTCAGCAGCAACTCTGGCCCACACTGCAGTCTGCCTCCTCCTGCTGCAGCAGATCTACAGACACACTGAGGCCAAGGAAAGCTTCTGCTAATCTAATCTTCATGTCGCTCAAACGGAAGTTAGCCAATACATCAATATAACTTTGCTGCCAGCTTTGCTGCATCTTTTTCCAGTTTCATGCGGGAGAGGAACACCTCTGATAACAGGAATTCATCCTGTAAACGACACAGAAGTGTCAAGAGAGTCGCACTTGTTCACAGTGACTTACTCGGGGATAAGGAAGGCCACTGGTAGTGTTGAAAGCTGGTAAGAGTCTGTAGCCCAGCTGCTTTGCCATTTGGAGAAGCTCATCATTATACCACTGCATGTATTCACCTTTTTCTTTCAGCATGATCGCCAGGGAATGTCCACCTAAAAGACCCCTAGGATCACAGAGACAAAATATTCCCTGTAATTTAATCACACATTTCTTTATAAGCTATACCCAAGAGGGTGTGAGCCTTTGTCCCCCACAAAATGAAAACAAAACACAAGAAAGGCTACAGAATAATTTAATTCTTTTTTTTTTTTTTTACTGGCTACTCATTTTATGACAAACTATTATCATCACATAGCCAACACATTAAAAACAACAACAGAAACATTAGGGGCTGGAAAGAAGGCTCAGTGGGTAAGAGCACTTGCTACCAAGGCTGCAGATCAGACTATGAACTACAAAACACACTTAGTACAAGTAGAGAACTGACTCCTTCCTACAAGTTGACCAGCATGCTCCTCCCCACAATACAACAAATAAATAAATGCAAAAATATACAAACTAATATAAAGTACTTAACATTCTTAAGTATCTTAAATTTTTTAAACCAGAAAACATCCTAGATATCACATGTATTTTAACAAATGAGCCAAATATTTTTAAAAATAAATTTAAAGTTTAATTCTATCACCATGAAATCTTTGACTCTTACTATAAAATTTAAAAATTAAAAACACATTTATCGTCATTAAGGATTAATAATCTCTAAGGAGCAAGGACTTCTTACATTTAGTTGGAGAACAGCTCACTTTGACAAGGAGATAGGACAGAGATTTACAAAAGCTACCAAACATAAGCTTACCTAATGGTGGGATGAAATGATTTTATAATCTCACACTTTAGCCCTCAAGGGCATTTCCGACTGTCTGAGGAGCAAGACTGTTAACTGAGTCTCATCTGGTTTCTCTGCGAGGCTCTTGGCTAATGCTGGCCGGCCAGCTGTGGAGGCTCCTGGAAACCTCACCAGTGGTCTGGGTCTCTCCAAAGATGTGTGTGCTACAGCACAAACAAGGTTATCCCCATGGCTGTGTCACAACACCCCAGGTGTTATCTTCTTTGCAAGGGAAAGTGTTGAGAGGCCTCACTCTGACTCAGGCTGGTAAGGACTAACTGTGTGGTCAGGCTGCTCTGAAGACTTCTTACTCCGCCACAGCTTTCAAAGCACCAGGATCATAAGCCTGAGTCACCATGACTGGATTTCAAATTTTTTATCTTTGTATTTATTTATTTATTTATTTATTAAAACTTTATGTTTTGGGGTGTTTCAGCGGCATGAATGTCTGTTCACCATGTGCATGCAGTGTCCTTGGAGGCCAGAAGAAGGCATCAGATTCCTCTGGGACTGTCACAGGTAGTGAGGGGCCATGTGGGAGCTGAGACCTGCACCTGGGTCTTCTGCAAGCGCAGCTAGTGCTCTTACTGTTGAGCCATCTCTCTAGCCCCCCTCCCCCACAATTTTATCTTTTAAGCATAAGAAACTTCTTTACTACCTTCAGAAATAATCAGCTGAAGCTTCTCTACACTAGCACAATAGCTTTGGTGCTGCACTTACCCAAGGACTCTGATGTTTGTTTCAAAGACTGATACAACTACATCATTGTCTAAATTAACATCTCTTAAGACTTTCCTCACGGCATCTTCAAATTCCTTCGTTTTGTTTAATACCTAGGAAAAGAAAAGAATGAAATAAAAGGTTTTTCTACCAAATCAAGAAAAAATTATATTCAGAATGAGACACTAAGTTAATGTTATCATGCTTGAAGACTCAGAAAAATGATGCAACAAAATAATATACCCTTAAGTATATTATAAAAATGTGATAATGTGTAAAACTGAAAACAATGGAGCATCTTTACACAGTGATGGACTTCCAGGGCTCTAAAGGACCTATCACAGGAATTCAGAGTGGACTCAATACAGGCTAGACATCTCTAAGCCCAAAATCTGAAATTCAAAATGCATCAATCTAAAATTTTTAGGTTCTGAATATTTTGTTGGTACCACTCAAAACATTATAGATTGCAAGCATTTTAAGTATTCAAGCATTTGGGGCTGTTGGATTAGGAATGTGCAGCCTGCAAAGACTATGACATATTATAAAATATAAACTTGTAGAACCAAGTGAGTCAGATAAAAAGATTCTTTTTCATACTTAGATGACAGTCGGGGACATATAGAGAAGTCTTTTCCTACTTCTAGTTCTTCTTCCTTAAACATTGTACACACTTGTACACATGCACATATTGTCCATGACCTACAGCTAGAGCCACAGGAGAGGTCCCTTGCTGGGATCTGACTTCTAAGTCAGACCAAAGTGCACATCTTCCTGCTCATAAAGCATCACCTTAGCAACTATGCTCTTTTGGGCTGAGGTGGCTCAGTGGGTATAGATAGCCACTCGCTGCCAATCCTGAATACCTGAACTTAATCCCTGAGAAACAACCCCTGCAAAGTTGCACTACACAGTGTGGTACTTGCACCCACATACATATACACACAGAATAAACAAATACACATAAATATATATGTAAAATAAGAAATTGCGAACTCCAGAAGTACTATCTTCACCTGACTAAGTCTAAACCTTCACCCTATGCCACCCTTACCCCTTGGGTATCCCACTGGCAAAAGAAACAGTATAATGTTATGGTAAAGAACAGGTTCTGGTGTGAGTTCCGGTTCTTTGACCTCAGTGACTTGTGATTCAAGTCAAGTCACTTCCAACTCTGACATATTCCTTCATCTGTGAAGGAAGGAGGACCTACTTCATAGAGCCATCTTCTTAAACGTGGTCATGTGTACAGTACTTTAGCCAGAGTGTCTGATGCAAGCACTGACTTTCACTGTTTAATATCATCACTGTTTAATATCACTGTTTATTATAATCACGCAGTCTAGACTCGTGACTCAACTGAAACCTCTGTGAGTTCTTGGAATGAGCTCCATGAAAAGGGGTCATTGTCACTACAAAGGCGGCTTTCATTTTTCCATCTAGGAACATGATTGAATGCTATTTAGAGACTAGATGCAGTAAAAGAAGCTTGCCTTTTGTTTAATCTTTTTGTTTGACAATACTTTGCAGTACTTTTTGAAATTTGATCTGATCCTAACTAAGTATGAGAGATTCCCTGAGAGTATGTATCTAAAATTCAAGTAAAATTTAGGACAGCCTGAAATCAAAGTCAATGGGAACCTGGTTCTGAGCTGACCAGTTCCTCTTCCCAGTCTCACAAGGCACGTAAGCCCCACAGCAGCAAATGCGGAGTATACACCCTCCACCACTCAGGAACGAGAAACACCTGCTCTCTCCCATGGCCACTTCTTCTTCTTACTACCTGGTTAATCTCCGTGGTCTCCTTCTTGAGAACTGTTCTAATACAGCCACACTTCCCTCCCGAGGAGCCCAGGAGCTTCCTCAACACGCACCACAGGAGCACCAATGCCAAACTTCCAAAGAGGCTATCGTTGCCCATCATCAGCTACAGAATTCATTCTAACAGACTCACCATCTCATCTGTCTCTTTATCTCCTACCAAGTAACAATAGGTGAGTCTGGGCCTCTGCCTTCCTTCCACTGCTTCTAACCTATTTCGGTAACTGCTGCCTTTTCAGGTTTCACAGTAATCAGACTTAACAGTGCAATGTTTTAGTGCCTGATTCTATGACAACAGGGTGAAACTAGTATTTTGATCATTTTAAATTTAAAATTCCAACTATGGCAAGAGAAACTGACTTAACATATACATACACAAAATAAAAATGGCTGGGTTCTGTACACTAATCACCACAAGTGCTATTAGTATTTTCAAATTGTTAAATCACAAAATTTAAAAATAATCACCATTTAAAAGGCAAATTTAATTAGAAATACTAATACTTGCATTGATAAAAGCATGCAAGATAATACCCTCACTCTAAGTACAAGAAAACCTTTGAAAGTACCCTACTTTTCTCCAATTCTGCTTAAAATCAAAAGAAAATACTTAAGAAAATGATTAAAGATTCAAAATAATTTGTTCATTTTCAATTCTATAATGATCTGTAGTTGCTTTGGTTATTCCCACTTGAAAAGACTGAAATAAAATATTTTATAAAGTAGTATTTCATTTATTGTGCATGCCTGTTTGTGTGTATATGTGTCAGAGGGCAATGTGGATAAATCAGTTCTCCCCTTCTGCCATGTGGGTCCTGTTGGCCAGGCTGTTGGCCTGGTGGTAAACGCACCTCCTGAGCCATCTCACCAGCCCTCAATTTGTACTTCTAATTATATCCCAAATATTGCTGTTATTACTAGTCCAGAGCTAGTAATAACATTAACAGTTATAGTAATAAAATTAATAGTATTACTTGAGAACTAACTCTTTAAAAATATTACCTTCATAATAATTTGTGGTTACCCAATAAGAGAAGTTGACAGATTTCTAAATGTAGGAATGTTATGCAGTCTAGAGCCACCTTATCTGCTTTACGCCTGAGAATATTTTATAAAACAATAATAACTGAAGTCCATAGTAATGAAAATAAATTAAGACATTAAGAGAGAAACGAGAGGGCATCTTCTATCTGAAGGAATGAGCCAGAAGGAGGAAGAAGTGTTGGCATTCTCCAGTGTCGTCCCTCACTGCTCCTGCTCCTCACCGCCCACCCCGAGCCCTGGGCCTCACTCAGCTAGTGGCACATAGCACATCCTCCAGTGACAGCTGGAGCTTCCCAGGGACTGCACAGCTCCAGAACACATGCTTATGTCTGCTGGGGTAGTCTGTGTATCTTCTCTCTTTTCCCTATGATACGCAAAAAACCAGGGACCACTAAATCAGAAATATGACATCTAACAGTATCTTTGCATTTTTTATTCATCTTTGCTAAGTGAAGTTGTGGCTTTCAAAACTCTAGTGCAGCGGAAAGGTCTAAGCAATCCACTTTCACCATGGCTATAGTAACGTCAGAGGGAAGCAGGACTAACCCTCGCCAGAACAATCAAAGAGCAGTAACCTGAGTGGGTTATTTGTCGCTTTGAATGTCAGAGGCCTCTCTAAGCTGCTAACAGGTGAGGTCTCTGTTTCAAAATTAAGAATGTGTAGCGGGGAAAATACAGGAAAACTATCAGGAAGTAAAAACTTCCTGCCACTTGAAAGATGCCTTATCTTGTTTTGTTCTTGGTTTTAATCAGCACTTGGAATGTTAACGTAAAGTGCACGTTTAGCCCTTAAAGAGAACCATGAATCAAGCCACATTCCACAATGCTCTTAACGGTCCAATGATAAAACGCTGGAAAGACAGTATTTCAGCATCATGGTGTCTGAATCACAGTCTCGCCCCTCTACCACAAACAACTCCAAAACTAATACCATTAACACTATTTCTATAGTACATGGGTTGGAAAAGAGAGCCAAAATCCAGCTGGAAAAAAAAAAGGTTTGCTTGTAAGCACAGCATAAACTTCAGCATCATGTGGCATATATGACACAAAAACAAAGTATTTTTCCAAATTACCTTCTTTCAAAAGGTTCAACCTCCTTACCCAAAGGCAGGGGAGACGTGAGTTGATACCCTGATAAATTACTTAAGTATCTCCACTATGCTACATGATTGTATTTGACAATAATTTGAATTAACTCAGCAATGTTATATATTACATAAAGTTCAAGCTTTATTGAGAAGTAAAGATTTGAACATCTTAAATTCTTATGGCTTCTATTCCATACATAGTATGCTGGTTACATTCATATTACTTGAGTGTGGATATCATGAAACTTATAAAATAAGCAAGTCCAAGAAAAATGGAACTTACCACCAGAGTATCCAAAGAATCGATCAATGTTAGGGAAAACCTAAGAAACAAGTGTAACAAGATACATATAACACTAGAACTTGAAATGCTTCATCCATGTATGTGTAAGTAGAATTAGCTACATCCTACTATAGTTTCTAGTAAGCAGCTAGCTCCTCCGTGTATCTACAGTGCAACGTGATCTATAAAACAACCCAACAATCTGAAACATCCTATGTATCTTTGGGGATGTATTGAAACTGCATCGACTCCTTTTAAAATAAACAAAACACAGAAGCTCAATGCTAGGGGCCCAATCCCAGCATCACAAATAAATTAGTAATTATCAATTAAAACATATCACATAGATGCATATGTAGTGGCCCCTTAGAACATGATGATGCCCGCATGTACATTTTACAGACATCAAAGTTACATAGCTCTTTTAACATTACACCCACTTTAATAAGCTACCATTTTTCAGATATTAAGAAATAAGTTGTTTTTTTTAAAAAAAGGAAAGAATAAAAGATCTTAATAAAACATTTACAGAAGATTTTCTTTTCCCTTCGTTTTTAAGGCATTCTTTAAAACCTGGTCAACTGTGCTAGTGAGAGGACTCAGTAGGTAAAGTACTTCAGTCCCCAGGATCCACGTGGTCAGTGGAGAGAACGGACTCTCCATCGTCCTGTGACCTCCGCTACGGCACACGTGTCAACAAGGACACACGGTACACAAACAAGTGAAGAACAGAATTTAAAGTTGGCAAAGCCCCAGAAATGTGGCTGTCAATTTTCTCTCCAGGTGGGACCTGGCTACTCTGACATGCCATGCTAACCCTTATGCTCATACTCACTTTCCCAAGGCATCATCTACATCACCCCGGCTCGGCTCCTGGCCTCGGACGCGGCCTCTACAGGTTAAAGGCATGAGTTCATCGGCTGGGTAAGCATGTTCCTGCAGAAAAACCGTAATAAGTCACTAAAGAATGGGAGAGAAAGCAGACACTGCTTAGAGGAATGGACTTAAAAGGTGTACTATCTACACAATTTGTGGACAACTGAAAATGTAATGCATGCTTGGAAAAAAGCATATTAAAATTTCTTTTAAAAACTGCTAATGTGATTTCCCTCCTGGAATCTTACTCTCTAGAAGTTACTACCATTAAGACCAGCCTTCAGTCCTATAGATTTATTCATGTATTAATACACTCAAATACATGCACATGTATTATTTAAAACATTTCTTTTGGAGACAGGGTCTCACTATGTAGCCTACGTTGACCTGTTACCCATAATTCTCCTACCTTAACCTTCTGAGAACTGGTATTACAGGTACATACTGCCATGCCCAGATAAGAGCTGAGACTTACTTTATTTTTAACGTTTAACAGAACACAGATCAGTTTAATGGCTCTTATGGAACACAGTCCTTTCTCCTGGTAACGAATAGTAGTAGGGATATCCCGGTTTCTCCTATTTATATGTACGTGTACTGTTTGTGTGCCAACCCAGCGCCTGAGGCATATGAGACAAGCAAGTACTCTGCGGTTACTGACCTACATCCAGAAACTGCATTCACAAACAGGTACTTACTGCCATCTATATCACTGGTCTCAAGTTTGTTTTATATTTTACTCAAAACACAAGGTACACCTGGGGTTGTTTGAATGAGAAATATATTGGCTTATATATTTGAATGTTTGGTCCCCAGTTAGTGAAACTGTTTGGGAAAAATTAGGAGGTGTGTCCTTGTTGGAGGAGGTGTGTCACTGGGGTGTGCTTTGTGTCCCAAAACACACATCAGGCTTGGTCTGTCTATTTCTCTCTGTAGGCAACTTCCAGATGAGATGTAAACTCTCAGCTACTACTCAAGCCCCACGCCTGTCTGCCTGCCACCATACTCCCGTGATAATAACCCTCTGAAACTGTAAGCAAGCCCCAATTAAATGCTTCCTTCTATAAGTTGCCTTGGCCATGGTGTTTCAACAATGGCAATCCAACAATAACTAAGACAACCCCACCACCCTAGCATGTTGGAATGTTTCAGAAATACTTTAATAACAAAGTGAAACTGTAACTCATATTTATAGAGTAATTATTTTCTACCCTCTATCTATACATCAAAGAGTTTAGTTATTTCACCAATCCTCTGAAGGAGATTCAACTGTCTTCATTTCACAGGGAAAGCCAGGACCCAGGAAATCATGTAAGCCTAAGTCGAGCAGCTGACATGATGAATTCAGAATCTGAAGCTTGGTCACCTGACTCAGGAGCCCATACCGTTACACCCAGAACCAGCTCCTCAGAAGGTTGCATAGTACAGATACATTTATTTACTCCCGTATGTATGACATGAAGAATGATTGGAAAACATCTATAGACACAGTCACCTTTCATACATGTGTGATTTCTGTGGCTCACTTAGAAATAGATGAGTCAAGGAGATACTGAATTTTTGATAGTTATTACCAACCAGGATATCAATTTACAATTTACTCTTAACATCTGAGATGATTGATGCTCTGTAGTTTGCCAATCTCCTGGGTTAAAAAAAAAGTCTCAAGTTCAGCATTAATAAGGATACACACATTCTTATATTAGCCACTCTGAAACAAAAGCCTATTTATACGCTACTAATGGCTACCTCTATTGCCAAAAGAGACTCAATAAATATGGTCTGTTATATACAAGTAAATATCTTTTATCCTTTCTTTGTTTAGTTTTTAATTTCTGTTTGAAGTGTTTTCACTATAAGCTTTAAGTATGTAGGTAAATCTATTCGTTTCTTTCTTCATGGTTTCTGGTGTTCAGGAATGCTGTGCCAGGCTGCTCTGGGCCCTAGAAACATAATACACACACATACACACATTTCATTACATACATACATATACACACACATATATTTTGTTATATATACCTATACACACATACATTGTGTTATATATACATACATACACACACGTATATATTTCATTATATACATACATATACACACATATTTTGTTATATATACCTATACACATATATACACACATACATCATTTTATATATATACATATTTATACATATACACACACATATATATGCATACACACACACTACAATTAAGTATTTTCTCTAACTGGAATTTATTTTATTTTTAATGTTTAATGCTATTTGTTCCTCAAAGGCCAATTTTCTAAAGTCTACTTTTTAAAGAATTCATTCTTTCCCAATTGTATGAAGTATCAGGCAAATCACTGATGTAAAGAAACTGGCTGTGACACAAGGGCCAAGGGTGTCACAGAGAAAGTAATCCTGCAAAGGAAATCCTAGACATATTCCATGATACTAATGGAGCAAAGTATCAGATGCCTGCTGGTCATCCAGAATTAGAAAGGAACGCAACGCCTCCCCATGCCTGGGAAGGTGCTTGTCCTGTATTTTAAAAAAGCAAGCACTGCCTATACCTCCAGGAAGCTCTTCATACAAACAGCAAAGGCCTTAGTTTCCAGTTTTTAATACTTTAAATATTAAAAATATTAAGTTTACTATTTTTCATTTTTATCCATAACCAGCAGAAAATTTTGATAAAGACTGTGTGCTTGGTGTCCTGGGTCTCTACTTTTCTACACACAGTGAGTCTGGAGTCTGGGTAACAGAGATGTAGAAGAGGCATATAGAGATTCAGACACGCAACTGGGAACACTTCTGTGAACTTTAAGAATTAAGAAGTATACAGGTGCCAGATAGAGATGATGCATGCCTTTAATCCCAGCACTTGGGAGAAAGAGGTAGACAGATCTCTGTGAGTTTGAGGCCAGCCTGGTCTACAGAGCTAGTTCCGGGACAGCTGGGCTATTACACACAGAAACCCTGTCTTGAAACAAAAACAAAACAAAAAAGAACTCCATGGGCAATTGAGTATTAAACAAGCCACACGGCACACACAGCACACACGGCACACACGGCACACTACTCCTGGAGACTTTCCACAGAACTACCAGCGAGTGCGAGCAGACTGCAGCACCGTGTCTTCAGGCCTCTGAAGGAAAGAAAGCATAAAGCATGGCTGTCCTAAGCATGCAGGCTGTTCAGATGTTCTCCAAGTAAGGGAGTAGTAAACCTGGCAGAGAAATAGAATGCCTCTGGGCTTTCAAATCCAGAAAACTTCCTGAGGAAATCAGGCAACCAAGATGAGACTCAAAAGTCAAAACTAAAGAATGAAGAAACTGAGGGGGGAAAAAATCAAAACTAGGAGAGACAGAAAATCTTGTGGCTTGACTCCCCTTGAGTAGATCTAACACACTAGGAATTGTTCCCAGACCACAAGGCAAGTGTTAGGAACCGCCAATGCTCTGTCAAGGGTCTCAGCTTTGGCAGACGGAGAGATGGATCGGCAGTTAGACAGCACTTGCTGTCTGTCCTGGCTAGTTCTGTCAACACAACACGAGCTGGAGTCTTTTGGTACAGGGAATTCTCAGCTGAGTCAATGTCTCCAGAAGATCTGCCTGGGGCAAGTCTGTAGTGCATTTTCTTGATTACTGGCTGGTATGAGTGGGCCCAGCGCACTAGGGACAGTGTCACCTGTGGGCAGGTGGCCCTGGATGGTGTAAGAAAACTGGCTGAGAAAGCCATGGCAGACAAGCCAGTAAGCAGCACTTCTCTGTGGCCTCTGCATTGGTTCCGACCTCCAGCTAATGCCCTGACTGCCCTGGATGACAGACTACTCTGTTAGGATTAAATAAAACCTTTCCTCTACAAATTGATCTTGTTCATAGTTGTTTTTTGGTTGGTTGGTTGTTGGCTGGTTTTTCCAGACAGGGTTTCTCTGTGTAGTCCTGGCTGTCCTGGAACTCGCTCTTTAGACTAGGCTGGCCTCAAACTTATGAAGACCCACTACCTCTGCCTCCCAGTTGGTAGTACTTTTCTGAACCTCCAGCTTTCTCATGTGCAAAATGGAAATAAAAATACCTCTTCATTGGCTTGTTGAAGTGACTAGATGAAAAAATACATCAATATATGTCAGATAAAAGAAGCGGTGGGAGGGAGCTCAGCCTGCTGGGATTAAAAGAGTGCACCACCACCTCCTGGCTTAGTCATAGTGTTTTATCACAGCAATAGAACTGGACTAAATGCTGCTCTTCCAGAGGACCTAGGTTCAGTTCTTAGTATTAAGAAGGTGGCTCACCACTACCTATAAGTCCAGTTCCAGGGATCTGACACCCTCTCTGGCCTCCAAGGACACTTTATATACACAGTACACTTAGATACATGCAGGAAAAACACACCACTTCTATGCATAAAAATAAATAAACCTTTTTAAAAATGCTCAATTTTTCTGTATACTTGACTGTGTGGTTACAGTCAACAAGACTGTTCTATTTCTTAGCCTACTTTTTAGAAAAATTGAATGTTCCATAATGATTCATCCTGAGGTGATTCTAGGCAACAAATTTTTGACATAATTAGAATTCATATTCAATCATCACATTCTAAATTTCAAACTATATTTTTAAATTTTTAATAATACACAATTTCAGTATAAATTCCTAATTATTTTTGTGTAATCAGTACAACTGATTCCCCAGAGTGTTTATAATTTTCTTGCTTTGTTTTATATTTAATACATGTAAGTTAAAAAGTAAAAAGCTCAAAGTTGTTTTTTTAATATTTTAAAGTTATTTTGCAAAAAGACAACATGTTAATTTTATGGTAAAAAGTTCCTTACTATTTTAAACTATTGTTTTGAAACCTGGTCTCCAAATTAAATATAAAAACTGAAACCCTGAACTTATGTAGATAACAAAAATATCCACAGCAAATACAAAGCAGAATAACTTTGACCCAAGGTGTAAAAATACTTCATGCTCTTTGTCTCAAGATTAAACATGAAAATAAAGCCAGTGTCTTCTTTCGGGCTAACCACAAGGCACACTGCCGTCTGCAGAAGGCCAGAGCAAGGCGCACGTGGCAATACACAGCTGCAGCGGCTTCAGACGGCTGCCTGTGAGCACAGCAACTTCTCTTCTTCACAACATGTTGCCAGAAAAGGGGAAACAGTCATGTTGATACAACCAAAAGTCACGAAAAACATAATAATTATGACTCAGAAATGAAACTCAGGTGACAAGAGTCCTGCAGAAACTAAGTAGAGAATGCTCCTGACTAGAAGCAAAGGAGAAAAACTAAGCTAAATATTAGACTCTCAATTTACTACAGCTTCGAGGTAACAATTCAGTTATAGAGTCAAGTCAAAACACCAGCCCAGAGTTTTTAGTACCACTTGTAATTAGATAAAGGGAAGACATTTTATTCTACTAAAAACAACTAAAGTCAGTATTCATATGTTTGAGTCTAAGTAAGTGCTGAGGGGAACAGTATTCATGGATTAAAGATTTAATATTAAGAAATCAGTTCTCAGCTGGGCAGAGGATGTGCATGCCTCCCAGCACTCAGAAGGCAGAGGCAGGCGGATCTCTGTGAGTAGACAAGAGCGAGTTCCAGGACAGGCCCCACAGCTACAGAGAAACCCCGTCTCAGAAACCCCCCCAAAAAAAGGAAAGGAAAGAGGAAAGGAAAGGAAAGGAAAGGAAAGGAAAGGAAAGGAAAGGAAAGGAAAGGAAAGGAAAGAGAAAAATTAGTTTTCTACCAAAGCCTGGTATGAGGACACACACCTGACACCCGACACATGACACCTGACACCCAGCACTTGGATGACAGAAGGAGGAGGATCAGAAATTCAAGGTGGTCTTTGGCTACACAAGTTTAACACCTGTCTCAGAAAAAAAAAAAAAAGAAATTCTCTCCAAACTGATCTACTGATTCAACATAACACTAAACAAAACCTGGTGGTTGTTTAAATACAGCTGGCAATATAGTTTTGAATTTTACATAAAAACACAAAAAACCCTAAAATAGATTTTTAAAAAAATCCTAGATTTTTAAAAAAAAAGAAAAAACAAAGCTAGCAGATCATACTGCTGAGCTGAGAACTTAGCACAAAGTTACAAAAATTGGGCCAATGTGGTATCGGTCTAAAGCAATGACAAACAACACAAATCCTAGAGAGACCCCATCTCCCCACCTACCTACCTACCTACCTGGTCAAAGCATTTCCTTACACACACAGGCGTCAAACTAAGTGAGCAGGGACAAGCATTCATCGCAACAATGGTGCCACATAACTAGATACTCACACCTTTATCTCATCTATGCAAAATTAACTCAAAATGAGTCTTAAGTCTCAGTGAATAAACTAAAGTTATAAAAACATCTAGAAACAAAAAAAGAAAAGTTTGTGAACATGGACTAGGAAAGTATTTTTAGGAAACTATAAAAGTATAAATCTTTTTTAAAGTAAAAGATTAAATCATAATTGGTCACATTTTAAATTATTTTTAACATCAATGTTAGAAAAATTGAAATTCAAAAGAAAGAAAAATTAAAATTCAAAGTACAGACTGTAAAAATATCCATAAAACATGATAAAAGTGCCCCATCTAGGTTATAAAATAATTTTTACGACTCAGCAATAACAGGACAAAAGACTTGATTTTAAAATGAAAAGGAAAACTGTAACAGATGCTTCACCCAAAAAGATACACGAACATAAAACAAATGCATGGGAAGCTTTCCAACAGCATTAGTCACAGAGAAACACTACCGCACACCCACTGGAACGGCTAAGATGAAGACTGGAGAACACCCGTCTTTGAGAGGATGTGTAGTAACCGAGCGCATACATTGCTGGTGGGAAATGCAAATGAAAAGTCTAGCAGTTTGCTCTAAACTCAAACTCACACTTACCAGATGACCTAGCACCCTTCTGAAAACATTTTTGTTTCTAGATTACTCCTTTTAATGAATAAACAATTAAAAAGAAAAATCTCGTGTAGTTTCAGGTAGGAAAGATGATATTCTAGTGACAAATGCCACAGAACTGCGTTCCTAAAAATGACTAAAGTGGTAAATTGGTGCTGTGAAATCAACTTTTAAGGGGGGGGGGGAATACTAAGTAGATGGACATAAATCTGGAGATCCAGAGGGACTGCATTTTAAAATAGCAAACTAGTCGGCTGGGTGTGATGGTGCCAGCTGCAATCCCAGCACTTGAGAGGCTGATGCAGGAGGATCACAAGTCTGAGGTCAACCTGTGCTACATAGTGAGCTCAAGGTCATTCTGTACCACATATGGAGACTGTCTCAAAGCAAACAAACAAAAAGATTATATTAATTTCAGGATCAAACTGAAAGTGATTATAGTATTAGGAGGATTTTACTGTTGAAGGAAATGATACTTTCCAATTCTTTCCAATTTTATCTGTAATACTTAGGGGGTCTAGAAAAAGTACAC
Organism: Arvicola amphibius; assembly: GCF_903992535.2. Taxonomy (NCBI): domain Eukaryota; kingdom Metazoa; phylum Chordata; class Mammalia; order Rodentia; family Cricetidae; genus Arvicola; species Arvicola amphibius. The sequence goes on from NC_052058.2 coordinate 69,658,026, forward strand.
TTTTTGCTAACAACAATTTGATTGCTCAGAGAAGCCAGAATAAACACTGGGAGACAAATATCATAATCATAACCATCATCACCATCACCATCCTCCCCAGGTTCTCAAGGGTGGCCCTGATACATATCATTGTATCATCTGCATTAATTTAGAAACTCAAAACTGAGCACAGATATGCAAAACCTGTTTCTAGAAGCCACAGAGTGACTATAGTCTAGGGTTAAATAAGATTATGCAACAATTGCCAAAATAAACATCAAATTCCATGTGATTTAGGGAAAAGAGAAAGCCATCTGTGCAACTAATTCACTGAGAATAAACCACAGTCTGATGGGAACTAAGATTTGTCAAATGATCATTATACTATCAATAGCTATTCCAATAACAGAATCAGGAAGTCTCTCAGGGTAACTCCAAGGATTGCAGAGATGTAATAATCTACCTGGAGCTGGCAAGACATTCTATCAAGAAATAATACACAGAGAATCTTGTATTTCATTAGCAGATAGAAAAGTAAGCTTGAAGAGTACATGCCCAGACAACGAAGGACGTGTGAGCTCTCAGAAGTTCTCTGTTCAACCTAGAAACACAGATGGCATTCAAATCTACATGAACTTTTAGGAGAGAAATTTCTCCCTTTCTGGTTTATGTTTTGTTTTGTTTTTTTGAAACAGGGTCTTAGTCCTGGTTGGCCTAAAACTTGATATATACACCAGGCTGCCCTGGAACTTGTTGTAATCCTCCTGCCTCTGCCTTTCAAGTCCTGAGACTAGAGGTATGTGATACTACATTCAATTTACAAGAGAAATTTCCATCTCTGACAATAAATGATAATATCAGTAGCAGTCATACACAGGGCTTTCTACTTGCCAGACACTAGTTCTAACTAGGCCGTCTGTACAGAATGACCACAGTCATGCCTGCCCAACACTGTACGGCAGGTAAAGGGCTGATTGGTTCAGAGATCAGGTTAGCCCTCCCTCCTTCCAGGCTGGTAAGTGACAGAACCTCCTCAGGGTATCCTCTTCTGGGTCCCAAGTCTGTGGTCATAACTACACTACAATGTCCATTTTTGTAAAATGCCATTTCCTTCCCGTGGGAGCCAAGGTCCAAGAAAGTGCTGTAGCTGCAGAGCAGGGTGAGGAAGAGCATTGCCAACAATGGTGAGAAGCGAGGACACGCTCTCTACATTATTAAAGCTTATCGGGGAGCATGCGCTTCACATTGAGCACAGGTGACCAATACAAGGAAGTTCACAGATCCTAAAATCCTCCAGAACCTTCAATTTTAAAAGTTTATTAATATTTTCTTTAGTTTAAAAGGCAAGATGTATTAAATAATCAAATGCAAAAACCATTTGATTTCATTTGCACAAGAATTCAATTTCATTCTTTAAAAAATATTTAATAAGCACTTAGGTGTTTAAGTACTATGCTAAGCATAAGACATATAAAAGCTGACTATGAAAAATTAAAAATAAAGGGTCTCTGTTTTAATTTAAAAGAAATCTATAGTCTACAATAATCCTTTGCAACTGTCCTCATTTACAAGACCTGACTCAAGGGAGTGAACTGATCAGTTAAGGATTTAAGTAAACAAATGCCAACACAGAATTTGACATCTACGTCATCCAACCCTAAAGCCTACATACTTGAAATTCCTCTCATATATATATATATATATATATATATATATATATATATATATATATATATATATATAGTTACTAATAGCAATATTACCCAGTTAGGTCATATTAGTAATAAGGTCAGAAAGCTTGTGAGGGCTGCCCTCAGTAACCACTCTGCCACAAACCCCATTGAGTATGTATTGATATAACTTTCTGCTATTTACCTAAAAGGGGTAAACTATTAAAGATACCATACTTTATAAAGAGATGTACCTAAGTACCTCAGTAGAGTGCCCCACAAGCATAAAGAGATAAGTTCAGATTCCCCAGAACCCACACAAAAGCCAGACATGGCCATTCATGCCTATCTCAGCACTGGAGAAGCAGAGACAGGAGGACCCCTTGAGTTGCCAATCTAGCCAAACTGTGAGCTTCAGGATCAGTGGGAAGACCCTGTCTCAACACTGTAAGGTGCACAGTGACTGAGGAAGATATCCAGTGCCAATCTCTGTCCTCATGCGTACACAGGAGCACATACACACAAATATACACACACAGTCAATACAGAGGGCTTTAAAATGTGGAAATCCATCTAGCTGCTTACCATTTGTTCAGCTCTGGAATCCAAAGTTTACTTGTATGACCTGGCTACAACTTGAGAGTCCTGTAGGGGCTCATCTGATTATCTCTATACCACTAGCCTAGACTTGCTAAATTAAAAAAACTAACAAGTAGTAACAGATTTTGAAAGAAACACTAAAGGAATAGCTACAGTCACAATGAGTAGTAAGTTTAAAATCGTGTTTTCAAAGTTTACATCCAACACTTCATAACCATCATAGTCTAGAAACACTGAAAAGTCAAACTTGACTCTAAGCAAGCACTAATAAAAGAGAGCAAAGGCTATCAAATAGGAGCCGTGTTTAAACCACAGTCGAGTGCTTACGAGCACGTCTGCTCTTCCAGAAGACCTGGTTCTTCTTCCTAGTACCCAGTGTGATGTCTCACAACCTCCTGTTTCTCACTCCTGCTCCTAGGGTTTGATACCTTCTTCTGGACTCTGCAAATACCCACACATGGCATATACTCACACAGACATATAAATATAAAATACAAAAATATATAAAGAGGGGAATAATGATATAGATATATAATGTATCTTCCTTATATAAATGAACATGGATTCACTGAATCAGGTGAAAAGTATCTTAAAAAATAATTAAGTTAGCTCTCTGCCAAGTTTTGCTAAGTATATTTAGTCTATAATCATAAAAGAAGATCTCCTGGCATGTTTTAAATGTAAAAACAAGGAGATGAGGAGAAACTGATTAAAATATTTACAAAATTACAAAAATTTATATGCAAAATTTTAACTCTTAAAATTTGCTTCATATTTTCTCTTCCCTAGAACCTTTCGCCCTTTGCAGTGGAAGCTGCTACTTCATCTTTCAGCACCTCTGAAATACTCTGAGACAATGGATCAGCAGAAAGGTAGATACACTCAATTCAGAATCCACATAGTACCATTTGGACAGAAGCTGGGTGAGAGGATCTCTTGTATAATGGTTTGTTTCATAGGTTTGTAAAGCAATGTAGTTTTTCTTAAAGGACATCCCTTAAAGCCAGAGACAACATCTTTTCCCTGTTCACGTACACACATTTTCAATTGCTGCCAACACCAAAGTAAACTGCTTAAATACAAAGTTTTATGATCTGGTTTCAATTTCTTACCTGTTGAATAAATTGATTCCCTAAGAATCACCACCAGGAATACTCTGCTATCTTACATTTGTCCTGCTTTTTAAAAACTTTCTTTAAAAACATGCATTGGTAATTGAGGTTTCAAACCTCCCGGCTGTGTACAGGCAGCTCCTACAGATGGTATGAACAGACGAGCTTCGTACTCACCATATAGTTGCCGTAAGCGTGATCAAACATTTCCAGGACTTGATTTCTAATTGTGAAAAAACAGAGAGGGAGAAAAGTTACGTATATTCTATCAACTGGACTTCAGGAACACAATTTTCCTTCATAAAGCACACTAATAAAAAAATAAAACTTTAATTAGAAGGAAACCACAGAGTGAGAAGTCTTTATTACCTCAGCACAAGGGGTGGGGCCAGACCTTTACTACCCCTAGTCCTAGTAATTTATAGAAAATTGCCGGGCTTCTTTTCTAAGAAAACTATTGAATGACCCATGTCATAATGGCAGAGAAGAAAAGCTGGTTTTGAAAAGAACATTACAGATATTTAATGCGATTGTGTAGCCTATTGTTGGAGAGAGATGTTTCTAGACAACTCCTCAAAGCAACAACTATTAGTACCATTTATTGTTTTATATACTTTGCTAAGGGGGTGGAGTGTGTTATACTAATATGAACGCATATTTTCTCAAGCCTGTGCCTTTCCCATTAAACTGAGTAAAACCACGAATGCCCAGTTTAAGTACATACTACGCTTCATTTCCAAAAGATAGACGTTCTAGAGTACTCTGTTCTCTTAAAAACACTCTCAAAAAGTAGAATTCACTTCAAAAATAAAAACTTGAATGCTCAAAGGGAGACTCCTAGCTTTCAGGAAGCTAGGGCTACAGGATCACAAGTTTAAGATCAGCCTGGGCAGAGGGAGGTAGCAGAGAAGGAAGAGAAAAAAAAGAAGAGAAGAGACTCTGTTTCTCTAAACTCCAATACAGCTGTTTAAAGTGGAGGATTCAGGCACCCGAACCGGGTTCACTCCGGCAGACCCCACGAGTCTCACGATGATGCATTCTCATGACCAGGACCCGAGTGCTGTTATAAGAGCTAATGTTGAGCCAGCCAGGGCCGAATCCCATCATCAGCAGAGGAAAACAGTGAGACGAGGGGTTCCCAGCTCTTCTCTTCCCAACGTTCCACTTACTAAAATCAGGACTAGAAAAAGAAGTGAAGAAAATGACTGGCTATACTTGTTTTCCTTCCTATTATACTATCTTGTCATTTTCAGAACAGTTCAGAAATTATGAAATGCTGGTAATAGTAAAGCCAGCAGGCAGAAAAGTTCTAGTACCCGACCCTGGTTATCAGGACCAGCAAAGTTAAGTACACTTCATTTTGCGCCCTAAATCTAAATGGTCCTGACAACGTTTTATAACTATTTTAAAACACCTACTCTATTAAAAACAAGACCTTGGCTGGCAAGAGACTTCAGTGGGCAAAGGCGCTTGCCACAGAGCCTGACAACCTCAGTTTGATCCCAAGAACCCACTTGGTGGAAGGAGAGGATTGAGTCCTGTGTGTTGTTCAGACTCCAAATGCCATGGCACACACACAAATGTAATAAAATAAAAAGATCTCCCTACTGCTGTGTTAGAACATTCTAAGTTTACACAGATCCAGGGAATTTCAGAAAATTAAGGAGTATCTTATGGAATCCCTCTAGACACTCATCCTGCAAATGATAACGATCTCTTCAACAGCAGCAAGGCAGGGCCCCACAGAACCTGTGAACACTAACCTAAAAGTGGGATATGCAAACTCTCTCTTCCCTGAAGTATGATAATCGGTTCCTATCAAGAAGGGAAATTTCCTGTCACTGGGAATGCTAGAGACTAGAAGTGCATGGCAGGTGGAAAACTCTAACTTGCTAACTCAACTTTGAGAGCTATGAATTTTCCAGATTATGGGCAAATGAAGACACACTTGCACCGTTGCAACATGCAATCAGCAAGCTCCATGACATAAACTTCAAAGTGGGCATAACTATAGAATGGCACAATGACTATATTAAACAGCTGAAAAGCTTTTACAGTTTTCTATCTATTTAACACTGTATAAAGTGTATTGAAAATCTGACCCCCATTTAAAATTGTTTTTCATTCTTAAATAATTTCTATCAATCAATTCTTTGCTAAAGTCACACTGCCTCCCAATACCAGTAGTGACTGCATCATTGATCTATACCAGCTGAGAATCAAAAATATTAGCAAAATCTCCTGTCCTGAAAAACTTCCATGAAAGATAAGACGACATATCCGGCATATAACTGCAAACAACTGTTCCCAACAATTCCAGTATATGTGACATGCACATGCGCGTGCACGCACGCACACACATACACACACACTCTATACCTTACTTTTTGAGACAGGATCTCTCACTAAACCTGGCGCTCACTGATTTTTCTAGACTGACTGTCCAATGACTCATAAAATTTCTAATAAAGAAGTCAAATACAGTATTTGCAGCCATACTAGAATTAATACCCCCATATCTTAAGGAAGTACAGCACTGTGCATACAATGTACTATGAGGTCAGACATAGGTAAATATAAAAACACTACAAAAATCTGACTCCACCCATCACCAGCTTCGAGACTCTGAACAAGGTAACCTTGGATCTCAATTTCTTCATTTGCACAATGGAGATAGCATCCACCTTGTGACATGATAACAGTAATAACAGTTTTAGAGGCGACTGAGTGCCAACAGAGTGGGGAAGTCATTAAAATGTCACCAGACAATACATTAAACTTACGAAGAAAAAAAGCAAGAACTAGAACTCTTTGGTAATTTTGTCTAGATAGCTGACACTTCATCCTCTTTTCCTCTGATTTTTATTGCTCTTTTATTAAAAATTAATACAGTTCTTTTGCAATGCTCAAAATAAATAAGCATATATACCAGAACCTAATGGCTCCACTTCTGTTTCATCCTAACATTATGGGATAAGTTACCCTTTATTTTTTCTAAATTTGGGTAATTTTTTTCTTATAAAATGGTATGGCTACTATTTATATATTATCCTACAATTTGCGTTAGGGTTTTTTTAAACTATTATCTTGGGAATAGATCCTAGCCTTCTAATTACAGAACTCTTTCTAAATATATGAACATTATTCCATAATATAGAACAAAACAGCGTATTTTTTCAACCATATCCCTCCCAGGAACCGGTCTGTTCTTTCCAAATGGACCCCTTTCTACACTTATCTCTAACAGTGCTTTTATTTCTGTAGGGTAGATCCCCAGAGAAATAAATGAGTCAAAGGACAAGCACGAATTAAAATTCAGGAGTTGGTGTCAAAAAAAAAAAAAAAAAAAAAAAACCACACGAATTTACATTCCTGTCAAGTGTTTTCACATCTTCGCTGACCGGGGCTGCATCCTGGTGTTTTGTGCTTGCTAACCAGACAAGCAAAACCCATCCAGCTCACTGTTTTAATATGCACCTCTCACAACTCTTTGCGCTACTGACCCGCACGCACTTCCTCTTCTCTCACTTAACTGTTCACGGTGTTGCCAATTTCTACAGATTCTCCACTTAGTTCTTATTCATCTGTGCCACTTGGGATGTATTAGAATTACTGAATTAAATGCTATAAATAGAGTTTTGTAACACTTTTAAGATTCACGAAACTACTCTAAGGGGGTACACGCAATCGAGGCCTTTGAATAACATCAAATGGCCAGCTTCCTGCACAAACGCCTTGTAGGAAAGAAAAAACAGCAAGGGGATAGCGAACTCGGAAAAGTGCAAGTTCCAGTGAACGCCCCTTTTCCTTTAACAGGTGCAAACAGCGCAACATTTTCCCGCTGGGAGCTCAGTGGGGCGAGAACTCTAACCCTCCTCCGGCAAAAGGCGCCCCAGAACTCCGCAACCCAGGTGATAGCCCCTCCACCAGCCCCTGCCATGGCAGTGGCGCTGACACAACACGGCCTAAGTCTCGGGCGACCCAGGAGACACCCGACAGCCCCCGAGGTCACGTCGTGGGGATCGGCTCCCATCCTCCTGGACCCTGTCCACCGCACCGAGGTCCTCCGGCCTCAGCAGCTGTTCCAGTCACCACAGGAAAAGTCCACCGCGCGCCGGGGGCGCAATGACAGGCACCTCGACTGCTGGCAGCCGCGCCAGGAAACCCACCAGGACAGCCACGCACCCTTACCCAAGCTTCTGCTTCTCTTCCCTACTCATGGGCGCGGCCCTCGCCGTGCACACGGACGTGGCCAACACCAGGCAGAGAGAGGCCGTCGCTGCCACCAGGCTCCATGGCGCTCGCTGGGGGACCCGGCACCCACAGCCCCGACCGCCGCCGGCTTCGCTCATGGCCCCGCGGTTCCGCGCACGCGCAGCTGCTACACCCGCACGGTGGGCCACATCGCGGTCTGCCGGCGGCGAGGAGGCTGCGAGCCGTGTCGAGGGCGGGCTGCGGAGTAAGGCAGGCGGCCGCCGGCGCCAAACTGTTTGCCGAAGCCACCGAGCCGGTCCCCAGCGCCAGCGCTGCCACCACCCTCCGCCCTCCACCGCCCAGAGCGCCGCCCCCAGCTTTCCGGTGTCGTAGTCTAGGAAACCGCCTCCCCAAGGCTACTTCCGGGTAGAGCAGCAGCGGGATGGCCTCAGGACCAATGGAAACAACCTCCGAGAGGGGCCGGTCACAGCTGCAGGACGGGGCATTGGCCAGGAGAAGCGGGACGTGGCCAAAAGGCGGGACTGGGCACGGAGCTGTCCCTTCGACCCACCTCCGACCCCAGGAGTTGTCACCTGGGGACTACTAGTCCCAAAGTGCATCGCTTCCATCGCCTTGCCTACAGCCCCAGGCGCAGGCGCCTTGCTAAATGTCTGCCTAGTGGCGCGCTGCGTTCTGGGACTTGTAGTCCGGTCGTGTAGAGGCCACGCAGGTTTCAGGAGTTCCGAGCTCCGCTGTCCCTTTGAGCAGCCGTCATAGGTGGGCTGTACAGTCCCTGGAGTCGTCAGTGATTTGCCCTTCTCTTCTTGAAGACATTTTCTTGAGCGCTGACAGAATGAGACTTGTTCCCAGGTCGGTACCCTATTCCTTGAGGAACAGTAAGAATAGTCTTCTGCCCTCGTGGAAATAAACACAAAAACATCATCATCATCATCATCAACAACAACAACAACAAAATGGAACCTTTGAGACAGAACCATGTGAGGGTTTTACTTTTTTATTAGCGCACTCTTTTCGACTCTAATATGTAGATATCACCGTTCGCCTTTTGCACACGTGGAAACCCTAGGTTTGAGGAAGTTAGCAAACACTAATCTCACTCCTGGGTTACAGTCCAGCCTGCCTCTGATTCAGAAGTCCCAGCAACTAAGCCGGACCACAAAAATGAAGGAGGGCAAGCAAAGCTAAGGACATGATTAATCATAGTTTTGTAAAAAGCCCGGGGAAGGAAAGAAGTTTAGGATGCAAGTGATTTTTTTTTTTAAGTTTAGTGAAGACTGGATGGATGTTGTAATGAGTTGCAATAACTGGTTCGCAGGCTAACCGTTGGTAAAAATGACAAGTGGGTTTCTCTTGCGAAAGACCATTTCTTTCTTTTGTGATAATTCAGCAGGTTGCTTCAGAATCGAGGAGCTTTGGTATGGCTTCTGTGGCCACAGCAAATTTCGTATTTGGTCATACACAGTATTCAGCTGTCCGGAAACCTCTTGGTTTTACTGCCTTACCAATTCTGTCTTATCTCTCTGACCATTCAGGTGACAAAATACCCTTTCTTCCTTCACTCCTCCTCCTCTACTTTCAAAAGTGCAGGTGTTTCCTGAAGGTTTCCTTTTACCCCTCTGCTCTTTGTACTCTTGGTTATTCTTCAGTGACTTCTGGCACAGATTCAGCCACCTTATCTCTCTAGTTGATTTCTAGATTTACATCTGACCTGAGGTTCAGACCTACATTCTCATTCAGTTTTCCTTAGATCTAGTCCAAGAGAAACTCAAGTGTAAAATTACTTACTATTTCGGAACCGTGGTTACTCATCTTCTTTTGTAGTTGGTGTCCAACCAGTTGCCAAATTACATAGATTCATATTTTTGCTATCTTTTAGATCATTGCCTTTATTCCACTCTTGCTCCACTCTAGATCTCATTATCTCTTTGCTGAGCCATTGCAGCAGCCTAAGTGATAACCCTACTGAAAAGGTCTGCACCCCAATAAGCCTCTCCACGTATGCAGCAATCCAGATCAGACCAAATCAAACCGAATTAGAAAAAGCCCAGGTTTAATGGGGAAACTGCTCCCTGATGATTTTCCACGCTCCAGAGAGGAGACAGGAAGAGAGATCGAAAAAAAACTGTCTGCTTTGAGGGGAGGTGCGGGGATGTTTAAATACCCTGTGGGAGTGGTCTTGAGCATCTCTTGGGGAGGAACCATGTTTGGTAGACTTTCTGAGATGGGGCAGGGTTTGGGGAGAGAGATAGGGGAGCGGGATGGAGTTGGAGCTTCCACCAGAACATTCCAGACTCTTTGGGTAAATGGATGCCAGCGGTTGGGTGGAGCTTCCACTGGAACACCTACCACCCTGTTCTCTTCTATACTGCCACCGAGTAAGCAAACATGCACATGTGCAAACATTCTGAATTCTTCCTCTCTGCATTCTATCTGCCCCTGCCCTCAAGTTCCATGCAACAACTAAATAAATTCTCACACCATGTCCTTTCTTTATCTTTGCTCTTGTATCTCCTCTGTTACCCTACAATCTTTGTCCAACACCCATGGCCTATTAAGACTTGGCTTAGATTCCATTCCCACAAAACCATGCTAAACCTTCCAGAGAGTTCATCACCCTCTATCCTATATACCAGGCTTTCTTTTTTGGGGCCACTACCCAGCTCCCAAATCATGATACAGAGACTTATTAGTTATGAATGCTCAGCCTTATTTTAGCTCTTATTTTAATCTGTTTCTCTTTATCTACAGTTGCTCCAGGACTTTTTACCTTTCCTTCTTTCTGTATGCCCTGCTTTCACTGCTTCTCATGGCTGACAGACTGGCGGCTTCTGACTTCTGGCCCTGGACATCTCCCTCTCTCCCCTGTTCTCTTCTTCTTTCTCTTTTGCCTAGATTTCTTCTCCTACTTATTCTCTCTGCCTGCCAGCCACACCTACCCCTCTTCTGCCTAGCTATTGGCCATTCAGCTTTTTATTAGACCAATGAGGTGCCTTAGGCAGGCAAGGTGAAACAAATGCAACACATCTTTACATAATTAAGCAAATGCAACATAGACAAATGTAACACACCTTTACACAGTTTAATGTTCCTCAACAATCCTGTTCTTCCACTGTACTGTGTCTTGAACAGTGCAATTTCATGTGCACTGGAATGTAATCATTTGAACGGTGTTAACCAGCTTGTTTCTAAATACCCATTTTAGTGAGTTGGTGGTGGCGCACACATTTAATCTCAGCACTCAGAAGGCAGAAGCAGGCGGATCTCTGTGAATTCAAGGTCAGTCTGGTCTACAGAGTGAGTTCCAGGACAGCCAGGACTGTTATATATAGAGAAAACTTGGATTGCCTGAGGTACCTCATTGGTCCAATAAAAAGCTCAACAGCCAGTAGCTAGGCAGAAGAGGGATAGGTAGAACTGGCAGGCAGAGAGACTAAATAGGGGGAGAAATCTAGGCAAAAGAGAGAGAAGAGAACAAGGAAGAAAAAGAGGGAGATGCCAGAGGCCAGAAGCCAGAGGTCTTTGGATTGTCTTGGAAAAACCAGAAACCAAAAGACAGCAACAACCAAAAACAAAAAACAAAAAAGAAAAACAACAGTTTATTCTGAAATTCCCAGTGCTGTGTCTCCCCTATTATAGCTGTTCAGGAATTATGCTGGAGACCCGCTTTGGCAAGGGAGTTCAAGTCCAAAAGGGGATGTGTGGAGTGGGTAGAGGCGGGAAGAGAAGGAGGAGACAGACACAACTGGAGGGTGAATCCGGTTGGCTGCCAGCAATATTTTATTGAGAAAAGATTACACCTTTTGTACTCAATAGTTGCACATAGAATTAAACTGGAGACAAGGGCCGTGTGGGCTGGGGCGTGGCTTGAGTCAGGAGTTGAGGAAGCTGGGCTTGACCTTGACAATAGGCACCAGTCAACCGTTAACGAAGAGGCTGTTGGGAATATTATTTTCAAGTGTGTGACTTTTGTCCACGCTGCACTTGTTCAACTCTGTGAAGCTGTGTTACTGTGCCTGTCTATAACACCTGATGGTCCTAATACAGAGGTGCCAATAGCCAGGCAGGAGCAAGGATAGGCGGGGCTGGCAGGCAGAGAGGATATATAGAAGGAGATCCGAGGAAGAAAGAGGAGCAAGAGAACAAAGAGAGGAGGAGCTCAAGGGCCAGCCACCCAGCCACCAGCTGTCACAGAGTAAGAAGAAAAGAAAGGTATACAGATATAGAGAAAGATAAAAAGCCCAGAGCCAAAAGGTAGTTGGGATAATTTAAGCTAAGAAAAGTTGTCCAGAAACAAGTCAAGCTAAGACTGGGCATTCAAAAGTTATAATAAGCCTCTGTGTGATTTATTTGGGAGCTGGGTGGCAGCCCCCCCTCAAAGCCTAACGAGTAAAACATCACAAAACAAAGGACCATAATTGCTTTTTCAAGCAGGAACTTTCCTCAAGCTTCCAAGGGAATGGAGACCCTTATCCAAATGCCTGACCTTGGGAAAGAACTTCTTCTGGGGAGTTGGCATTTATATTAAAGTTTCTTAGTCTTACTATATGGGTCTGTTTCCCTCAAAATGCTCCCAAAATGCTCTTTTCCCATTATACCATGATTTCCCTGTATTTATTAACTGAACTCTTACCCATTAATGGCCTCGGGCTCTGGATCTGAATCCTAGGCATTTCATCCTTGGGATCAGGTTAGGAGAGTACATTGGAATTCCTGGTTCCACAGTGGTGGGGATTTTCTATCCAAAGAATTATTTTGTACATTTTGTACAACTAACCTTGTACACATTTTCATTCTCTACCAAAGCCCATACAAAGTTGCCCAAAGGGAAAGGGATTGAAACTGAAAGTGAACAGGTGCTGGGGAAGGGTGGCCTGCAGTGTCGAAACGCTGGAGCCTCGTTAAGCAGCGACAGCCACCGTGCGGTCCACGTCACCATTGGATGTATTTGTTTTCGCAGTCCTTCATTGCTCGCTATAAAGTGGAAATAATCCTTTCATGTGCTCATATGGGTGCGGTAAAAACACATGAGCTCATTTCTGGATGGTGTTTATCCCTTTTACAAACCTGCAATCCTGCATTGCTGCCATCCCAGATCCTCTTTGGCAGCCTTAATGAAGTTAGCTAAGCAAATACCCCAGAGTTGGTCTCGGCCGTGGCATAGAGAGCAAGACAAGCCAAAGGTCAGCACCAGTCCTCTAGCATTTGACAGCTAAAAACAAAGACAGCGTAAAAATGCTCAGTGACTTTTAGATATATTTTCAAGTCTGCCTGACTTTGGAGTGGCTTCTTGACAGTAACCCAGTTTTTGTTGTTACTATTATTATTATTTTGTCTTCCTAATGCTCTAATCCTAAAGACTTCCAAGCCTTTGCCTCTCGATAAGACATTAGCGATCTTGCTAAGAGACAGCATGCTGGAGAGGAAGTACTGGCCTCGGTGTTTATCATTTTCTGCATTTTTGCTTGTCTCCGAGCTAACGCTGCATTTTTAAAGTGTGTAATGAGCAGCCAGAAACATTCTTTGTTGACTCACTGAATAATAAGCATCTTTTTCTCCCTACTGTGACTCAATTTCTAGCCAATAGTTGAGTCCATTTTTCACTAACCTCTGCAGAATCATAAATAGAAAAATCTGGTGTGACCTAAAAAGTATTAAAAGTTAACATCTCCAAGCTGGAGCCCATTATCATGATGGAAATATACTCACAAAGTGCATTTCAAAATAGGTCTTATTTTAACCCATTCATGGAATTAGTAATTATTAGCTAATTGGCAACTTATGGGCTCTGGAGAAAATTTACATTCATTAGTATAAATCTTATACATTAATAATTTTTTAATTTTTTTAATCTGGAAGTTAATTCAGAGAGCTTGGAGTTGTACATAAAAAATATTTGTGGAAAGTACCCAAGGAGAATAAGAGAGAAGGATTTTTTTTTCTTTTTCTTTTTTGGTTTTTCGAGACAGAGTTTCTCTGCAGCTTTTTTAGAGCCTGTTCTGGAACTAGCTCTTGTAGACCAGGCTGGCCTCGAACTCACAGAGATCCGCCTGCCTCTGCCTCCCGAGTGCTGGGATTAAAGGCGTGCGCCACCACCGCCCGGCTGAGAAGGATTTTTTTAAAAAAATATAAAACAGATTTTTAGATGCATAGAGCCCATTAAAAATAATAACAAGGGCAATTTATACCGTGGTGCCCTTTAACCAGGTAAGAGTTTGTGTACACAGCCTCGTATCTTATGAAAATATATATGTTTACATTCCTGCCTGGATGTGCCAGAGGTTAGGCAGGAGAATGTGGAGAAACCATATAGACGGAAGGGAGAGGCTTCGCTTCAGCTAGTAGGGCTCAGGGAGAGCCCTGGGAGGCCGAGGCAGCTGTTGAAGACTGGTCACAGAACAGCAGTTGCCCCTAAATTCTTTAATGCTGCAGGATTCCCATGTGTTGATAATGTGGCATTTACGGGCCACTTTTCTTCTTGTGACCCCAAGCCTATGTCCTTTAAGTCACGGCAACATTTTTTTCTACACTTACGCTCTGGGAATCTATGGCTCCAAAAGGGGTCTGTCGTGAAAAGTACTCAATAAATATTGTGGAATGCCTCCCCAAATGACTGACTGCCTGGCTTATCCAAAAGCCAGAAATGGAACGAGGAATTCCAATGATTTCTTCTCAGTCATGATTTTAGAGCTTCAGAATTTCAGGTTGGGGGCCGGAGAGATGACTCAGCCATTCGGAGCACTGGCTGCTCTTCCGGTGCTCCTGAGTTCAATCCCCAGCAACCACATGGTAACTCACAACCATCTGTCATGGGCTGTGATGTCCTCCTCTGTTGCACAGACATACGTGCAGACAGGACGGTCATATACAGAACAGGTCTCTCCTGCCTCCTTGTCAGCAGTGCCAGCTCTGGTGTCACGACGATGTAAACACTGGCTCTGACGGTCTTCATCGGAGGCAAAGCCCAGTTATTATTGCTCTCCCCTGGCATTTTCTCCCATCAGCATAGTTCTCCCTTAGTCCCAGTTTAAGTCCGTACTGCTCAGCAGCTCCCCACCCACACAGGTGTCCTGGAGGCCCAGGACAGTGGTTCAGGCAAGCTCTGCACCTTTTAGTCACGTTTACTTGTGCTAAGTGTTAACATCCTTTGCGTCTTAGTGTCTCTATCTGTAAGATAAGGCTGTCTTCATGGCACTTTCAGGAAGGGTTAAAGGACTTGGTATTGGTACCTTTCTTCTAGGGCCTTTGTGAAGATAACAACACAATGTGTGAGCACAATATGTAGAAAGTTTCAGAACAGCTCAATAAGTAGTAGTTATTGATACTTATCATTATTATGGACTAGAAAGGAAAAGTTGCCATCGTGAGAGTAGGAATCAGGGTGGATGTGTCCATAGCCCTGGTTCCATGCCTCCTCAGGATTCAAATTCGGTTCCCAGCAACCACAGCAGGTTCTCACAAACTCCTGTAACCCCAGAACCCGAGGGACACACACATACACACACACACACACTAAAAATAAGTAAATAAGAACAAGTCCTGATATTTGTCAAATGTTTGAAGCTTAATATTTTTTATTAATATTTCTCTTTCATCTTAAAGTTATATTAAAATACTACTCTTTCTATTTATTTTCCAAATATATTATTGAAAAGTTAGGTCATTTTTGTCAGAGTTTTTTAAAATATATAACATATAAGCAAAGCTTTTAGTGTTTTAAGTGATATCCAGATACGGAAGATTTGTTATGATTTAAAAAAAATAAACTGCCTCAGGTGTAGTGGCTCACATCTGCAATACCAGTGCTTGGAATGCTGAGACAGGAGAATTGCCATGAATTCAAGCCCAGCCTGGGCTGGCTACATAGTGAATTCCAGGATAGCATGGGTATTGTATTCATGTTTGCTGGGGAGATATGAACAAAGAGCTCTTCACCCCCATTAGAGGACCAGTAACATGCAAAAGAAATGATCCTACCCAAATCCAGCTTAGAGTGTTTATTGGGCTTCCTTCCAAGTCCAGGAGTAACCCCCAAACAGCTGTAATACTTGAAGTATTACAGCCCAGCATGGGCGATGACCTCCAAAACCCCCCATAGAGAGAGGCCCTCCTTTAGCCAGCTAGAGTTAACCTTTCACCAGCTCCTCCCGAGACCACGCGCAGCTGGGGAGGTATGCAGGCCAGAGGGAGCAGCTCAGATCACAGGGGAGGGTCTAATGACCCTCCCCAACGTTCCTACGAGGGACTCCCAGTCTTGGAAAGATTGCTTATGGGTACTCACACTTGCTTTAAATAGGATGGTCACGGCTGTGATGGTGTCAGGACAGCACTCCACAATACTGAGCTACTTAAAGAGGCCCTGCCTAAGAAAACAAAAACAAAACAGAAGCTCAGACATGGTGTTCAGTCTCTCTGCAGGTTCATCTCCTTGTAAAATCAGCATACCCCTGCAATACAGGGTGGTACTTAAGACTTGGAGAGGCATGGTTTCAGACATCACTGCCCTTTTAAAGTTCATTAGGTTTTTCTTTGCATAAGGTGTGAGCTAAGTACTGCCGTGCGGAAAGATATGACTATTGGCTCACCGCTAAAGACTGGGGGATTTTATCGAATATCTGTGCAACTAACTGATAAGCAAATTTTACCTTCGTGAGCCTTCCTAGCCCTTATGTGGAGGCTTGCACTAGTCTTGGTGCCAACGGTTCCTGTTTATGCTGTGCCTTTTGAGATCATTTCCAGTTTGTGTGGCGTGCTTGTTCATACACCTGTACACTGTGCCTACTCCAAAGTATTGAATTTTGGGCAGCGATCGAGATGTATATATTATAAGTCTGAGACCTAGGTATGGCCCTTGTGTAGAAAAGAGTTTCTCAAAAGATTCAGTTTTAAGTTGTATTTTTCTCAATGTAAAGGAACAAATGAAGTGAGCAGAAGTTCCGGATGTGAATCTGATTAGCTTAAAAGCAGGAAATAACTGTTGCACCAGTTTGTGCTGGCTAGTTTTCTATGAACTTGACATAAACTAGAGTCATCTGAGAGGAGGGAGCCTCAGCCGAGAAAATGCCCTGACCAGACTGGCCCATAGGCAAGCATGTAGAGCATTTTCTTCATTAGTGACTGAGGGTCCAGCCCACTGTGGTGGTGTTGTCCTTGGGATGGCGGTCCTGGGTTCTATAAGAAAGCAGGCTGAGCAAGCCATGAAGAGCAAGCCAGTAAGCAGCACTCTTCCATAGTCTCTGTTATCATCTCCTGCCTCCAAATTCCTACCTTGGCTTTCTTCCCTGACTTTCCTGGGTGATGGACCACAAGCTGTAAAATGAAATTGAACCTTTCCTCCCCACGTTGCTTTTGGTCTTGTTGTTTTTATCATAGTAATAGGAACCCTGACTAGAACACAGTAATTATACAAAACTACTAGCTTGCTTTCAGCAAATAATTATAGTGGTCAAATTACAGGAGTCAGGAGAAAATTAACTATTACCTGACCACCTCATAACCAGTTAACAAGACAAATCTCAGGCTGATTTCTCTTGACAAGCAATGATAACCTATTTGAGTTTGGTTAGATCCCGGGTTCTGTATTTTTAGGGTCTGCAATTGTGACCTGCATGAATCAGTCACTTGAGGCAGGTAGAACACACAGCAGCCTGTAATTCCAGCTTCAGGGTTCCTCCAGCACCCTCTCCTGATTTCTTCGGGTACCTGTGCTCACATGTACATACCCCCCACATAAATTAAATATAAATTAAATATAAATCTTTAAACTGGACAGTGATAGCACACGTCTTTAATCCCAGCACTGAGGAGGCAGAGAGAGGCAGTTCTCTGAGTTCAAGGCCAGCCTAGTCTACAAAGTGAGTTCCAGGACAGCTAGAGTTACAAAGAGAAACCCTGTCTTGAAAACCCAAAATAATAGATAGATAGATAGATAGATAGATGATAGATAGATAGATAGATAGATAGATAGATAGATAGATAGATAGATAGAATACTAAAAATATAGAGCACAATATCATGTGGAATGTATGCCTATTTGACTCTAAATCACAAGGCTCCATAGTAAAATCCTTTTCAAGGACCAAGAAGTAACAACATTTTCTAGTAAAATAACTTTCTACACTTTAATGAACAATGTGGAAAGATAGCAATTCTCTTGTCTACCCAGGTCAAAACAGTCCCGTGACTACCCCTTGGTTCACGACACCACAGACACCCAGTGGGTGTCTTCACCATGTAAGTTAACCTCATTTTATTAATATGTTTATTTATGGTTTTCTGATACAAGATCTCAGAATTAGTTTATTATCCATTTCAAAGAATCAGAGCGCATAACGCATCATTAAAAATAAAAATTTGTGCAAAACGGTTACTTTACGGCAGACTCTACCATGTAAATAATTGTGAAAAAGCAACTTATTGTTATTTTTTCTAGAACAATATTCAGTATACATAAATCATTTAATAAATATTTACTAAGCCAGGCATGATATATAGCGTAGACCTATAATCTCAGCACTCAGAAGGCAGAGACGGGAGGATCACCACAAGCTAGAGGCCAGGCTGGTCCACATAGAAGTGAGTTCTAAGCCAGCCAGGGCTACATAGCAAGATCCTGTCTCAGAAAACCATCAGTAAATAAATATTAACTTACATGGTGAAAACACCCACTGGGTGTTGGTGGTGTCGTGAACCAAGGGGTAAACATGGGAGTGTTTTGACCTGGGCAGACAGGAGAATTATCTTTCCACATTTTCCATTCTTTCCTCAAGCATCACACCCCCTTACCGTCTGTTCTCATGTTTTCTTCCTGTAGCATCATTAGAAAGTAATGGTTTCTGTTTAATGAACTTTAAAATGATCCTGCATGGTGTGCTTTGTTTCCATCCTCTAACTGTATCTTGGTAAGTACTGTTATGTGTCTCATTTCTGAAAGAAAAAAAGTAAGGTACCAAGAAGCCTTACTCTCCTATAGTAGAACTAGGTCTCAAACCCATGCAGTTGAGCCTTGAAGCAGTGATCAGTCGCCCAGTACCTGGCCTCATCAATACTTCTTGTGATGAGTTAGTGTATCCCCTACTGCCTTATCAACTAAAGCAAAACTCTAAAGTTTATTTAAATATTGAGCTTGCTGCTGAAGATGTCATTATCATTGGTTGAGGGCATTTGTTCTTGCAGAGGACTGGGGTTTAATTCCCAGCAACAATATGGTGCCTCACAGCCATCTGTAATTCTAGTCCCAAAGGATCCAACATCTTTTTCTGCCCTATGAGGATGCTGTATACATGTGATGCACAAAATATATGCAGATGAAACACCCACACACATGAAATATTGAAATCAATACAAACTTTATACCATGCGTAATATTTACTTGACTTATAGGATAATTACACTACCTCTGAATGAGTTTTCATAAATAATGAAAAATGTTTCATTAACTCAATTAGGAACTTTATTCTCCTCTTCTCGGTTTAAAGCCCAGAATCCAGAACAGGGTCAGGGAGAGATCTCTTCAATAGGATAGAGGATATACACAGAAATCATAAAGCAGTTAATATCTGCCATCATTAAAATACAAATAAGCGAAGAGAGTGCGCGGAGGTGACATTGCCAAATTTAATGACCTAAAACTCCAAAGAACCTCTCATTTTCCTGAGTATCCTTTAATAGCTACAGAGTATAAACCATGCTGCAATCTTTGAGGCTGACATAAAGAGCAAGATCTTAAAGAAGCTATTAATAATTGAGCATGTCTTATTCATGTAGTAAAATTAATAAACTTCAATAAATTATATTTATATCACTTGAAACAGTATTTTCTGACCAACTCTGTTCCTTAATTTCCTGAAAATGCTGTCAAATTTCAATTTTTAATGAAATCTGCACTTAGCATTGTCCCTTAAGTTAATAAATACTTAATACTCAACCGTGTGCAGAGCTGGAAACAGGCCTGCCTGCATCATTCACAATAGTGATTGTCTGTTGTCTTCACTGTATTTGATCAGTTTTTCCATTTATTCATTCATACTTCAGGTTTTCAACCAGCATTTGTGGATAAGTAGCAGTTTGGGATGAATCCCTTACATCGGTGTTATTTGGGCAAGCGATTAAATGGTGTTGTTGCTCACAATGGAAACCATAGGGCGAGTGGCCATAGGGGAAAAGGGGACAGATGAGTTTTCAGCTGGGGCATTATGAATCTGAGGAGCCTGCTTGACAGTCAGGCAAACAAACACAGTAAGCGTATGATTGTGGACATCAAGTGAGACCAATTATAAAAGACTTGAGCATTACCAGCAACTGCAAATGGTACCAATAACCACAAGAAAGTGGTTCTACCTTTAATCCTAGCATTTGAGAGGTAGAGGCAGGAGGATCTCTGTGAGTATGAGGTCAGCCTGCTCTACAAAGCTAGTTCTAGAACAGCCAGGACTATGCAAAGAAATCCTGTCTCCAACCACCCCTCTAAAAATGGTTCTTAACCCGAAGACTTGGCAGTCCTATGGGAGTCTACCAGTTGCTTTGGGATGTCCATTTAATTAATTAAATTTACATCTGCATTCACAAATTAAATACTGTAGTGCAAATTCTAATTGATCTTAATAATAAAAACCCAGAGTCAGATATTAGGTAATGAAAGCTAAAAGTTCATCAGAGAAACAGAGCAGCCAGCCACTAGTTCTTACTTCTATGAAATCCTTAGACCAAATGGGATATCCTGTCTACATATCCTCAGACTGAATGCAGTGTGCTCCTGTCTCCTTCTGACTCATATTCCTCTTCACCCAGCCATGTCCCTTCCTGTCTCCACCTTCCTAGTGTTGGGATTAAGGGCGTGTGCCACCACTGCCTGGCCTCTATGGCTAACTAGGGGCTAACTCCACACTCTGATCTCCAGACAAGATTTATTCGTTAGAGTACAAACAAAAATATCACCACATTTCCCCTTTTTTTTTGTTCAAAATAAAAAGAAGGTTATAACTAATTTAAGAAAAAACTATATACAACAAGTACAATAACTATATACAATATATACAGGCAATAAATACATCAGCAATGTCTAGTTCATTTGCATTTGACAAGTTCAGAGAAATACTGTATTAACTAACCTATCTTGGTGAGTTCAAAATCCTGTACCTATTTTACTTTCTATCCTAACTTGCATTATCATCCAAAACTATCTTTTGATGTCTCTCAACCTTATACACTTTACACCTATTTAGTGAGTT
Source organism: Arvicola amphibius (assembly GCF_903992535.2). NCBI lineage: Eukaryota > Metazoa > Chordata > Mammalia > Rodentia > Cricetidae > Arvicola > Arvicola amphibius. The sequence continues at coordinate 69,678,828 of NC_052058.2, forward strand.
TCTTTTGTGAGTCTTGTAAAACTATAATTATAACTATAAAGTCTTCAATTCCACAGAGACCTGAGAAAGAAATAATATTACCTGAGTAAACAGGAAGTACAAACAAGCAACTTCCAAAAAATGTGAAAAATGAGAGTAACAGCTGGTTGCCTGCATAGTTACCCATAGTTCCTCTGCAATATTAGGGCATCCATCTTCAGCCTACAGGCCTAAAATATTTGACAGATTTTTCTATGAAGCAGGATTTTTGAAGGACTGTCCTACCTTGTCTTCTCAAAGTCTAACAGTTTTTTCTTTTGTGTCCTGCTTGTCCAATTTGGACAGTATACTGCCAGCAGTTGAGGCAAGGGCACTTTTCTGCCCAGTGGCTTACTTTTGCCACAGAGAAGGTAACCTCCGTATGGAGTGTTTTGATACCCATCATCTTCTCCAAAGTAGAATGGTGCTGCCAGGAGCTGACATGTCTCATTGGCATAAAAAAAGCTTATGTTATTAAAAAATCTTAAATGCCATATTCTAAAGATTTTTGAAGACAACCTGTCTATTTAAAATATATCTCTGTTTGACCTTGAAAATATACCAAATATGACGACAAGTTCAAATGTAATAGGTGACTGACTACTAACCTGCATTTTCTTATTATCCTAAATAGTTAATAATAATAATTTTCAAGGGCTAAAAATTTGCATTACATTGTTAAATGAGTTGTATAGGTACAATACTTTGAATAAGATTAGAAATTATGTGCACTATGTTTTAACAAAATTATCTCAAATTTGTATCAATATACAAAAATCCCTACCAGTGTTAAATAATTAAAACTAGAAGTTGCTTCTTTGGTTTAAAAGTAGATCCAATAATCTACCTTTTCATCCTATTTCGATATCCCCCTTTTTCTTTTCAGAGTAGATTTAATAATCTACCCTTATATCCTATCATATCTATATACCCCTTTTTCCTTTCAAAACAAGAACTGTGACTCTAAATTCTTTTGTTCAGCTTTTTTTTCCTATTACCAATAGCAACTTGTAACCAACCTCCCTAAATAATGACAAATATCCATAACCTATTGAATGACCCAAACCACCCACCCCACCTCTTAGGTCTGCGAGAGACCCCTCAAAGCATTTTCAGATGACAGAAGATTACCTTGACTGTCCCTTCATGACCTACACTCATTAGGCATCATGTTCTTAAATTTACTATCTGCTGTCTGGGGGTGACGACATCTGTAGGGTATCCCAAAAAGAAAATGTTGGGGTTAATTGTTCCACAAGGACTGTAGACACATAAAAGCCTGCTTTGCTCTTTTGCTCAGACTAATTGCAACCAACCAGCTCACTTTCACCTCAGAATACGTTCAAACTAGACTACAGTCTGTTTGTGTGTAGATCATAAGTTTAAAAACTATGTTAAAAGTTAAAAGCTATGCACAAGGTCAGAGTCACAGGTGTCCAACCAAGATTACTACACATAGCACCCAAAGAAAAGCATGCCACTTCTTCGCTTGCCAAGTCTGCTGAAAATGACCTGTGTCTCAAAGTTGTCACTGGGCACTGTACACCCCTGCCCCTGCTCCATCTGGTCACAGACTTACTCCTGAAACCTTGAAACCCTTGTGTTACCATGGTAAATGGCTTGGTTCCTTATCAGTTACCCTAGGAATGTACTTTTGAACATTGAGAGGTAACTCTTGTAACCTTTTCTTGGCTTCAAGCCTCCTGTAGTTTTTAGGCTAGGGGAAAGGAACGTAGGAGGAATTAGAATTGGGACAGGAGAAATAGAACAGAAACAACAATAAAAGTCATGTTTGAAATAGCACATGAGTGACAGACTTTGTTTGCCCTCAGATACCCTAAGAAAATGTTTCTTTTGCTTGCTGTAGAATCCAATCTGAACCCCGAAGAGGACCTTGGAGCTGGACCCGAAAGGCTTGTTGACATTCACAGAGACTAACCTTAATCTAGACAGCTCCTCACAAGTGTGCCCAAAGGCAGTTAGTATTAACCATCACAGAAAGACTTAGCATTTTAGCTGTTTCTTTTTACTTTTCATGTGAATTAAATTAAATTTTAACTTATAATAGACTCATTTCTGTGGGACAGCTACATAAGAGAAATGATAGATGACCACACTTACAAGCACTTTGTCTTATCCCAAAGGCTATAAAGATTGAAGCTTCACCTCCCTAAAATCCTTTAGAGTCCAAATCAGTGCAATGTTTAGAAGTGAGTGGGCAATCCACTCCTCGTTCACCTGGGAACTCAGGCTGCTGTCCCATGAACTGAAAGGCCCTGTATGATGGCGCACCAGTATCCTAAAACACCAAGGTGGCCTGAAGGTCTAGAGGAAAGCAAACAGCTCCCTTGCAAGGAATGTGAGCAGGAAGTTGAACATGTATCTTTCTTCTTGGCCTTTTCAAATAGAGTTATGAATTGGTTACACCTAGTTACAAGGTTTGGGATTTGATTCTCAGTGAGCATACATGCCCAACCTTAAACTCAAGGGATTCTGTAATTTGAAAGAAGAACAATAGTCACTGGGAGTCACGTGGCAGTCCATGCGAAGTCCTTGTTTGGTGTCCTTCAGTTTCGCTGACTTAGTAAGGTGCAAGTAGGAATTTTTGATACATTCATAGTTTTTTTTTTAAAAAAAATGGATTGTGAAAACAATCCAATTAAAATACTAACTATATATAGTTTGTTAATTGAAACTCCTAACACTGCAGAAAAAGTAATGGGTTCCTGGAGAAGTATTAGTATTTATAACATTCATTATTTTATTTTTACTAGGAAAACCTAAAGTTGCAAAAGGAGCCATTTTTATCATCATGACTTTTCTCTCTGCATGGGATGCGTAGAGGTAATGTGTTACTGGAAGTGCGGTGAGGGAGCACCCCTTGTGAGTAGCTAAGTCCCAGGAGATGGGAGAGACAGGTAGTAAACAGAACAAACCATATCCATAATTGCAAGGGCTCCTAGAATGGTGATTAGCATAAACAGCCTGCAGGACGGTTATTTACTGTTCCATCTTTGGAGAGGGGGTGTCTGTTAGAAGTTGATAAGAAAGCTTAGTAGTTTGCAAAATTGGTTGATATATTTAATAACAGGTTTGGTGGGAATGGATAGAAATTATTAGTGCTGTGAACCAAAACAAGGATGTTTATTTGTTAAATAGAAGTCTTTCTCCATCATATCCATTCCCCTAGGATGCCAGGGAACTTGGAGTTCAGAAACTATTTATATGGATTTGTGAAGGGTTTTTTCTCCACTTCTACAAAGCTGATTAATGGTTTCATTCATGGTACATGCTAGAACTATGCACACCAGCACAGGACCACTAACCTCATGTAGCCATTGACCTTTTGAAATAAGTTAATTTGTAAGTGCAAATAGACTTTTGGATTTTCTTCCAAGAGACTAGATTTTAAAGGCTTCTTAAAGTGTAAAATAAGGTCATTGATATGGCTCAACAGGTAAAGTCACCTGCTTCCAAGCCCAATGCTCTAAGTTCAATTCCCAGAACCCATATGGTAGCCGGGCGATGGTGGCGCACGCCTTTAATCCCAGCACTCGGGAGGCAGAGGCAGGCGGAACTCTGTGAGTTCGAGACCAGCCTGGTCTACAGAGCTAGTTCCAGGACAGGCTCCAAAGCCACAGAGAAACCCTGTCTCGAAAAACCAAAAACCAAAAAACAAAACAGAACCCATATGGTAGAAGAAAACTAGCTCCTGAAAACTGTCCTCTGCCCTCCACACTCGTGCATGGCAGTGTGCACCCATACACATACTCATACCACACAAAGTGAATAAATGAAGGTGTAAGTTTTAAAAAGAATAAAATCATGATTTTTAATACTGATTAAATATTTAAATGACTACTTTAGATTGATTGGGTTAAATAAACTATCATCACTAAGTTTTACCTGTTTCTTTTTACTTTTCATGGAATTAATTAAATTTTAGATTATATAAGACTCAGTCTGTTGGACACCTTTGATTTAGAAACTACGTAAGAGAAATGATAGGTAGCTATATTTACAAGTTTGAATGGCCTATTCTGTAGCACTTGTCTCACCCCAAAGGCTATAAAAATTTAAGCTTTTCCACCCTAAAATCCTTTAGACTCCAAACCAATGCAAGACCAATTGCATTTCCAGGATTATTGGTATTAGGGTAAGCCTTCTCTAATGATGAATGTTTTTGCCATTCTGCTTAATACTCATCATTTATAACTATTCTAATTATCAGAAAGCCCATCCTCACACTGGGAAGAAATTTGTTCTTTGTAATTTCAATGTCTGAGCCTTTTTTCTTGAACACAATTAAGTCTAATCCTTGCATTATTTAGACTCTTTGTTGCGGAGACAAGTACCCAAGAGAGCAATTTAATGATATGAAGTTGGTTATGGATTTGTTATTGTTGTTGTTTGTTGTTGTTGTTTCGGCTCTGCTTGTGGAAGTTTCATTCAGTGGTCTCTGGTTCCATTGCTTTTAGGTCTGTGTGAGACAGAAACCTTAGGGACTTCCTTCATGTGATTAACTCTACAGGAGATGACCTCTTAAATTATATCTCGAGTCCACTTGTGGGACTTCTAAAACGGGAGAAGGGCTGTCCTTAATGCTTTGGATGGCTCTTGGGAACCTATTCCTTATACCAGATTACCTTGCTCAGCCTCATTACAGGGGGAGGTACTTAGATTTATAACTACTTCATAAGTCATGCTTTGCTGATACTCATGGGAGGCCTGCCCTTTCTGGACAGAAACAGAGGAGGAGTGGATGACAGGAAGTTGGGGTGGGGATGGAAGGAGAGGACGGAGGGGAAACTACCTACTGTCATAGGTAAAATAAATTACACCTGCAAGGTCATTTGCTGCTGTTTTTCTGCCTGAGTCAGAAAGCAGTCATTTTAACTTTTCTTAATAAAGGGTCTCTCTGTGTGTATTTGCATGTATGTGTACATTATGTAGGTGTGTGTGTGCATAGATATGTATTATATAAGTATGTGTGTATGTGTGTATGTATTATATAAGTGTGTGTGTAGCACGATTAATAAAAACCCAGAGACAGATATTGGGGTTCAACCTGGAGGTCAGAAAAGCAAAAGAGACAGCCACTGGATCCTACATCTACCTCAGTCTGAAATGGCAATCCTACCTCCAAGAATGGAAAAACTTAAAGACTTGGAATCATATGCATATGATGAGAACCAGAAATTAATTGATTTGATTAACTTGCTAGAAATATTCACAGGTCAAGAAATTCAGACTCTCCAAAAGACAGTGATACATAGATTTGAAACCATTGAAGAACTTGTCAGAATGGATAAGCAAGGAGATGAGGTACAGACAAAAGACAATAGTAAAGACTTAACATCGCCAGTACCTCTCAATGACTTGCCAAGAGTTTTAGCTACTTATTCTGTTACTATTTCTGAAAAGCCAGCAAGTAGTAAATACCCAGAAGGATATACAGAATGTAAATAGGACCCTATATGTATGAGAGATATTAAAGATATTAAGGAAGCAGTAGTATCTTATGGCATGCATTCACCATATGTGAGGCAGTTGGGAAAGACAAGGGCTTCAAGAAATAAGGTTACTCTACATGATTGGCTTTAATTAGTCTCAGCTGTATTAGACCATGTGTCACAGCTACAGTGGAAGAGTTATTGGAGAGAAGAAGCTAAGGCCCTTGTACATCAAGGTAGAGGCAGAGGTTTTGAGGCCTTCCAAGATCAAATTCTTGGTGATTCAGACAGTAAAGCTATTCACAATGAACACATCCTGTCTCTATGCTGTACAGCAGCCTTGAATGCTTGGAACCATATTCAAGAACTACGAAAAAGAATAGAATCATATACTAAGGTTATACACGGCCCAAGAGAACCATTTAGTGACTTTTTGCAAAGATTAACTAAAGCTGTACAAAAAGTTTAGCAGATCCAGAAGCTAGAGGAGTATTCACTGAATCTCTAGATTTTGAAAATGCTACTTTAAAATGTAAAAAGGTACTTAGGCCCTTAAAGGTCAGATCAGCACCAAAGGATGAATGGATCCTACACACAGCCAATGCCACATCCTTTCACTATGACACTGAGGCTTGGGTAGGAGAAGTGATTTCCAAAGATATGAAGAGACATCAAAATACCAAATGTTTTAATTGTGGTAGAATAGGCCATCTGAGAAGGGATTGTAGACAGGGCATTCCTAGAAATAATTTTTCTTCTGGAAATGACCCAAATAGAAGGCCCCACATTGGGCACTATTATGTAAACAGAGACCGAACTTTTGTTTCCCAGCTGTCCAGACACAAATAATCACAGAGAAACTATATTAATTACAGCACTGTTTGGCCAATGACTTAGGTGTATTCTTAGATAGCTTTACATCTTAAATTAACCCATTTCTATTATTTTATATTTTACCATAGGCTTGTGATTTGTTACCTTACATCTTGCTTCTTGGGCAGCTACATGGGGTTTCCTGAATCCACCTTCTTTTTCCCTGCATTGAGTTTTATTTTCCTGCTTCTCTTTTTTGCCTGGAAAGTTAAGAGGTAAGAAGTCTGTGGTTTTGCTCCTTCATCTCTCTGATCTCTCAACATTTTCCCCAATATCTGACTCTGGGCTTTTATTATTAAGACTTATTAGAACTCGTACTACAGTATATGGGTGTGTGTATGTATGTGTTTATGTATGTATTATATAAGTGTGGGCATGTGTTGTATAATGTGTGTACATGTATTATATAAGTACTTGCATACATGTATGATTGTATGTATATTGGTATGTATATATTATATAAGTATATGAGTGTGTATATGTATGTATTTTATAAGCGTGTGAATATAAGTAATATATAAGTATGTGTGCTATATAAGGGTGTGTGTGTATGAATGCATTATATAAATGTGTGTATTTGTATATATATATATATATGTATGATGCAAGTACTGTATAAGGTCTTCTATTAGGGTGGTTTTAATAATGCCCAACCCCCACAAATACGGCACTGCTCTCTCCCCATGACCTTGGAATGTAGTCTTGTTTGCATAGAGAATCTTTGCAAATATAACTAAATGGGAGATTTCAAGATGAGACCACTCCAGATTATCCAGATGGCCTTTAAAACACTGATGATGAAAGCAGAGCTGAGAGGTGTGTGGCCATGAGTGTGCTGCCAATGTTTTGATCTCAGACTTACTTTTTGTTAAGGTAGCCATGGTATTTTCCTTGGTATTGAATTAGGTTGAATCTACAATATCTCCTTTCTTGGGTACGAATCATGCTCTTCACTCAGCTGTTATTTTGACAGTTTAAGCAAGTTATTATACCTCTTTGGGTTATTCTTTAAAAGTAGTAAATTAGACCAGAGTATCCCAGACTGATATCTTGAAATGTTCTGATGTGAAGTACATAAATGAATGCCACCTGCAGTTTCTAAGAGGTGAAGAGCTTGTTGGGTGGTAGTGGCACATGCTTTTAATTCCAGCACTTGGGAGGCAGAGATCAGCCTGGTCAATAGAACAAATCCTGGAAAGCCAGGGCTGGTTTTTGTTTTGTTATTTTTTGTTTTGTTTTCTGTTTCTGTTTGTTTTTGTTGTTGTTTTGTTTTGTTTTTGAGGGGAAAAAAGGCCAGGAACTTTAAATATTGTTCTGGTGTGAATATTATTCTAATTTCAGATAAGTTTGGAAAGTCTGTCACCTTCTATGTCATCTTTCCCTCACTATAGCTAACTAGAGATTGATGCCTGTTCCAAATTAGACCTCACAAATTCTCTCTTCCAGAGATTTCCAATAGAAATCATGTGTCTATGTATGAGAGAGAGTCAATAAGTATGCGTGTGCCACAGCATGTGTACCTGCAGTAGTCAAGGGACAATTTGAAGGAGTTGGTTTTCTCCCTCTACCATGTAGGTTCTAGAGATCAGACTTGGGGCTTCAGGCTTTGTGGCAAGAGCCTTTTTTTTTAACCTGCTGAGCCTTTTTGTTCCCCAAGTCTCCTCTTTTTGTCCAGGGATTAAGTAGTGTTTAGTTACACCCAGACTTCCCCTGACTGAGACAGATTAGCCTCTAGTATATCACATTTTATTGGGGCATCTAAAATAGGTGAGACAGAGGTGCAAGTAAACAAACCCTAGAGGCCTGGGGATGGAAATCAAAGATGCAGTGAGATAGTAGAAAGGGAAGCAAATTTTCCATTAACTCCACAGCTCTCCTATATCCTAGCACTAATTAGGATAGCTAGAGTGTGTTGGATTAGGTCATCAGCACAATAATAAAAAGAGGGGCTTATTTTGGCTCTTAGTTCTGAAGGTTTCAGTTCCGTGGTTTGTTGATGTAGGAGCCAGCCATGAGAAACAGACCACTCAAAGGAAGTTCTTCCAACCATCATCACCTGCCAGTGTAGGACTCAACCATCAGTAAGTTTAATGGAGGCCTGAGTCTCAGTAGTTTACCCTGAAGCAATACCTAGTTGCAGGAAGGATCATAAACTGAGATTACTTGAGTACCACTCAAGAACAGACCATCCAAAGGAAATGCCTAACGTTCCAGCCACTATAGATAGGATCACCTTCCACCATAGGATCACACACTCACCAGGATACCCCTAGACAAATGTCAGCCAATCAGGGATCTTGAACCATAGAAATCCCTCACCCCTACCTTTACTACTATAAAAACCAAACTCTATTTAAAAAAAAAAAAACTCTATAAAAACTGAACTTGGGGCTCTCTGATTTTTCCAATGAGTTGGATACACAGAGAGATCCGAGTTTGCAAACTTGTATAAAATAAAGGCTCTTTGCATTTACTTAGGGGGCTCATCTCCTTGTTGGTTTTTGGGGGACTTTGCGGATCTGGTCATAATATTTGGGGGCTTGTCTAGGATCCCCCAAGACCACCAGGCCTACTACCCATAGAGCCTTCAACCAACCGGTAAGTTTTTTGTGTTTGTTTTGTGTTTTATGTCTGTGTCTCATGCCTTTCTGTAAGTGGGCCCAGGAACTGTAAGAGCCTGTAGATGACCTAGGTGGACATGCGAAAAGATCATAGGCAGGGTGCCTGGGGAGACATCCTCAGGGCCCTTCTGTATGAGAGTGGATCCCTCTCAGTTCTGTAGAGAGACATGAGGGATGCTCCTGATGTCTCAGTTCTGTAGATGGACTAGTGGGTCACACCCGCAAAACAGCTTGAGGCTGTTGTATTTGGTTTGGTTTGATTCAGTGCCAAGAGGATTTATCTGTTCATTGTCCTGTTTGTGTATTGTTGTGTTTTTGTCCTGACTTAGACTGATGCTGACGATAGGGGACAGACTCAAATCGTGACTTCTTTGACTTTGATATTGGGATCACTTACAGGACTTTAAAGATAGGGTATAGGGGTATATTTTCCTAAAAGAGATAAGACAAATAACCTCTACCCGCCACCTTAAACATTTCATGGAAAGGAGTCAGCCTTGGCCTATAGTGCAGGGACAACACAGGCATGTTTGCCATAAAAGCAGGAGTCTGTGGAAGAGCACTTTTGTATACATGGCTATACAGCCTTGTTGTTACAATGCAGCAAGGCTCCAGCCACAGTTATCGGGGGCAGATGTGCCCCAATAGGATTTCAAACACTAAACCAAGAATCTGGGGTTAATTACTCTGGCTGGAGAGGTTTATAATCTTTTTTCCCCATGCTGCATACCACCTTGCCCCCTCCCATGCTGGTGGGTGAGTCCCCTCAGCCTGCTCTGGGGGCTGCATGCCACAACACGGTCTGCAGGTCAAGGACTCTGGCTCTAAGTGTTAAGTGGCGGTGTTGTGACACTATAGCCAGACTTCCCTCCACCAGAGCTGCTTTGGTCATTCAGATCCAATGTGTTATAAGTATCTGTCATCATTTAGAGGATCTGGCTATAAATTATTATTGGTTAGGGTATTATTGGTTAGAAAAACTACTGTTAGTCTCAAATGTTTCAGGCTGAAGTCAGGCAAGTAAATGTGGCCACAACAATGATGGGTGGCAGAGACAGCAAAAATAGCCAAACCATTTCTGTCTCAGCTCCATGCTTACACAAAAACCTAGATAGACAATCTTTCCAACAAAACAAGCATATTCAGTATTTGCATGTATGAGAAACCACATAAAATATGATTTTATGTGATGTAAATTTAAAGTTATTTTGTTATAGTATATGCATGTTCCTGTTCTTGTTTAAAATATTGTAACCATACAATATATTATATACCACTGAGGGAATCCACAGAAAGACTTTGGTAAGAGTTTTTATGTTGTCTGAAAAGCGAAAGAAACTTTGGTATGTTGTCTGGAAGGTGAGGGAGAAAGCAGGAGACTGAAAGAATGGAGAGGAAAATGGATTGAAGGTGTATAAAAGTTATAGAAGGTCAGAGGGGATGTGAACTATGTTTGCTGTGGTTTCTCATACATGCAAATACTGAATATGCTTGTTTTGTTGAAAAGATTGTCTATCTAGGTTTTTGTGTAAGCATGGAGCTGAGACAGAAATGGTTTGGCTATTTTTGCTGTCTCTGCCACCCATCATTGCTGTGGCCACATTTACATGCCTGACTTCAGAATTTATCACTGAGCTCTGGTTACTAAATTTGGGTTAGCAAAAATTCAGATGACTTTTAGGTATAGATAATGTTAAACTGTCTTGTTTATGTGAACATTCTATAGCTTAAGATTTATAAGTTTATTTTGTCAAATATGATAAAAAATCTGTTAAAATTAAAACTAGTTAAAAGTTAATTAGTAACACTGAGAATTGATAACTTAAAATCTTTGCATGGGTAATTTTAAATAAACCATAAGGCATGATTCCATTTTAAATTTTGGATTGCCATTTTTTTCTAGAGTTAAAAAATGGATGCCACATGATTTCACTGCCATCTTGATTAAAGGTGACCATGGAGTGGATCTAACAAATCTCCAAGATAGTTTGGACTGGGATAGATTTATGTGTGATGACTCATATCCTGTTCTAAAAACAAGATTTAAATCTCTCTCTCTCTCTCTCTCTCTCTCTCTCTCTCTCTCTCTCTCTCTCTCTCTCTCTCTCTGTGTGTGTGTGTGTGTGTGTGTGTGTGTGTGTGTGTAAGTGTGTGTGTGTGTGATTTAAAGTATTATAGCTGCACCTTAATGTTTTCATACTCAAAATTGTACCTGGCTCTGCCAACTAGACTTTGTTAATTTAAGAGTCACCTAGTGGTTATAAAGACATAAAGGGATCATAGGAAACAGCTGAGGTTTACAAATGTATGGCAGGACTGGGGTCCCAAAGAATGCGCAGTTGCAATAATGGATCTTAAAAGTTTTAGAAATGCCAGTGCCAGGTGATAGTCACCAGCAGCACCAGCTCCAGTGAAATGGAGCAGGCTGAGAGCTAAAAGACAGGCTATGTATATGCTGTCGAGGTGGAACCAAAGAAGTACTTTATTTTTGATATTACACATTTAAGAGATTTTAAATTTTAAAAAAAATTTAAATAAATTTATAAGCCTGTGGAACATCTATGCTTATAAAATGTTTTATATTGTTAATACTTGAACTTAAAATAAAAGGCTAAAAATTAGGGTCAGAGCCATAAGCACCAAAAACTAACCAGAAATGGAAATGTTTATTTCTTGTGATGCAGAAGACAGTGACCTAAGCAGTTTGATAGAAGGTTTGGAACAGCAGCCAAGCCTATAAATCTCAATCTTTTGGAGGTTGTTGTACAGGGGTAGTCTAGAACTACCTGCCTGTCAGGTGTTTGAATTGAGTTTCACAACATAGGCAAAACTGCAGTTGTAAAATAACAACAGGAAAAATTTTGTAATGTGGAATCACTATAACATGGAAAACTATATTAAAAGGTCAGAGCATTAAAATATTAACTAATGGCTTTAAAATGTATTTCCTTTTTCAAGATCTAGTCAGGCTTAAAAATGTATGTTTATCCTCCTTGTCTTTGCTAACTTTGTTGGGTTTAAGCTATTTGGATAAACCAAGTCATAAATTTTTGTATTGATACTAAGAAGTTTGGACCTCCTCTTCTGGGGAAAGAATGTTGTTTCTATGTCAATCACTCCGGGGTAATTAGAGATCCAGTGTCCTTGTTAAGGAAACAGATTAATGATAGAGAACAGAACATTCATGCGGAAGCTGAATGGTATGAAACTTGTTCAACTGGTCTCCTTGGTTAACCACCTTACTTTCAGCTCTTGGCCCTGGCTTTATCAATATACTAATGGTTTTTGTTTGAGAATGGGTCAATACTGTTCGACTGATGGTATTGAGGCCCCAGTATCACCCCCTTGAGACCGTGGACAGAAAGGCACCATGATTAGGTTTTGTCACTGCTACTTGTGAAGGGGGGAAATGTAGGGCCCAGGGCAGCTTGCCCAGGGCAACTTGGTACATACCTGCCAAGGCGGTATTCTGTATGCTTCTCATATCTTCATAGGCATATCTTTCTTTAGGTTGGGAAAGTTTTCTTCTATGAATTTGTTAAATATATTTTCTGTGCTTTTAAGTTGAACTTCTCCTTCTATCCCTATTATTCTTAGGTTTAGTCCTTTCATGCTGTCCCATATTTCCTGGATATTTTGTGTTAAGCTTTTGTTAGATTAAATGGTCTTTTTTTTTACTGACGAGTCTATTTCCTCTATTGTATCTTCAGCGCTTGAGATTCTCTCTTCCATCTATTATATTCTGCTGTTTATATTTGCATTTGTGGTTCCTGATTGTTTTCTCATGATTTCTGTTTCTATAATTCCCTCAGCTTGTGTTTTCTTTATTGTCTCTATTTCAGTTTTTAAGTCTTGAATAGTTTCTTTCATATGCTTGATTGTTTTTTCTTAGTTTTTTTTTAAAGGATTTATTAATGTCTTCAAATTTTTTGTTTGTCTTTTCCTCCATTTCTTTGAGGGAATTTCTCATTTCCTCTTAAGAGTCTCAAACATTCTCCTAAAGTTATTTTTTAGGTCATTTTCTTCTGTTTCATCTATATTTGGTTGTTCAAGTCTTGCTGCTGTAGGATGTCTAGATTTTACTGATGTCATGTTATTCTTTGTGGTGTTGCATGTGTTCTTACCTTGTCTACTTTTCCTCTAATTGGTGTGGTTGGGGCTGTCTGTGACTCTAGTGATTAATCTTCTAGGTGCCAGTGGATCCAAGGCTCAGATGGTTGTTCCTCATGGTACAGTCAGTGCCATGGTTCTAGTTACCCCACTGGTCACTCAGCATTCCTGGAGGTTGCTCAGTGCTTCTGGGGTTTGCTCCACTCCTGTGGGGTTTGCTGTCTCAGGCCTGCTCTGGTCTAGGTTTCCGGCTCAGACCTGTTTCTGTAAATGCCCCTGGTCTGGATCTGCTCCTGTGAAGGTCCCTGGCTTGCTTGGGGTTGGTCCTGCAAAGGTCTCTGAGTCCGATCTACTCCCTCGGAGGTCCCAGACTTGGGTGCGCCTGGACCCACAGAGGTCCCAGATTCATGCCCGGACCCGCAGTAGTCTCTGGCTCTGGCCCACTTGCTCAACAGTTGCTCCCCTGTACCTGCTCCTGTGGAGTTGGCTGTCTCAGGTCCACAATGCTAGCTCTTAGACTCCCTCTTTTTCCTATTTCACCCTGAGACTGTTTCCTTGCCTTAGCAGGAGGCAGCATTACCAGCTAGATACAAACTTTTTCTGTTTTTATGCTCAGAATGATTAATTCAGTTTCTTTATTAGCTTCAATTCAAAATCATTACAGAGTGTGTCGTTCTAGTCTTGTGAAAGCTGCTAACTATTGTAGACTGTTGGGAAATACAAGTTAGTCATCTTTAAAGTACTGATATAATTAATTACAGGAATAAGCCTTATTTAGTTCCCTTTATATGTTTTCAAAGTCAAACTTAAAACAAGTAACTGGAGACAAAGTTTGTCTAATCAAATATACCTAGGCAGCCCCCATACTTCAGATATCTGAAAAATATGACATTTAAAATAATGATTTAAAAGCTTATTATATTAGGCAGGAACTCCAAGATCCTAGCAGTAACCCAAGGTCTCCAAAGAAGATTATGGGACACCAGAAAGTCTCCACCTGGATTATGACAACGCTGACCACTGGGCGAGATGCCCCAATACAACACCTGCTGCCAGGACCTGATCCAGACTGTGCACAAGCAGCAGGACCTTGGAGAACTGATTGCACCACTTTTGACTAGACAAAATAAGGTCAGTCTTTTCCATGTCCCTTTTCCACAGGAAAGGAAAGAAATCCACCTTCTGGGCCTGGCTAAGACTGTAAGGCTGCTGTTTTATATATGTCTGCCTCCAATGCTATGGAGACCTGGCCATGACTAACTGTATATGGAACTGTGGTCCCTGTCATTTTTAATAGATTTGGAAACTACTTGGTCTGTACTCAGATAAACTTCATTTATCCTTCTGGGATCTCTGATAGTAATGATGGCTAGGGCAGTTATAATATCAGTTTAGCAGCAAACATTATCCAGAACCTTCCACAAAGCTATAGATAGCTTGTTAGCTCTAAAGCTACTAGGTCTCTTAAAAAATGTTTTAAGGTCTGAAGATATAAAAATTCATAAGCTTTGAGGGTCTAAAAATGACTTAAGATGTAAATACAGGTTAAGATATGGAAAATGTTTCTGATTTTCCCCCCTCTATGGTATAGTTCTAATAAGCTGATAGAACAATGGCTACTTACTGTTTGGGTCACAAACTCAATATTTTAGATTTATTCTAGTTGCCATTTAAATATGAACTAAAAGGATGTTTCTCATTGGGCCAAAGGCATCCCTGTCCAAACCATACATGGTTCTCTGGACAATAGAAAAATATACATGCTTCTAACCAAAATTCCAAGGACTCAATGGTATGAGTCTATTCCTTCTGTTTGTAGATACCTGCTATCTGCTTTTTTCTACAATATGGATTTTTTTCTTTAAATACATAAATTTTAACTTCTGTTCCTAGTTTAAACTTGTCTCAGTAGGCTTCCACTTGGCTGGCAGAGGCATCTAAGCATCAGTTGATGACTACAACCGGCTCTGAATGGCCGTGAGCCCTGGACTTTCTGAAAGCTGATGTGGACCAGTCTACCTGAGATGAATGCTCCCTGTTCCTTCAACAGAGTCTGATGAGTGTCCTGTTGCCTGAATTTCCTCCCTACCTTTGGCTAGCCTTTCAACCTGCTTGGGCCCTGATAACAACACCCCAATGTCAGCTTGAAGTAGTTGTGGAAAGGAACACGTTGTCCCATGTTCCCTGCCCAGAACAGGTTGAAAGGCTGAGACAAGGGGAACTCCCTGGCATGGGGGACAAAATGACTACCTGTAGTGCCCATTGATATACAGAAAAATAGGCCCAGAGTTGTCAATTAATGGGTTTATTAACTAAAGTAGTTCTTAGGTCCCAATAATACCTCCTTAAAACCATGAGCAGGACTCATTATTGGGTCCTGTCATTGGTACTTATGAAAGGGGAAGTGTGGGAGCCAGCCATGAGAAACAGACCACTCAAAGGAAGTTCTTCCAACCATCATCACCTGCCAGTGTATGACTCAACCATCAATAAGTTTAATGGAGGCCTGAGTCTCAGTAGTTTACCCTGAAGCAATACCTAGTTGCAGGAAGGATCATAAACTGAGATTACTTGAGTACCACTCAAGAACAGACCATCCAAAGGAAATGCCTAACATTCCAGCCACTGTAGATAGGATCACCTTCCACCATAGGATCACACACTCACCAGGACACCCCTAAACAAATGTCAGCCACTCATGGGTCCTGAACCTTAGAAATCCCTCACCCCCACCTTTACTACTATAGAAATCCAATTCTAACTGAGCTTGGGGTGATGGAGGAGTGTCTATGTGTTACTTTCATTATTAATAAAGATACTGCCTTGGCCCTTTAAGAGAACAGAAAATTAGGTAGGCGGAGTAGACAGAACAGAATGCTGGGTAGCAGGAGTGGGGAGACGCTTCAGGCAGTCGCCATAGGCAGTCGCCATGATTCTCCTCTCTGAGATGGACGCAGGTTAAGAGCCCTCCCGGTAAGCCACACCTCGTGGTGCTACACGGATTACTAAATATGGGTTAAAGGAAGATGTGGAAATTAACCAATAAGAGGCTACAGATAATGGGCCAGGCAGTGTTTAAAAGAATACAGTTTCCGTGTAATTATTTCGGGTATAAAGCTAGCCGGCGGCCGGGTGGCAGGACGCAGCCCCGCTGCTCCTTTCTACATCAGGGCTCTCCAATTATTCCAATAAGTGGACACACAGAGAGACCCAAGTTTGCAAACTTGTATAAAATAAAGGCTCTTTGCGTTTACTTAAGGGGTTCATCACCTTGTTGGTTTTTGGGGAACTTCGCAGATATGGCCATAACAGTTGACTTTGTTATTTTGGGGCCAGTGGCTGGGAAGTGGGGTGGGGCACAAGGTGCTCACTTTATGGCACCAGGACAGCAAAGAACCTACGAAGTGCTGGGGCCTCAATATCCCCTCCCTGCCGGGTCCTCGGTGGCCTAACTTACTCCAAACAGGTTCCACATCTTAAAAGTTTCACTGTCACCCAAGAACACCACACACTAAATACCAAACCCTTAATACATCGAGATGTGAGCCTTTAAGGGACATTTCAGACCCAAATTATGCCAAGGAGATAAACCTAAAATGTGACCGTCTCCTTTCTCAAGGCTTCTGCTACAACATTATTGCTTTTGGACGAATCTTTTTCCAAGAAGATTCTCAGTGGCAGCTGTTCATAAAAGATCACCAGTGTTAATTAAGTGTGACAAAGTCACTGTGTCCATGATACGTATTCTGTAACTAGGAGAAAGGGATTTAAAGGCATATCCTTCCAGGTTTTATGGGTTTGTTGAATATAAAGAGTGTCTTTGAACCTATTCTGCTCATAGAAACGTACATAAATGCTTTTTGTGTCTATGTTTTTATTTTATTTGGTTTGGCTTTTTGTTTTATTGTTGTTGTTGTTATTGTTTTTGACTTGTATGTTTAATCCCATCTCCTTAATAGAGTCTTTATCTTTTTTTTTTTTTTTTTTTTTTTTTTTTTTTTTTGTTATTATCATCATTATTTTTTTTGTTAAAGATTTATTTATTATGTATACAACATTCTGCCCCGATGTATGCCTGCACGCCAGAGGAGGGCACCGGATCTCAGTACAGATGGTTGTGAGCCACCATGTAGTTGCTGGGAATTGAACTCAGGACCTCTGGAAGAGCAGTCAGTGCTCTTAACCTCTGAGCCATCTCTCCAGCCCCTTAGAGTCTTTATCTTAAAGTAACTTTTTCCCTAGCAAGAAGAAATTTCTGTTTTTGTGGCTTTAAATATTATTTGGCATAAAAAATACCATCTAGACACCAAAAGACATGCAGGTGAAGCATTTGAAATACAGCATGTTCTTTAGGCTTCAAATGCCATCTGCTGTGTTTTCACAGCGTGGCGTGACACACTTTCTGAGGATGGGCCCTCCTGCAGTTTTAATTTCTTAAAGTGTATCAAGGAACTGGAATGGGCTAAAGCGTCTTTCCTAGCAGATCTCTTGGGAGAGCCCTCAACAGTACCCAGCTGAACACACAACACGGGCATTTCTTCTTCCCACCTGGGCAGTCTGCCTTACCTTGTCAGGTTCGCATGCCGGTTTCCCACGGTAGGGGAGTGACAGCAAAGTGGCTCAGAAGGTGCCACAGAGAAATCTTCATAGGAAAGATTAAGGCTACATCAGAATGTTGTCCACATTTATAAAATATATTACTCGTTTCTTGAAATTTTTATAGTTATATACAAAGAATTTTGATCACATCTACCCTGACTTCCCTCCTTCAATTCCGCCGTGGCTCTCCCAACACATTTCTCTCCCAAATTCATGTCCTCTTCATTTTTTTCTTTTCTTTTATTAAAATAAAAATTCCCTGGTTGGGCAGTGGTGGTGCACACCTTTAAACTCAGGAGGAAGAGGCAGGTGAGTCTTTGAATTTAAGACCAGCCTGGTCTACATAGCAAGTTCCAGGACAGCCAGGAACTACACAGAGAAACCCTGTCTCAAAAGAAAGAAAAATACAATAATAATAATTCACTGAGTCCAATTAATGCTGTCCACATACACATGGGTGTGAGGTCATCTACCGGAGCATGTATAACTTACTCCCAAAGAAAATGGCTATGCTTCCCTCCCTCCCTGCTCCAAGCCATCAGCTGCTGATAGCTCCTCAACTACCCTCAACTACAGCTGTCCCCTCATGAGCCCATCTCCCATCTATGCAGAAATTATGACTGGCTTGACCTTGGGCAGGTCTTGTGGAAGTAACCACAGCTGCTTGTATTTGTGAGCGCAGCAGCTGTGGCATGTCCACGGGATATTTCACGGCACTCTTTCTCGACTTTGGGCTCTTACGTTCTTTCTGCCCCCTCTTCCGAAGAGCAGAGCAGAGGAGCCCTTTGAGAATAGTGTTGTCATGGTTCCTCAGGAAGCCGCATGTCCATCTGTCATCTGTTTCCACAGGGCTGAGGCTCTAACACGTAACCTCATGCATCCCTGGGCAAGTGTTCCATCCCTAAGCTGCATCGCTACCCCATGGAGCCGATTCTCACTTGTCAAGCCTTCCTCTCCCTGCTTATGGGTGACTCCTCCTTGGTACTGTTGTTAACGGTGCTGAATGTGAGGAAATGCACCAAAAGAATCCCTTAACCAGTGGGATTCTGGGAAAACAGGACAATTTTGCAAAATTTATATTTTAGTTATTTTTAAGTGTTCTTTTTTTCTAATTGGTTATGGCAACGTATATTATATTGGTAAGCTGAGTTTGTTTATGCTCACTGAGAAGTGGGTTCTGGAAGCAGGGATGCACACAGCTTCCCAACTCTCATCCAAAAGTGCTTGCCTCAAAGTGTCCTTCTAAAGCCTTTGTCTGGGGACAGGCTAGCCCCCTAAACTCTGTGTCAGGGAGGGAAAGTCCAGGAATAAAAATATTACTTCCTTAAAAATGGCTAGAAGGTAAGCCAACAAATGTTGCCAACAAATGTTACTATTGCTTATCCCATGATTGAAAGGTGCTTTTGAGTGAAAGAGAGTGTTCACCCGGAAAGAAATCTCAGTCCAAATGGCTGCCTCAGGTTCCCCGGTCTACTTCTGCTGATGTTGTCAGGATCCCACCTGACGATGTTGTCTCTACCTGCTCTTCTTTGTTCTTTTCCCTCACCTCATGGGACCTGCTCTGCCAAGGGCTTGTGGGAAACTCCAGCTGGCTACCCTACAGGGGCTCCCTCAGTCAATTTCTGCTGGGTGTTTATCAGCTCCTGATTTGACATTGCAAAGTTCCTGATTTTTTTTTAAAGATTTATTTTGCTTCATGTGTGTGTATGAATGCCTGCATGTATGTTTGTGGACCATGTGTGTGCCTGATGCTTACTGAGGCCAGATCCTGGAACTGGAGTTACCAGTGGTCGTGAGCCACCGAGTGGGTGCTGGGAACTGAACCCAGTTCCCCTGCAAGAGCAGCCAGTGCTCTTAACCATTGAGTCATCTCTCCAGCCCCTGCCTTTTTTCTGTTCCTTGTTCTTTTCCTTGAAAGCCTCACCCAAGGAGACATCAGCTAATTGACTTAACAGGCTTCCCCGGTTGATTTCTGCTGCTTGCTTTGAGCACTTGATTTAATATTTTGATATCTTTATCTATCATCTGTCATCGCTTACTGTTTATTTTGGCATACTATACATCTAACAAAATCCTCACTCATTCAAAACCCAAAGTGTGACTGTCATAAATCATTGTCCAGAGCAGACAGTAACACATCTTCACTGTGAGACACGGCACAGAGTGGCAGATACAGGAAGCAACAACCACCAGTTACAGTCCCGCAGCGCAGTCTGTCCTTCCCACTTCACAGCTTCCTTCACTATTTTTTTCATGTGTATATTTAATCTTCTTATGATGTTTTTAAAAAACATGACTGTGGTTTCCCCCACATTATTAAAATTTAACACATCTTTCTAAAGTTGCTACACCCCAGCGCTCTGCATGTTGAAAATAAAATAGCACAGCAGAGAGAGATTAGATGGCTTTTCTTGGAGTTTGTGACAACTGTGAGTTTGGAAGGTGCGGGCAGAGAACACGATCAACTGTCCTTCTTCTCTCCCCTGCAGTCTGCACGGAGACTGCGCCCACTTCATGTAGATGAGTAAGTCAGGCTGTATCTCGCTGTGGTAATGACACCCCTCTTCTCTATGCTATAGCAAAGTGAAGGTCATCCCTAGGACAAAGCCACTTGCCTCAGTGATCCATGGCAGAGTCATTACCCAGAAGGTAAGGGTCTGGAGGAAATGTGGTTTGTAATGCTTATTCTGTCAGTCATTCTTAGCTGTAAACCATTTGATAGTTTAAGAAATTAATTTCAAATTAAAATGAATGTGAATGTGTTCTTAGAAGCCCAAGATCCTGGCTTGAAGAAGTTGTTCTGTCAACTCTAGAGGACGCATGCAGCTGCCGGACATCTGTCACTGCCATTGTGAGGGCTGGCTGTCCCTCTGCTGAGCAACCACACTCAGAGTGGATTTGCCATAGGTAACCTGACTCCTAACAGCCTTCAGGAATTGGAATTCATGAGTGTGTCCTACCGCTAGAGTCTAGCCTTGCCCTTAAGTGTAAAGAACAGAACAAAAGGAAGCTGGTGGCTTATAACTCAAGAATGGGTAGATCCGTCGGCCATGGAAGCACATGCTTAGGATCCCAGAACTCTTGAAGCTTGATCATGGGGGCCAGGAGTTCAAAACCATTCAGGATAACATAAGGAGACTCTTTTTCAACAAAACAAAACAGAAGAACAAAAAGACGGTGGTTTTTTTTTCTTTTCTTTTTTTTTTTTTTTTTTTTTGGTTTTTCGAGACAGGGTTTCTCTGCAGCTTTTTTTTTTTTAGAGCCTGTCCTGGAACTAGCTCTTGTAGACCAGGCTGGCCTCGAACTCACAGAGATCCGCCTGCCTCTGCCTCCCGAGTGCTGGGATTAAAGGCGTGCGCCACCACCTCCCGGCCAAGATGGTGGATTTTTAAGGTAAGCTCTTCTCCCTCACAAAAGAGACTATTAATAAGCTGCTGACCAGACGAAAAGTATAATGAGGTCCAAAACAGCTATGCAATGCCAGATGACATAATTGTTTCATAATATAGTTAACAGTTTCTTATTAGCAATTGTTGGAGCAGTTCAAACTATTTTTTGGGGGAGACTCAGACTGACACACCCTTCGCTAAGGAGTTATAGGCTATTGATGTCCGTTACAGAAGGGAGAGTCTGTGGCGTTGTGACCCCTGTAGGCTGACCATGTTCCCATAGGTGTCTCTATATGACAACACTATTTAGAGTCATTGGGTTACTTAAAAAAGAGGAAAAGAAGTTGGGAGGAGAACATGGTGGGCTCAGGAGGATTTCTGGGAACAGGTGGTAGATAGGATCAAATACATTGTGTACATGTAGGAAATTTTCAAATAATAAATTTATTATATAAAATACTTTAAAATGCTTTATTTAAAACATTTTAGATTGCCAGATGTGGTGGTGGCGCATGCCTTCAATCCCAGCACTCAGGAGGCAGAGGCAGGGAGATCTCTGTGAGTTCAAGGCCAGCCTGGTTTACAGAGTAAGTTCTAGGACTGGCTCCATAGCTGTTGAAAAACAGAAACCCTGTTTTGGAAAAAAAAAATCAAGCCCCCCTCCCTTTTCTGCCTTTTGTGAGACAGTGGTTTTGTAATTTCTTTTTTCTTTTTTAGATTTATTTATTTATTATGTACACAGTGTTCAGCCTCCATGCCTGCAGGCCAGAAGAGGGCACCAGATCTCATTACAGATGGTTGTGAGCCACCATGTGGTTGCTGGGAATTGAACTCAGGACCTCCAGAAGAGCAGTCTGTGCTCTTAACCTCTGAGCCATCTCTCCAGCCCCCTTGTAATTTCACTAAACATCAAGTGGAGGGGAATTAATTAATTAAGATTCTGGTGTAGGATCATATCATCAAATAAGATCACCATTTTAAACAGTGCTCCACGCAGTTAGGCCTCAACTTTAGAACAACATAAGGTTGCATAAGGTTGGGGGGGGTCTCTCCTCAAGTAGCCAACAAGCACCTGGGACAGCCAGAAAACACAGTTCTGGTAAAGAACAGGGGAACTCTGACACAGAACTGGGTTGTGTCGGCTGTCACCCTCAGCATCCAGTGTTCTTCACACAGAGTGAAGTACTTCCTGCTTACGTAAAGGTTAGAACTAGAGTCAAAGAAAATTCGAAGTTGACAACTAAAAGCCCAGTCCTCCAGTGCTGAATATGTTAATAATCCTAGAACAGGCTTTCAGTTCCACAAAACTGGTGAATCCTCAACTAGGCAACAGAAAATACAAATTAACAGCATCAGAGATGGAAGAGAGAGTGCTTGCCTAGCAGGTGAGCGCATGGGTTCAATTCCATCACTGCACTAAAAAAGAAAAGCATAGGAAAAAGAGCAGATATACTAGGAACAGCTCCTGTGGGATATTAGAAGGAAACTGGGGGTGGGCAGCATAGGGCAGGTGGTAGTGTTGCTCAGCAGGAAGCCCTGGGTTGCTCCTTCCTAGTACTGCATGGAACTGGAGGGGCAATGTGCACCTGTAATCCCAACATTTGGGAGGTGGAGGAATTCAACACCACTCTTGGCTGCACCGTGGGTATGATGTTAGCCTGGGCTACAGGAGACCCTGTTTCAAAACAAAGTACCCAGTAGGAAACAACTCAAACAACAGCAACAAAATGGACAATTAGAAAACACTATGACTTGCCTAGATTTTTGTATTGAACAACTTTGGGGAACCAGCCCTTGTGAAGAAGATACCCTGAATAGGCCAGCCTTTGTTAAGAAACTTCCATACCTTCCAGGACACACAAAAAAACAAAACAAAAACCCAATAGGCTCAGATGATCTTGGCAGTCAATCCACCAAAGTCTTCAGGAGAGAATAATCTCCATTCCATATGACTTCCAAAAAACAGAAGAGGAAGAAATAGTTCCCAGCTCACTTGACCAATAATATCTGATATGAATGACCAATTCTCATCAGCGGCTGTGGAACACTGACTTCCTGTGCTAACACCCTTCGCTAAAGGTAGCTCTTCTTTTTACACAAAATAAAGGAACTGGTGTATCTTCCCTTTCATTTTGGTTTGTTTCTATGGGAATGAATATGCTGCAGGATGTCTCTTCCTACTTCCAAGGCGTTTCCTTATTCGGTACACCTTTCATTCTTCAGGTCCCTCCATCACGTTGGAATCATCACGCTGCAGGCTATTTCAAGATTTTTTTTGAGTGGTCTGATTGTTCTAGCTGTCTTAAAATTCTTAGACACTTCCCCAAGTATTCTTCCCCTTGTCAGGAAAATACACTTTCTAAGAGAAAAAGGATAGCATTTAATACTTATATACATTTGAATTAGGAATGCCTGGATCCCATATGGACCCCATTTCGTTGGCATACATAGCTGAAACCATTACTGTGCTATGCAAAACTAAACATGCCCTTTTTATGGAAATGGAATTTTGTTTACTGTACCAAATCATCAATCTAGTTTTTATAATAGTTGACACAGATCCTTTATAAGATGGAATTTATCTTTTATTTAGAGTATGAACAGTATGTACCTATGTTGTTTATATACAAAAGAGACTTTGTAATTAAAAGTGTATAGCAGAGTAACTTTTAAATTCTGAATGAATGCAAATATGCTTCAGTTATGAGAGGATGCTTGAAATAGTGCTGATAAAGACTGACTTGACCAGACCCTGTCCTCCTAAAGCAACTGACCTCTGTTCTCAATGCTTGCATTTTGTTTTGCATAGACATTCATCAATCATGACTAATGTGAGGGTCAAGCCTCCTGAATACACCTTCCATTTTTGGAGCAAATAATTTGCCATGGCAATAAATAATTATGCATTTTTTTTAAAAAAAAGAAAGTTACAAAGATGACAATCATAGGCACGTGGGAGTAAGTGTTTATATAAACAAGAGTTTTCATCTCTATAAATAGCTAGGGGTATTATTTCTAGGTCAGATGGTAACAAGACAGTTAACTCTGATAATGGTATACTGTTCTCCAAAATGGCTATGACATTTTGCACCAGTGAGGACCAAGAGTCATGGTTGCATCCTCATCGGTCCACAGTCTTGTTTTCAAGTTTAGCTTTAATACATGTTAAAAATAATATGGATCAGGAGGCAAGCTTTGTTGCATGCTACTGTAATCCTAGCACTGAGGAAGCAGAGGCCGGAGGATGAGGTTGAGGGCCAGCCACAAAAGGAAACCCTGTTTCAAAAATCCAAGGGCTGGAGATGTAACTCAGGGAGAGTGCTCACCTAGCATGTGCCAGGCCCCAACTTCAATTAGCATCACAGTGTTAATCCTGGATGAAATCCAGGTAGAAGATAAAACTGGACGATTGCATGGGACACCCAGGGAAGATGTGCTCTTTCCGTCCTCCGTGCTTTCCATGTGACATCATCTGCTAGAAAATAGGCATGGAATCGGGATGAGATAGAAACAAGCAATGAGGTGAATTCGGAGTTGCTCACCTGAGCACCCACACAAAGGCCATAAAGCTTTAGAAAGGAGCTGGGAGACCTGTCTTGTGTCATGCTTTTCTTTATCCAAAAGCCTTTGGAATTTTGAAGGACTCATGCCTTTGGGTATGGAAAAGAAATAAAAGCCAGTGGAAACCCCAGAGGCTGGTACCAGCTTGTGCATTCCCTCCATTGAACCTGCTGTCTTTGGAAGGAAGATCCTTTACTTTCTCTAAATTCTAGCTCTGTCCTTTGTATTAAATCTGTTCATCTAGGAAGCGATTTGACTTTGTTCCTAGGTTCCACACCATTCCTTAGCCGCTGCCCTTCCCCTCCTTGAACAACTTCTGCTATCAAAGCAATCCCCCTAGCTTCAGGCCTGCTATTATCAGCATTTTGATACTTCCTGCTGGCCTCAGACCCAGGTCTATCTTCTACCACCACCAACACCCCCAGCTCTTGCCTGAGAGTGTGGGACTTGAGGTTATTGCTAATTTGAATAGAAACAACAACAAGCAAATCAAGTGTATGGAAGGCATGAAGCCAGATGACAGAATTAGGCCAAAGATTTCCACAAGCTAGAACAAAGAACAAAAATGAACTAACACACTGTAACTGAGTAGAATTCTGAGCTTAGATCTCTATGTGTAAGCACAGGTGGGAAGTCAAGAGTTTCTTCCGCGAAAGATGGAAGTGTTATGTAAGTGACAGAAAAACAGATTATATTACACATGAGTCTGTTGAATGGCATAATAAATACTAGTGTCTCAAAAAGCACAATAATTAAAATACTCCTCCCCCCAACTTTCATATGGTGTGATGCTCTTGACCCCAGTTTACTGTAGCAGTCAGACTGCACATAGCGCTTAGAACATGGGCTTTAGTTGGGCTGTAACACACCCCAAGGCAGATAAAGAGAAATTAATGTATCTGTCTCCATGTCTCAATACAATCCAGATGCTGTCCTATCAAGGTAGTAATGGCTTTTAGAATCAACAATGGACAGATTTCCTCCCTTATAAACCCAAGCTGTCCAAAGCACTTGAAACATTGATTGCTTCCTTTTCAGGTCGTGTTCCCTGGCTTTTCATCTGACACTTAAAAAAAAAAAAAAGAAGACTTTTATCTTTTTTTCTCCTTGTTCCACAAATAATGTTACCCAAAGTACCCCAGATCACTTGGCTATAGATTTTCCATCTCCTCCCCAAGAGCTTCAGTCACCAAATTCTTATTTCTAGACTGACCTATTTTGAACTCTTGTACTATTTAATTTATGGAGTGTAAAGTATTTGGTCAATAAACATCCATTAGGAAACAAAGAAGTCTCAAAGGACAATAGAAAAATGTCAAAGGAGATTGACAAAACAAACCTAGTAGAGATTTGTTGCATTCTGACAGCCTTTGTAGATAACACCATGAAAGTCCTTGTTTTGATTGAACTGCATTCTGGGAAGAATTATTTTCTTGAAAGAGTAGACTCATGCAATCTGAGATCAGTAATAGAAGGGGGTAGGACTAGAAAGAAAGCTCAAAGCTCAATAAAGTGTTTGCCTTGTAAGCATGAGATCTGAGAACTAGAACCTACAGAAAAAAAAAAAAACCAGGTGTTGGCGCAGGCTCCCAATCCCAACCCTTGGTATCAAAGATCCCTGGGGCTTCCCGGCTAGCCTACATGCCCAATGGGCAAGCTCCAGGCCAATGATAGACTGTTATGATCTGCTGGCCTGGTCTGTCACCTGTACACCCTGTCCCTTTAAGAGACAAGCCCCACCATCTCCCAACCCCTCTCCTTCCAGGGGAGGTAACTTCTGCTCTCCCCCTTCCTTTCCTCCTCCCCTTTCCCTTCCATAACCCACTAAATAAACTATACCTTCTTTCTCTGTATGGTGTCTATCCATCTTTCACCTGCCGCAGCTCCTCATGGGACCGGCTGCCCCACCGACCCACTGAGGTCTCTCACCCGCTGTCTCCCACCCACCTGGGACCCACAGAGGCCTCGGGGGGGGGGGAGGAACCCCACTGCTGCCCCTCAAGGAACTGTGCCTCAGCATTTTATCTAAACCATTACAGAGACCATGTCTCAAAAATAGGTTTCTGAGGAACAAAAGTTTGTCTTCTGTGACTCCACACACATGGGTTTACATGTGCATGTACCTGTACACATAATCACACACACACACACACACACACACACACACATACACTGGCAGTTGTAGTAAAAAAATGGCAACATGTTGGGTGAGTTCCACTTGTTGAGAAGTAAGTAGTGGGCAGGCAAGCAACAATTTTTTCCTCACTTTCTCAGGAGTCAAAAATGATAACTTTGGAAACATAAATATAAATGTTTATTCTTATAATTTTATGGTTTTTATCATTTTTATCTGGGTTATATTCCCATAGTGTTTGGAAACAAAAGCTACAGCAAGAAGGAGGGGAATTCTTTGTTCTCTGCATCCCTGTGCCATGGAGGGAGCCAAGTGGCGGGGAGCTGAGGCTCCAGGGCAAAGGACTTAGCCCGGGATGCAGAGGGCACTGGAGGGGTTGGGCTGTTTTGAGGTAAACCCAAAGAATTCACTTAACTAGGAAAGAGGGGAGAGGAAAGGGAACGATCCTTTCAGATCCATGGAAAGAGAGAAGAGGAAGGGAAGGAGGCAGGGAAGAGAAAGGGAGGAGAGGGGAAGAGAGGAAAGGGGAAGGAAAGGGGAGAGTTAGGGGTCCAGCCATTTGGAGATGTTGGAAAGCCATAAAGTAAGGTGTGGAATGGTGGGTACAGACCTGACAGACACTGAGGGGCCCATAGGTAGAAGTTAGGGCTGTGGCTGGTTTGAGAGGCGAAGAAGAGAACATCTTTGTGCTCCAACTCTAGTTGTCTGGAAACAGAATGTGCCCCTGGGGAGACAGTGCACTTCCCATCCCTGGCAGGTGACCACACAGCAGGAAAGCCTTCGAAGGGAAATGCAGGCACAATGTGTGGGTCCACAGGATGAACCCATGCTTGTGAGTGTGTGACCCGCCGCTTGTCACTAGGCCTCTATAGAACACTCTCCTTGAAAAGCTGTCCCTATGGTTATGAGTCAAAGCACACAGGACATCATCAAAATTTCCTTGGTAGTACAGACTTAATATGCCGAAGCCAGCGTTGTCAGCAGTAATAGCTGAGAGAAATGTACAGACCGGAAGCTTGAAGGTGTTAGGAGCAGCCTGAGTCTTGCTACCTCCTTATGGAAAGGAAAGAACATTCCTGGTTCTATAGCATGTTCCACATGTGGAATTAGGGCTAGGTATGTAGCTCCATGGTGGAGTGTTGGCCTAGCATACACAAGGACCTAGCACCACAGAAAAAGTGGAATTGTATAGGGCTTAAAACCAAGTTGTAAACAGTGAGGAAAGACAGCATCTGCCTGAGAGCTTTGAAGACCTGGGGCTCCCACTGATGGGCAAAAGGGAAGGGCAATGGATGAAAGACCTGGAGCTCACACTGATGGGGGAAGGGGATGCAAATATGGGTATTTGCAGATCAGTGATTACAACGAATAAAGAATGATGTCCGTGCAAGATAAACGTTGTAAGATCTGTTTGGTGGCAGGAAACTGAGTTTCTAACTAACTTTCTGGGACAAAGAAGTTGCTTTAATTTAGAGCAGTGGTTCTCAAGCTGATATGAGACCCTTTGTGGGTTGCAAGCCAGATATTCTGCATATCAGATATTTAAATTGCAATTCATAACAGTGGCAAAATTAGTTATGAAGTAGCAACGAAATGATCTTATGTTGGAGCTCACCACAACATGAAGAGCTGCATTAAGGGGTCCCAGCATTAGGAAGGATGAGAACTACTGCTCTAGAGAGAGGAAAGGAGCTCTCTTTAAAAGTGGGTCCAGCCAGGCGGTGGTGGTACACGCCTTTAATCCCAGCACTTGGGAGGCAGAGGCAGGCGGATCTCTGTGAGTTCAAGGCCAGCCTGGTCTACAAGAGCTAGTTCCAGGACAGGGTTCCAAAACTAGAGAGAAACTCTGTCCCCAAAAAAAGTGCGTCCATATTTAAAGTTACCCTCATAGATGGCAGTCTTTTCAAAAGACTATGATTAGTTGCTGTAGAAAAATATGTCGACTCTGAAATTATAAAATGTGTTTGTCCATCCCTCATCTTGAAAGGATAAACATGCTTGCCATGGCTCCTGACTGTCATGTGAGTAACCTCACAGTATATAAGCAATATGAATTTTGTTGCTTAGTTACACAGAGGAACCTCTTATTTTTAAAATGTTTTGGGTCGCCAAAGAGATGACTTAGTGGTTCAGAGTCATTCTTGCTCTTATAGAGGACCCAGGTTTAGTTTCCATCCAGTGCCCCACACAGCAGCTAATAGCTGTCTCAAACTCCAGTTCTAGGAATCCCGAACCCTCTCACGGCCCCCATCAGCACCAGGCATGCATACAGTGCACAAATACAGTGCAAGCAAAATACCCACACACACTAAAAAAATAAAAATAAATACATCCTTATAATTCCTTAAACCTTAATCAAGCAAAGTATCTTTTTAGTTTTGTTACTTATTTATTTTAAACATCTTTTTTTTTTATAGACAGGGTTTCTTGTGCCTCAAGCTGGTGTAGACCTTTAAATGTAGCTGAGGATGACCTTGAACTTTTGACCCTCACGTCTCCATCTACCAGGTGCTGTGATTACAAGCATTAACCACCACGGCCAATTGGTTGTTTTCTTTTAAGATGGGAGGTCTCACTATGTTGCTGACATTGTTCTCCAACTCCTGAGCTGGGACAGTCTCCCTGTCTCAGCCTTCGAATATCTGGGACGCCACTGTGCTTCACTGAAAAATCGCATTTGCATCTTTCTTCCGGGGTTTAACATACTCTCTTCCCACAGAGTGGGACCCAGCTGAGTCTGCAGAAGGTCTAGAACAGCATCCATGAAAGATGCCAGCTTCCTAGAAAAAGCTTAGGTAAGGGGTTGTGTTAGGGAATCCTGGGAAGATTTTCCTTCTAAGTCTCTGCAGAGTAATAACTGCATCTTATTCCCTTGCCCAACCCAAGAGGAGAGCTGACCTGATGGCAACGTTGTCCGTGGTCACCTGGTCGTGATGTGCACACCAGATTGCCCTGCAAGGAAACTTCTTAACCTTTTTGGATACTTTACATCGAAGAGACTTTAGGAAAATCTAGTGGTGGCTGCCTACTGGGCTTATAGTCCTTAGCGTGATTTTTTTTTTTTTGAAATGGCATGGTTTTTCAGCACTCTCCCAGAGATGTGAGTATGCAAAACACATGGTCAAAATTCATTACTACAGCAGATGTATCATGCATGAGTAAAGTTGCTAGCATTCCACGCCCTGTGCTGAAGGAACAGCATCCACCCTATCTGCTCTTGTCTCCAGCTGGGATGGAGGGTGTCTATCAATTTATTCATTCAACATGGATCAAGCATTTTTTTGTGTGTGCAAGGACGCTGTTCCACTAGAGACACAAGAATTAAATATTGAAGGGTCCCTTCCCCAAAGGCATCAAGAAAGTAGATGGCCGCAGTGGAGTGGAATAGGATAAGCAGTAAATTAGGGTCAAGGTCCGTCTGCGTGGTGGGAACAGAGCAGGGTCCTGGCCAGCTGGAGGAAGGAGAATCAGCTGCTTTTGATAAGTGAAGAATATGGCAAAGATTCTGAGCTGTTCAAGCAGAGGCAGATCCAAGGGACTGCTCCCAAGACTTCCATGTGTCCTCCCTAGGTCACTACAGCCAATAACCGTGTCATCTAAGAAGGACCTGTGAGCAAAGTTTAAGTCAAACACTCCCCCCCCCACCAACTCCCTTCTAACAAGTGTCTCTACATAAAACAAACCCTGGAGAGGTCATTCTAGATGACCTTTATACACGGGAAGCTTGACAGGCGAGCAGAGGGAAGGAGTGAGGAAGTGTCAGCCATTCTGAGTGCCTCCCATCCCTACTGGACTTGATATCGCTACTGCAGGGTCATGTCATTAGTGGAAACCAATGTGAGCTCTAGGTTCTCCCTGGCTAGCTCCATCCTGAGAATTTGAGTTTGGTAATGACAAGGGTCCTGCCTGCCGCAGTCACTACTAGCTTCCTACCATTTGCTTCAGCGTCAGACTCGAAGAGACGCACAGTGACTCTTCTGTGGATGAGCGGATTCACGGATAGATGAGCAACTGCAAATGTTGGTAAGTAAACACGGTCTTATTTGTAGTTACAGAAGAAGAAATGGTTTACTCAGTCTCGCCCACTGAAAATATACTTAAGTTTGAACAGCCGTTCAACTACATCAAGAGTTGTTGCCCATTGCTGGGTTGTGGATGCAATCCAATGCCCTGAAGAATAAGCTTCTGTGTTATCAGAGCAGAATTTCAGTGGACATTACATGGTGCCCAGCGGATTTCTCCCTGACAACAGAGAAGTCTCCGAAGCCAGCAAGGGTGACTCACCTTTCCATTTCTTTTTGTTTGCTTGCTTTTCAAGACGAGATTTCTCTTTGTAACAGCGGTAGCTGTCCTGGAACTCGCTCTGTAGACTAGGCTGGCCTCAAACTCACAGAGATCCTCCTGCCTCTGCCCTGCCCCCAAGTGCTGGGACTAAAGACTTGCACCACTACTGCCCGGCATTTTTTTTTTTTACCTTTTCGTTCCTAAGGACCGTTCCTTGAAGCTCCAGTATGGCTTTTGCTTAAAAGACGAAGCCAGCCCCATCCCAAATAAAAGGCATCTGGACGGCCCTTCAGGGATGGATGTTTTATTGGAATATAGGCACTTGGCAGAGTAAATACATGGTTACAAAGTGTTTTCAGTTTACTGGCTTTATATAATGAATGCAAAAATAAAACCACAGTGTAGAATTCTTTTTCACCAAGTCACAGACTTGAGAAAGCAAATCCTTGGTCATGTGTGTTCATGGTAAAGAAGGCTGGTGGCACTGGCATTTCTCACATGGTGAAACTCATATGGTTTAAGACTCGGAGTCAATAATGTCATTCTTTCTGCCATATTGAAATGACTAATGACTACTTAGCACATATCACATAAATTTTACCCCCAACCTTGGGTTAAAGTAGGATGTCCAGCCTGCTAGGCCAGTACTCCATCTGAAACCATACCCTCAGGTCGCACTTTACAAAAATAACAAGTTAAAATCCCTTTTGTCTGGGAGGAGTGTGAAATCCTCTGAAGTCATTGGCTTTAATCTGAAGAGTTACACGGGCAAACGTGAGGATCTGTCTAATAAAATCTACAGAGGATCAAACCTGATGACCTGCTATTCTCCACACCCAACCTCTTTGAAAACGACAACCAGAAAGTGTGTGTTTGTGTGCGTGTGAATGTGTGTGTGTGGTTAATGCATAATTCCAAACACTGTGCCAAGTCACACAGAACAAAATAACAAGTCTTTTGTTTTTTTTCAAGAAAAATCTCCTTCTTTGTGAAAGGTCAGTAGGTAGCATAACTGGTTTAAACTGGAGTCTTGGCCAAGGACCAGGAGTCTGTGACAACTTTGCCCAAGGCAGAGATTGCCCGTTCAGATCACCAGCACCTTGCCCCCCATGGAGGCACCAGGACACACACACACACACACACACACACACGTATGAAGGCGAGACAAGCTTTCGACATGTCGCCACCCACACAGACTACTTGGATGCACTGCAGGTTCTGCACCCGTCTTCCTGTGGACCAGCTGCCTTGCCTATCTTGGAGAACTTGGCGGTGTGAAACATGCACTGAAGGGTTCTTGGTGTTTTCTACGATGGCTTGCCCCTTAGTGCCTACTCCTCTCTGGCCTCCCTGATGGGCACGCTCTCATCCAGTGGCATGAACTCTCGAGTACACTTAGCTTCTCATGGGGTGAGCAATGGCGGGGAAGACGAGGGGTTCTGGAGTGGGGCTGGCATGAGCTGGGACTCCGTGACAGCCACGGCTCCCTGAGAAAGAAAGGCAGTGTCTATGCGGTGAGACACTGTTTTCTTGGCTCCTCTGCCTTGCTGGGTGGGGCCGCCGGCCATTTGGCCATCTGCCCCTTTAGCATTGGACTTTATTTATGGGAAGATTCAACAAGGTCAGAAAGTTAATGAAAAACCTCTCCCTGTCTAAAAGCAAGCCCCAAATAGCCAGGACTGTGCCAGGTGTTCAGTTCCCACGTTTCTGGAGCAGTGTGAAACTCATCAGTCCGTGTGCTAGGCCCTGGGATGTTAAAGTTACTTGGCATGCAGGAAGCCATCATTCAAGGCTGTGGGTTTCCAGCAGAAAGAACAAATGATGACTAATCCCTAATCTCAGTCCTTGAAAAGAAGGCTGTGGAAAGACAGGAAGTAAACACAATTTTGGTTCAGCATGCTGAAGGCCAGGTAGAAGGTAAACAGGGACCACGGGAGATTGGCCATAGCTTCCTTCCTTAATGGTGAGCTACCTCATGGACACCGAGTACAGACATTCTATGAGAAGGTGAAATGATTCAATATGAGACCACACTGAGGTGATTGATTATTACTCATCCTTTATGACTTGGAAATCCCAGAAATGCTGTATGGAAGAGGTTGGGGGAGGAGGTCAGCTAAATTCCTGCTCGAATGGCTGAAGTGTGGGATGATGTCTCTGAAGGAGATGCTTGACAGCCGTGACTGAAAGCAAACTCCAAAGACCGAGTGTGAGGCGCTGATGCTAACACGTGAAAGGAGCTTCCGTCCCGCTACCTGGGGCTGCAGCTTTCAGGGAACCAGCTGAGAATTCTCTGAGACACAGCAAGATCTGCCCCATGGCAGCTGAGTCCACTCATCTCTTACACAAACAGCTCAGGCTGTACTGTACTCTAAAGGAGAATTCTTTTCTGTTTCCTTCAGAAAGAACAGTGGTCTTTTCATCACGGTATGCCCAGGCTTGGTACCTGATAGGGTACCTAAGAAATTCATTTGCTGAACGATCAAGCAATGTCTACCTTTGGTGATGTCTTTGGCAATGACATGAACTTGAGTGATTTCATTCATTCCTTTGTTCATTCATGCATTCACTTGTTCCCTTCTGAAAATAAACCAGGACCGTATAAATGGAAAGAGTGAAGGCGCTCATGGTTTGAAACTTAAAAATTGAAAAAAAAAACCCTCTTTGTTCTAGACTAAATTCTCATGAGCCCTTTAATTTATAGGAAGCAAAACATCTAATCTTTTGTTTATTACTCTGCCTAACAGAGCATGCACTAGCTGCTCAAATAATGTCTGTGGAATTGGTAGGTTTTGAGTTAGAAAATTTAGCCATGCACTTTGCACAACCTAAGGCTGATGATTGTGCCGGTGAAATCTCTGGCCCCATCTGATTTTGCTTAAAAGGTGATTCATTCATATAAGTCAACAAAATTAACCAACAAGGAATTGATGGCAGGATTGGGAACAGGGCTTCTTGATAGTTCCGCAGACCCTCCATCTTGGAATTTTGCTCTGCATCGCCTGAGATCTACCAGCCATGGCTGACTCTGGGCATTTCATAGGACGGGGGTGGCTGGTGTTCATGACTTCCTCTTTCTTGTGACCTGGTAAGGGACAAATGCCACTTAAGAGGCAGTGAAGCTGACAGAGCAGGTGGCAAAGCTGGAGTCAGGGTAGACCTTCGCACTCTTGCTGAAATTACCTCAAAGTGCGGTCCCAAATTTGCGCCACATTTCAGTGAAGAGAATATGGAGGTGCCAGGTCCTGCCCTTTTAGTCTCTGCCGCGGCAGTGCTCCTTCTCTGGAGCCCCTTTAACTGCGTTGCACCCCGATACTCCAATTCTCTCATCATTTCTACTAAGATGCTAAAACAATCATTTACAGGGAGCAGTTCAGCTCCCCACAGTTGGCCTCAGTGTTCACACCCTGTTTACATTTCCTCCAGATTTATCATTCGAATTAAGGAAATAGTTCATGATTTTTAGCAATCCACATGCAATCCCCTATGGATGGATACCTGTCACTAAAACCCTTTGACTGGCAGTTTTAATGGGAAACTACAGTCAAGTTGTTTCCTAGCACTCCTCTGAGGGTTGTTCCGGGGAGCTCACATTGTAATTATGCACATCTGGGCTGCCAATGCCTGGAGCATCCTCTACCACCCACTGGCAGCTATGCACCCGGGCAGCATTGGCTTGTTCTGTATCCACAGCAAGGGCTGGGCTAGCATTCCCTCCCAGCACTTCTTGATCCCCAGAGACCTCATTCCTCTCCACAGAACAGACAGGATTAGAACTCAACGGGGCATCTTCTTGCAGCGTGACTGCCGCGGCATGCACGGCCTCGCCTCCTGCACAGGTGGTCTCCTGCGTGGAAACCATGGCTGGCTGCACCTTCTCAGTGGGCTCTGGAGCCTCAGGTGGCTCCTCTAAGGGACCCAGACAACTGGTGTCCCCAGGGAGCCCCCCATCAGTTGCCTGAGAGGTAGGGATGCTGGCCTCTGGCAATGTCTCCAAGTCTAATCCAGGAACTTCAGCTTCCAAAGGAGTAGGATGGCCCCCCTTCTCTCGGACTTCCCTTTCTTCACGGTTGTCCTGCTGGATGGCAGCTGGATGGCTGGCTGCTGGGGAGATCATATCTTCTTCTTCTTTTTCATTTTCTGGGGGAACAGGTGTCCCCTCGTGCGTATCGTTTTCCATCACGGGGGCAGACTCCACGGACACGGTCACAGTCAACAACTCTTTCAGCTCCTTCAAGGACCCTGGAGGGGTGATGGACTCTGGCCTTTCACAGGTTGGCTCTTCATCTCTAAGGGTCTCCCCACCTTTTGCCTCCGGTGCGTGTGAGCTGAGGGGTCCTGCTGTATCCTCCACAGTGAGAGCACTCCCCGCAGAGCTCACCACACTGGACACAGCCACCTGCCCACTCCCACCTGAAGGAGGACTGGACTCAGGGATGGGAGTATTTTCTTCTCCAGCCAGGGAGTCAGAAACCGCGGGCTGCTGCTTCTTTTCCTCTGGCTCCTGGAAGACGTCATTGTCTGGGGTTCCTGGGGGAACGGCAGACACTCTTCTGGCTGGACTGGCCTGGTTTGACCCCATGGAGGCTTTGAGATCTGTCAGGCTAGATACACTTTCACTGGGCAAGGCCATGTTGTCTTCAAATAAATTGTGTTTCTTCAAGATAGCAGCCTCTGTTATCACTGGGAGAGACCAGAGAGCAAGACGTGGCATTAACACTCTGCCAAGCTAACCTGGATGTTCTGATTTTACCCAGAAGTCAATCATTCCTGCCAGCTCCTCTGACTCTCCAAATTCTCAGCTTCAAGACCCAGGTTAGGACAAACCTGTAGTAATATTTTGTTTGTGTTTTAACAAATAATGCTTGCCCGAAGATCAGAGTGCAGAACTAAGCCACTAGAGGCCAGGCTGTGGTGGCATACATCTTTAATCCCAGTGTTTGGGAGTCACATACCTATAATCTCAGCACTAAGGAGGTAGAAACAAGAGCAATATGGCTGGGTGGAGAGAGGAATATAAAGGGGAAGAGACAGGAACTCACTGGAGTGTGGAGTCTGAGGTTTGATGGAGATAGAGTGTAGTCTAGGCAGTCTTCGGTGTGCATTAGTAGAGGCAAAAGGTCTCTCTAGTGGCTGGCTGCCTTGCTTCTTTGATCTCTGAGCTTTTATCCCTTAATATCTGACTCTGGGTTTTTATTAAGAACAATTAGAATTTGTGCTACACCAGCCTCTTCCAGGTAGCCTTTCCTGATGATCAAAACCTGCAAACTTCCCAGACTCCGAATCTTGGTAGCATTCATTCACAAATTTCTTCAATCAAGAAACCCTTGCTAGGTACCTAATCTGAGGCCAGCATTAATTCAGGAGAATAAAATAAAGTCTTGGCTTTCTAAGGGCTCAAAGTCTATATATAAGAATGCCATATACATCGGTGTCACCAGCTGCTAAGAAGGGTAGTTAGTTTGGAACTCCACTATGACGGGGCAGACTTTTCACTTCCTTGTTTTGTCCGATTATATAGTGGGTATTCAGTGCTACGTGTACAGCTGAGAGAGCCTGTTCAGCCTGGAGTGTTTAAGACGAGCATTTATATGCACCCGTCTCGGCATGGAGGAGAACCAAGAAAGTAATAACAGTAACAACAGTGCCTGACCATTTGCCCACAGACCTCTGTGCAGGGTTGTAGTGTCCACCAATGGCACCTCGAAGAAGGTGTCACTCGTGGCAGAGACATAATGGCTAAGGGCAGTGAGCACATTTTTTCAGCAGCCGGCATTAGTGCCCGCTTTGACAGATGGCATCTCGCAGCAGGTTTCAGGCAGAGGGGAGACTGTGGAGGAGAGGAATCTCCTTCCAGCTTACACAGACATGTCTGCAGCAGGCTGTTCATGACCTTTGTGCAGACGCCACGCCTTCCTCATCTGGGACCCCCTGCGATTAGCTACTGTGACCTGAGGCTTGTGCCAGCCCAGTTCTCTTGTTGGAGGAGGTGTTTTAGTAATGAACACTAAGTAAGTTTCACTCCCACAGACAGATGGCAGTCTCCTCCAAAGTATTTTCAATGTATAGCTATTCACAGTGTAATCCTAAACCAGGTCCCATCACCCAGTGCAGCGGATGCCAGCCTCCTAAAGAGGCTCTCGGAGTGCCAAGCCATTGTCCTGTGTCTCTGGCTGAGTGGAGGGGAGGAATGTGCTGAAAGAGCAGTTGTTGGGCCCTGATGCTGGAGTCACCTCTCTTCAGCTGTGAAAGCCTTTTGCTGTTCTGACACAGAGTGGCAAAGACAGATCAGGACGGACCCTCAGTTCAGTCCCACTAAGCCCTGATTTCTTTCTTCTTCAGTGAGAAAGCCTGAACTTGCAGAATTCATGCTTGCATCGAAAGGGGACTGTCATGGGCACATGGTGCACACCTCAAGGATGCACAGTTGAGGTTAGTCCTTCCTTCCTGCCTGTCCTTGCTGTCCCCCTGTGCATCAGGCTCAGCTGCAGCTCTTCCTCATTCTCACCTTACAGCCTCCCTGAGTTATTTTAGGAATGTTTCCCATTGAGCATCCCCTCCAGGGCAGGACAAGTCATCCTTACCTTTCAGGGTTTCGTCAAGGAGGATCTGATACAAAATCTCTTCATAGACGTTCTCAACATGGATCATATTGGTATGATCTGCGAAGATGAACTGCTCATATTTCTGAAGTTCCTGGAGAAAGAGAGATAAAAGGACGACGAAGAAAAGATATTAATATCAGAGGAGCGCAATGCCAAGTCAGAGTGAAATTCCACCTCACGCTATCAGAATGGCAAAAAAAGTCAAATGCTGGTGAGGGTGTGGAGTAAAGGGGAACCTCACACATGGCTGGTAGGTCTGGGAGCTCGGTGAAGCATTATTTACATTAGTATGGACTTCCTGCGAGAACTAAAATTAGA
Source organism: Arvicola amphibius (assembly GCF_903992535.2). NCBI lineage: Eukaryota > Metazoa > Chordata > Mammalia > Rodentia > Cricetidae > Arvicola > Arvicola amphibius. Next base: position 69,716,793 of record NC_052058.2, read on the forward strand.
ACTGCCATGTAATCCAGCTACCACTCCAAGATATGGAACCAACCCACATGCCCATCAACACATGAATGAATGAAGAAAATTGATGTGGGGTTCCCCTCTGTATGCGGTAAGTATGTTTCATTTCCATTGGTTAATAAAGAATCTGCTTCTGCCTGTGGCAGAGCAGATTAAAGTCAGGTGGGAAATCTGAACAGAAATATATAGAGAGAGTAGGCAGAGTCAGGGAGAAACCATGTAGCTGCCCAAGAAGCAAGAGGTAACAAGCTACGAGACTTGTGGTAAAATATAAAATAATAGAAATGGGTTAATTTAAGACATAAGAGCCTGAGTCCTTGGCCAAACAGTGTTATAATTAATATAGTTTTTACATTATTATTTGGGTCTGGGTGGCTGGGAAACTAAAGTGCAGTCTCCATCTACAAAATGGTCCCCACCATCTGGGGCATGGATCCATATAAGATATTAAAAAAAAAACTTAAAAAAAGAGGACTTCTAGGCCCACAAAAACAGGAGTTAAGCACAGCTTCTTGGTAGCAGCATCCCCCCTCCCAGACTGGCTCTGTTTGCTAGCCACAAGCAGAGGTGCAGCTTCTTCTTAAAGAGACAGCTTCCTGCTGGCAATATGACTGGCTCTGGCTCTTTCAGGAGGTCCCACTATAGAGCATTTAAGTGAAGTTTGTGAGCAGAGTGCTACAAGTTGCTTAATGGTGACATAGACCCACTGTGTCCCTGGAGCTGGGACAGTGAGCATGGCTTGCAGAGGCAGTGAATATACCTCCACTATGTTGGACAGGGTAGAGCCAACAGGCAAAGCTTCAGCATTAATCTGAGCCACAACTGCTTAGCATTAAAAACAAAACAATTCTCCTGCTCAGAAAGGATTACAGATATATAATATGACAGATTTAGAAAAAAAGAACTCTGAATGGGTCACAGTGTTGGATAAATGTACATGGGCTTACGAGAAAGAAGAAAGAGTAGAAAAAGTCATAGATTAAAGGAGTAAAGATAAAAAATAAATATTAAAAGGTAATAGAGTAAAAAAGTAAGCCATGGAAAGATGGAATATATACAGAGAGTCTATATTATGCATTTTATTGTGCTTTCTTTGAATTTTTTGATGGCAGGGAAACATTTGATTTTGAGGGCTGCTAAGTTAAACCAATATATATATATTTAAAGTATCTTGACTTCAAAATTTGAGCCTAATAATATGTTACTTTGGAGAAGAGGTTCTGCTTTTGTTTCCACAGAAGATGGGAACCTATGGATTCCTTCCAGAATAATGTGGTTTGATGAAACAAGAACTCCCTAAAAGGTCTTCATGAAACCTAAAAATACTTTGCCCAACAAATAGCAAGAAGCAGTTTGGAGAAAACAACACACAGATTCCCCCAAATTATTGTTTATAAATGCTTGTTTTCATTTACAGGGGGATATGATGATATAGAGATAAATACTTTGCATTGGTATGAATCTTAGTCTATTGATGCAAATTTAAGGTTGATTTTGTTACACTGTGTATATGTATTTCTGCTCTTGTTTAAGGTAATGTATTTGTGCAGCTTATTTAAAATATAATATATAATTAAGAAATATGGATTAATAGTCATATATAATAGTCAAACCATAGTCATGTAAGTTAGGTTTTCCAGATATACAGGAATATATTTCAGATGGATAGGTATTCTTCAAACCTTTCAAAGACCTACAGAATACAGCATTTAAAATGTTTTAAGAACTTAGACTTTTCTCAACAATGAGATACATCTGTTCCTGAGAGCACCAATTTACTTCAGAGATGATGGGCATTGAAGAAATTCCTTATGGAGTTTGCTATTGTTGTGGCAAGATTAGCCATTTAGGCAAGTAACTGCTATTTCTTAAACTGTTTGACAGTATGTTGTGTAAACTGGACATGAAGAACCCACAGGAAAAGGGCCAGTGAACTTTGCCAGACTGAAAAAGGTGGGATGGTAGGATTCCTGCTTCACAGAAGAAATTGCCAGACATTCTGCAGGACACAGAAGAAAGCAACTGATGAATTTTGCCAATACAAGGCAGAACAGATCATCAAATCTCCTGCTTCATTGAAAAGTCTGCTGGATATTATGGGCCTGTAGCCTGAAGATGGATGTCCCAATGTTACAGAAGAAGTTTGAGTGACTGTTCAGGCAGCAAGATATCTCTGTCAATTCTAGAACTTTGGAAGTTGCTAACAGTGCACTTCCTCTTTAATTAGATAAAATTATATCCTTCTGGAATCTTTGAAGAATTGACAACAGATAGTTATAGTTTTCCTTAGTTATATAAAAGACAAGTTAGATATGATGTTAAAATTAAAATTTTCCTTTATATTTAGACAAAAAAGGGGAGGTGATGTAGGATTCCCCTCTATATACTGTGAATGTTTTAATGGTTAATAAAGAAGCTACTTCAGCCTATGGCAGGACAGAATTAAGCCAGGTAAGAAAACCAAACAGAAATATATAGAGAGAATAGGTAGAGTCAGGGAGAATCTGCTTTAGGAGGCAGATGCCATGTACTGCTCAAGAAGCAAGAGGTAACAAACCACGAGCCTCATGGTAAAATATAAGATATTAGAAATGGGTTAATTTAAGATATAAGAGCTAACTAGAAATATACCTGAGTCGTTGGCCAAACAGTGTTGTAATTAATATAGTTGTTATATGATTATTTTGGTTTAGGAAGCTGGGAAATTAAAGTGCAATCTCTATCTACAGAAAATGTGGTAGATACACAATAAATGGAAATATGTAATATGAAGGAAAATAGATCAAATGGAGATAAGTAAATTATATAGACCCATAAAGACAAGTATCACTTATTTTCTCTCACACACAGAATCCAAGGAAGATTATTTGGAAAGAAGATTGGCAGGAGAGAAGAGTGGGGACAAGGGAGGGTGATGGTGTGAGAATAGCCAAAATGCATTATGTTCACAGATGAAAAGAAAAGGAAACCCATTATTTTTATAATTAGTGTCTAATACTGATAACAGAAAAATACAAGATGCCTATTTTCAAGAGACCGGGAAAGGTTGACTCCCACTTAACACCTCCTTGTAGAAGAGCAGGGGGACAGCAGATGGTCCTGAAGGTGAAAGATGCTGAGATAACAATGCAGCCAATGTCTTCTCTTTGCCTGTGGCCTATGTGCTAAGCACCTTGCACTGTGGTAAGGGGACACTCAGTCACTGATTATCCCCATCCTTTTCTATGCACAGGGAATACATCTTTTGTACTTTAAATGGGAAAGAGCAGAGTTTTGTGTGTGTGTGTGTGTGTGTGTGTGTATGTGTGTGTGGTGTTTTCAGTTGTCTCAAGGCATTGTTTACATTAGTATAGACCTTCTTGGAAAACCTAAAATTAGAACTACCACAGAATTACGTAGGTACCACATCCTCTTTTTCTTTATAATAACCAAAGTTTCCATCTTCATTTTTTATCTGATGCAAACAGTACTTCACCAAAGTAAAAGTTACATGCAGTGAGACGCAGAATTTAAAAGGGTAGCTGGATGACTTTAACTATAAATATATTCATGTGACCATAACCCAGGTCCTCTTCCAGCCCACACCCCTTCAAGAGATAAAGCACAGTCTGACATCTGTCACAGTGAGTTGAGTTTTGCATGTAAACAAAACCATGTATTGGCTTGTGTTTGCTTTTAAAATTTTTCTACTTTGCTACATGGGTCAGCAGCTCATTCCTCTTTATTGATAAACATCATTCACTATATAGATAAGTTGGAATTGTTCATCCATACTCATTTGACACTGATTGTTGTGATTTGAATAAGAATGGCTCCCATATAGTGTAGGAAGTCCTGTCTATGTATCGCTTTTATTGATTAATGAATAAATCTGTTTTGGCAGAATAGGGCAAGCGGGAGTTCTAAGCAAATAGAGGAGGAAAGAGTAGTTGTAGGCAGAGTCAGCGAGAAGCCATGTAGTTGCCGCAGGGGACTGATGATTGTGTTGGAGCCTGCTGGCAGGCTAAGACCACGTGGTGGTGCACAGATTAATGGAGATGGGTTTGTTTAAGATATAAGAGTAAGCCAGAAATACACTTAAGCTATTGGCCAGACAGTATTGCAAATAATATAGTTTCTGTGTGATTATTTCATGGTCTGGGCAGCTGGGAATGAACAAGTGGTTTCTACCTATACCCATAGGGTCATATATTTGAGTGCTTAACCACCAAGGATTGGCACCATTTGATAAGAATTAGAAAGTGTGGCCTTCTTAGAGGAAGTGTGACACTTGGGGTTAGGCTTTTGAGGTTTTAAAAGTCTACATCAGGCCCAGTCTCTGTCTGTCTGTGTATGTCTCTTTGTCTCTGTCTGTGTCTGTCTCTCTATCTCTCTGCCTATGGATAAGGAGGTAGCTCTCAAATACTTCCTCAGCACCATGCTGGCCTACATGTTGCCATGTTCCCTGCTATGGTGACAACAGACTAAACTTCTGAAACTGTAAGCAAGCCCCCAGTTACATGCTTTCTTTTATAAATTGCTTTGGTCATGGTGCCTCATCACAGCAATAGGGCAATGGCTAAGACACTGACTTTTTAATTAATGAACATTTGTGTGTACATTTTATTCTGTATGGGCAAATTAAGAACCAGTTTATCTTAGGTAGACACCAAGAAATAAGATGTAGATCTATGTTCAACATCATTAGCACAGAAGCTCCTTTCTAGTTGAGAACCCAAGGATTCTGTCTTCCTCTTCACCTGGCACTGATGATCTCCAATTCCAAGACAGCTCAGATATGATACAAAATCCCTTGACTTTCCCAGCCTCCCAAAGGCTTCCAAATGCCTTGTTACCAGCATGAAGACCAAGCAGGGATAAATAAATAAATGCCAGAGATGAATTCAGTGATCCAGGCACTTGATAGTGCTGAAGAGAGGGGCTCCCTTAGGGAACCAGGGACTTGGCAGAGGGAGTTGATGCCTTTTGGTCTGATGGCAGCTTTCCCCGCTGAGACATGGGGGTGGCCGTGGGCCTGGATTTTAGGGTTCCACCAATGCAAGGCAATAGGGCCCATTTATGTCCACCTGAGAAGAAAGGTGGAAGACTGAGGAGACACAAGCGTCAGTGATCTCTAGAGGTGTAGCAGACGGAAGGGGCACTGCCCAGGAAACACTGCTCATGGGAGCCTGGGTAAGCAGGACACCACTCTGAACCTCTCTTTACTTCTATCACATGAGGAGTGCAAGCTCAGGCCTCAGCACCCCTTGTCCCTCACTCCCCTGTCACTCATCCACTGGCACCAAGTGAAAGCGTAACTCTGGGGAGTCCCCTGAACGACTGAGCTCAGCTAGGGATGCTGCTACCTTCCCTAGAAGCTGCTTCCCTGTGCAGCCACTGTAGTGTTCTCACATGGCATCCTGTGCACCTGGCATCTGCCTCTATACTGTGAACTCCAGGGCAGCAGGGACAGTAACCTGGATCACATACTGTGCATGCCACAGTACCTGGATCATGTTTCACACATTCTGGGGGTATGTTTGATGAATAAATAGAAAACATATTTTCATCTAGTTAAGTAATTCTGTGGGAAGGGAACAGAGGCATATTTTATGATTCTCGGATGTGTCTAATTTTACAATGCACATCTCCCATGATGAGACAATTGAACTGGATCAGTTGCTTAATTTTCTGGATCAACTAAAATGGAATATTGACATCGAAATCTGGAGGGTGGTTAAGAAAAGGAAAATGCCACCATGGGCAATCCTGATGCACAGCTAGGGTGGAGTGGAATGTCACGGATCTAGGAAACTGCTACCGGAAGAACTAAGAAAAGCTCACTTAGGAAAATAAGGACTTCTATGAAGCAGACAATCCTCTACTATATCTGCCTATAAACCTGGGGTTCCCAAAAGCTCTGACACCGATACAATGCCCTATATCACTGAAAACACAGGGCCACAGGCTCTTTTGAAAGCAACCTCTCTCAACTAAAAATGGCAAGGATCTGTGGCTGGGGGGAATGGCTCATTGGATAAAGCATCATTTTTTGCCTATATTTAGGTCCCTATCACCCACATAAAAGCAGTGGGAGGAGGCGGGGTGTTGGACTGCCTGTAAACCCAGGGCTGGGGAAACAGAGACAGGGTTCCTAGGCCAAGCTGGCTACATGGACTTGCTGGTTGGCAAGCTCCAGGTTCAGTGAGATGGAGGAAGACATTCTGTGTCAGTCTCTGGCCTATACACACACAGGCATACATACCTGAAAATATACGTGCACCCACACTTGCAAAAACGCATGCATATCACACACACACACACACACACAGATGCAAAAACCAAACAAAACACCTGCAAGAGGGGCATAAATGGGGCACATTTCAGTCCTCTCACGTTAAGAAACAGAGGGCCAGAAAGAAGGGGAGCCTCCTCCCACCCCTCTCATGAAGAAGGTAGCGGTAAGATATGCCTCCACACTTCCCTTGGGAGGGAAAATACATATTAAGCAGCATCTCTGTGTGGAGACACATTCTGAGGTAGATAGTAATCCCTCAGGCTACTATCATCCATCACATATGGCCAGGGCCCCCACACAGACCAATTCCTTTCTCCTTTGGTTCTCTCAGATCCTTTCCACCAAAGAAATACTCCAGGAATAAATACAAGACTGACTATGCCAATGGCTATGTGAAGAAAAAAAAACAGCATTTGTAGAATGGGAAAACAATCAGAGAAAATTCCACAGTATAATGACCCACACAAAGGATTTTATTGTTCAGTGCTTGGAGAGTCTCCAAACTCAAAGAACCATTTAAAAATTCTTGGATGCTCTTTTTTTATTGACTCCAAGGGAGAATGGGCCTTGAAAATGGCCAGGCTCCTAAGTAATTTTTTGGAACAAGAAAGCAGTCATAGTAATCATTGTAGGAGAGGTTGATGCCATTTGCGGAGAGCCAGCTGTGTCATAGGTAAGTACTAACTGGATTCAGCCTGGTGATAACTGGCTTCACAACCTTAGGCCTGCTATTCAACCACTTAGCTTCCCTCTTTAGCACTGTGAGGATGTGAATAGTCTCTTGCCTCCTCCAAGGACTGCCGTGAGATCATTTTGATGATTGATAAGAAATGTTTAACACTGTGCCTGGTGTATGATATGAACCTAACCAGATGGCAAATATATCATCCTAATTTCTCATTCTTGGGACACACAATACAAGCCAGGTGTGGAGGTGTAATTTTAGCATGGCAGGGGTGCTAAGCCTGATGAATCACCTGGGCTATGTAGCAAGATACTGTCAAAAAAAAAAAAAAAGGAGAGCTGAGATTAAAAGAAAAAAGAAAAGGAAGATACGTATTGTAATGGTCTATCCTGTCCCTTTAAGAAGCAAGCCCCACCCACTCCCTGCCCCATCCGCTGAGGCAGAGGTTCTTCCTTCTGCTTCCAGCCTGAGTCCCTTTCTTTCCTTTCCATCTCTATCCTGAAGAGGCAGCTTCTGCCTCTCTCTTCTCCCCTTCCCCACTGTTTCTCTCTCTCTCTCTCTCTCTCTCTCTCTCTCTCTCTCTCTCTCTCTCTCTCTCTCTCTCTCTCTGCTCTTCTCCCTTCTCCCCTTCCCCCTTTCCCTTACCTCTCCATAACCCACTAAATAAATGCCCACCTTCTCTGCATGGCATGCCTAATAGGTCTCTGTCTCTCATCCACTACGCAGCTCCCTGCTTGGAATCAGCTGCCTTGTGGCCCACCATGGTCTTGGGACCCACTGGCCTTCATGTTCTGCCGCTGTGCTCCTCGGGGAACAACAGTGCTTTATTCTTACCATAACACTGGTGCTTGTGACTTGGCCACACTTTCTCCACATTCCCTCCTGCCCACAGGCAGGCTGCCTGAGGAAACAGGGAACAGCTCTGCGTTCTGTCTGCCTACACGCTGACCTCTACGCACACCAGCGGCTTTAGTGGTGAGTTTTCCCCTTCCAGTCAGCCAACCACCGCCTTCACGGCTACGGTTGAGTCCTTCACTGGCATTCATCTCTGGTTGCTTCCCATAGCTAAAAAACGTGATCGGACAACCCAGGGTAGTCCATCTGTGCTAGCACTGCACATGCTGTATGGCGCATCCAATTTGGGGCCCAGGGTCCCTCGTATTTTTCTTTCTCTTTTCTTTTGGACTACTTGTAAGTAGTCCCTGTTGTGAGAGACCTCTTGGAGTGGCCTCTAGCCTCTCTGGCATCCGAATCACCCAAGCCAGAGCCAGTCAGGGTTTAACACCCTACCTATAGAGAGAGGTTTTCGTGTTTTCAGCTATGGTATAAACCTTCGAACTATCAGCCTCTGGCCTGTGAATGCTCTGCTGGTGTCCCACAGGCTCCACTTTTCCTCAAACTATCCCTGCCACCACTACCACTGGTCCCATGGATTAGTTGGATCCTCCAGGCAGCTGTTTTCAATTCCAGCCTTTGCTGCCTGCCGTGGCTTGTTGCATGGCAGCTTGGCAACAGGGCAGATCATGCCTCTAGGTCTCTTTTGTTACTATGTTTAAAATTCCTGTGGCTCAAAAAAAGTGGCCTTTTCATACAACATGTGACCACCGCCATTTTGACTGAGGTCAGGTGACCTTACTGCCATCTTAGCTGAGGTCAGGTGACCTCACTGCCATCTTAACTGACAGCCAGGTCAGGTGACCAAGTCCCACCATCTTTACTGAGGTATACCCTGCCTGGTCCCCTGGTTTAGTTATGTTTTTATCTCTGTTATATGTGTGTTTTGTGCAGTGGCATGCCTTTGGTAGGACCCACCAAGAGCATCCACTTCGTCCTGTTCACACACACATGCACATATAACTTAAATACACCTATGTTTACTGTTAAGTGTTATAATTGTCTGCCCATTATATCTCATTCCAGACTAACAAAGCAATAAATCTCATGTTTTAAACTGGTATGTACTTTTAAGTTTCTTACAAAAATACTTTATATTTAATCCAATCCTGCTTTAAAATATATCAAGCTGTTCTCTACTATTGTCAGTTCTGCTGTTAACCTTCTACTACAAGCAGTTTTTCTTCTTTCTGTCCTTTTACAACTATAAATCTTACCTGCTAAGTTGAGAGCCAGTACAGTTGAGCTTGTACTCAGCTCTCCAGGCAGATTCGACAGTATAGTTATAACACATCTATACCTGGTAAACGGCCCTCAACTGCTCAGAGATCTGGGGAATATGGCATTTAAATATTTAATTATTAAAAAACTTTTCATAAAAAAAGAGACAGGTTGGCTTCTAGAAGCAGCACTCTACTTCCTCCAAAGAAGACAGAAGACAAACGGGCACAGAACAACATCCATCTGCAATTTGCTTCAACTGCCAAGCACTGACCTCTGGGCACAACTGCCTTTCATCTAAACTAAAGATCTCTAGACAGTGGACAGAATCACTGGAATTGACAGCCTAGCTGTTCAGGTCAAGGTAGGCTTGTCTTCCTACAGGTTTATTAGCCCACAGGATCTTCTGGAGCCTGGCAGGCCCTGCACTAAACAGCAAAAGAAAAATATGACCTCATCAACCATGGAGGACCCTGAGGAGTAGCTCTAGGTGTCAACCAAGTAAGTTCTCTGTCATTTTTCAATCAATAACTCATGTAAAATTTTATCCTTCTCAAAGATCTCTGATGCAGTTTGACAGCTGAGAGGTTTTGTCAGTTTAAAAGGACAACCTCATCAAACAAATTTCAGTAAAATACAAATATAAGTTATTAAGGTATGTACCTGCAAGCTATAAAGGTGTGAGGACAAATGCAAGTTATCAAATTTCTCTCGCATGCTGCCTTTTATAGTCTTAAAAATACTTTTTATTTTGTAAAAAATATTTGTCACAGTCATTCTGATATAAGTATGCTGCTGTTTAAAACTTACGTTTTCATAAACCCAAAATATTCTTGTGAGTTCCAGGGAGCCGAATTAAAGGATCCACCTTAAACAGATACACCCCTCTCACTTCCCTGGTCCTAAAAAGCTTTTTTTTCCCTAAACTTAACTTTATACTCTGTTCCGCCAATACCTTAAACAGGCATAAGAGACACCAGACATTTCCATACCACAAACATGGGACAGGAGCAAAGAGACCAGCTATGCCAGGATGTGACCAGCACCCAGCTTTCTCAAGTTCCCCCCAAGATGATGCCCACAAATAAGCAGGAAGCAGTCTTGAGACTCTGCAGTCCCAATTTCTTTAACCTGTTGTGCCTAACCTCCAAGCTTTTTATTATATAAAAAAAAAAGAGATGGGACTGTAATGGCCTGCTCTGTCCCTTTAAGAGACAAGCCCCGCCCACTCCCTCCCCCATCCACTAAGGCAAGCAGATCTTCCTTCTGCTTCCAGCCTGAGTTTTCCCTTTTCCCTCTCTCTCTCTCTCTCTCTCTCTCTCTCTCTCTCTCTCTCTCTCTCTCTCTCTCTCTCTCAAAGGCATCTTCTGCCTCTCTCCCTTCTCCCCACTTCTCCTCCCCCCTTTCTCTCTCTCTCTGCCTCTCTCTCTCTGCTCTTCTCCCTTTACCCCTTCCCTCTTTTCTCTTTCCCCTCCATAACCCACTAAATAAATACCCACTTTCTCTGCATGCCATGCCTAATGGGTCTCTGTCTCTCACCCACCACGTGGCTCCCTGCCTGGGACTGGCTGCCTTCATGGCCCACCGTGGTCTTGTGGCCCGTTGCCCACTGCTGCCACTTGGGGACCTGCGGCATTTTATTTTTATCATAATACATATTATCATATGAATTTCATAAATGATGGAAGTTGATCAAAACAAGTACAGGGGCTTTCCCGGAAGCTCAGAACTTACAGACAAGCCTTGAAGAAGCTCCAGACACTTCTTGTCTGTTGCTCTATCACACCTCATAATCATGGCTGTCCTGCAGCCCCATGCTCACAACAGTTTATGTCAGAGATTTCAGTAAACTAAAGTTAAGGAAGGTAGGAGAACAAATAGTCCTCTGTGATCACACTTAAGATCTTTTCTGGGTGTAGTGGCCAACTTTCGGTGCACATGATGAACAAGATTGACAATAAAATGGGAGAACATCTCATCTCCCTTGGCAATCCACCACAGCTCTTGCTTGGCTCAAGTCCGGTCATTGGCCTTTGAGATTTCTTGTAGTTTGGGAGTCAGAAATCCTGGGCTATATATGTGTGTGCATGGAGGCCAGAAAATGTGAGCCTATTTCCACACTGACCAAAGGTCAGAGAGTTGGAACTTACCTCTAGTCCTTCAAGGTTATTGTGTTTCTACCTCAAAGGTCCCACCTAGATTTAGAGCAGAGTGCTCTGCTCTATTAAGGTTATTGTCAACAGGTGTGGCTAATTGCCAGACCTTGTATTTCAGGAATAGAGAAAAAGATATGTTTCTATCTCAAAAGAAAGAAAGTCTACAGATCCCTTAAGGAGATAACTTTGGATTCCACCTAGGGAGTGGTTTACATACAGAATGTTTTGGTCTAGGGTATGAGCATGACTTGTTTTGTTCTAGCAACTGAATGGTTAACTAAGGATGTAGCCTGTGCAGGGCAGTAGTGGTGTACACCTTTGATCCCAGCACTCAGGTGGCAGAGGCAGGCAGATCTCTGTGAGTTCAAGACCAGCCTGGTCTACAAGAGCTAGTTCTAGGACAGGCTCCAAAGCCACAGAGAAACCCTGTCTTAAAAAACAAAACAAAAAAGGATGTAGCCTGCGACCTTCAACTGGTTTGTTTATTTCCTTGTATCATGTTAATGCAGCTTTTAACTTATTCTTTCCTTTTGTGATCAGGGGTATTTTAAGCAATTGGAAATTAAGCTCGGGTGAATTCCAGTACTCAATGGAACTTCCTCCCTATACTATTTTATATGTCTCTCCATTTCATTATGTTCATTTGCGTCTTTATATTCTTTACTATATTTCTAAATCCCCATGCCTCTACCCTGAGGCTGGTCCATGACGTGTGTGTGTGTGTGTGTGTGTGTGCTGAAACATAGACTTTGTCTATATATTTGTGCATCGTCTCTGGCTGCAGTTGCACTACACAGCAGCGCTGAGTGCTTGCAAGAAAAACGCCCACAAAACCTAAAACATCTACCTGACCACCAACAAAGAATTCACCAGCCCTCTGGTATAGTCTAGTATTTGCCAGTGCAGGAGCCCAAAATGAACATTCAAACTTAAGCGTCAAGCGGAACGGTGCCCATTTCCTTACTGGTTTGCATGTGGACGCCAGCGCCTTCTGCAGGGTGGGCAGTGTGATTTGAATCAGTGCTTCCTGGAAGATCTTCTTCCGGATGGTGCTGCTGTCATAATCATATTGCTGCGAACACAGAGATACACGCTAAGGAGCAGTTTTAATCCGTAGCTTTCACTGAAACAAGAAAACAAAACGCCCACCCAGTCTTCTCCCTTCCTCAGCCCCCGCTAATTTCTGAGGCGTCTCATAAGTTTAGGGTCTCAGAAATCTCTTTCTGGAACTCTTGCGTAAACTGTGTCTAGGCTGTGGAGTCACGATCCACGTCACCCACCCCTTTTACAAATATGGAAACTGAGGCAAGATCAAGCCAAAGAAGTGATACATTGTTTAAAGATGTGGCTCTAACTGGAGAGTGAGTTTGTGCCTCATTACCCCCGAGCTAGGTAGACACAAGGGAGTCATGGGTATCAGTTATTCTCTGTCTGGAAAGCAGGGTGGATGGCTTTTAATAATGTCCACGAGGGGAGAGAAGACGTGACTTAAAGTTCCATCAACACAACGAGCACACTGAACACCCCAAACTGGAGAGTAGGCAGCAGCGCTGAGCTTTTCCAACAGAAACAGACCGGTGAGGACTAAAACATCCACCTGAAACTCAGCAAAGAGTTCGCCCACCGCTCTCTGGTTTAGTCCAGGGCTCAAGAGTACAGAAGCGTAAAAGAGCACATTCAATCTTAAGAGTCAGCAAGAAGCCAGTTAGTGGTGACACACGCCTTTTATCCCAGCACTGGGAAGGCCGAGGCAGGGGGATCTCTGTGAGTTCGAGGCCAGCCTGATCTACAGAGCTAGTTCCAGGACAGGCTCCAAAGCTACTGAGAAACCCTGTCTCGAAAAGCCCAAAGTGGGGGGGGGGGGGGAGAAGAAAACAAATTCAACAAGAGTAGGCTCTTGGGAGCAGCCCATTTCCAGCCTCGTTTGCGTGTGGACACCAGTGCCTTGTGCGCAGGCGCTCAGGAGAATTGCTGTGGGCATGTAAACACAATGGTTCAGCCAAAAGAAGAACGGCTGGAGAGGCACGCGCTCACATTGGAAGTCATAAGGCCACCAAGTAGAGAGGCCATGGGGGAAGGTAGGAGAAGTAGAACCACCAGTGCCAAGAGCCTGATTCGAACATCAGTAGGCGCGTTCTTGCCGGAGGTGGAATCTGTTCTGTACTCATGGGACCACCCCTGGCAGGAACCTCTTTTTTTTTTTTTTGTAGCAAATGGTACAAAACCATTTTGTTTTTCTCATGGTTTTAACTGTAGCAGCAAGTTCATTTGAATAGGAATGAGGCAGTTTGAAAGAAAATGCCCCCACAAAGGGAGTGGCACTATTTGGAGGTGTGGCCTTGTTGAAGTAGGTGTGGTCTTGTTGGAGGAAGTGTGTCACTGTGGAGGCAGGCTTTGAGGTCTTGTTTATGCTCACGATATTGGCTGGTGTCTCAGACCACTTCCTGTTGCCTGTGACTCAGGATGTAAGAATGCCTGCTTCTTCTCCAGCACCACATCTGCCTGCATGCCATCACACTTAATGCTTAACAGACTAAACCTCTGGACTGTGAGCCACCCCCAGTTAAATGTTGTCAGAAAATCTGTGACCATTTGGGCTGTCGCACAGAAATCCAAAATCACTGAAAGGCCAAATCTTGAAGAAGATCTGTCCTCTTATTAGAGTAGGTCCCTGGTACCTGGTGTCTGCAGGATTATGTAAGTTGTCACCTTCTAACTAAACACATAAGTACGGCTTTTACAACTACCTGATGGGCTAGTGGTGAGAACTCTGTCTCCTTCCAAACCAATTGCTCTTTTCCAAATATTTGATTTTCGGATCACTTGAACGTTTTTGCAATTATAGTGTTGCCTCTCTAAATAAAAGGGAAGCTAAGCTGGACATGGTGAAATGTAGCCAGTAGACCCAGGATGCTTGGGTTCAGGAATGCGAAACCATCAAAAGCTGGACACCCATCACGTAGGTCTACTTAACAGTCCATCCAATGATTAGGGTGACTACGAGGTTTCCAGGAAACCCCAACTCTAGAGCACATGTCAAAGTGTATATTAGTCCCCCACGGTTGTGTATTTCCTTGGCCACGTTCACAGGGCAGCAACAATATAATGCTGGCTATAACATTGACGGTATTCTAGGTTCCTTTCAACCCCAACACCTGACGATTGGGACACCTTCCTACCTCTACCTCCTTCCTCTCCTGTCTGCCTAAGCATGTGGTGACTGTGGTTTGACCTTACCCCTCAATGCCACTGCTGGTGTGTTATTATTTGTACTTCAATGATCAACACTGCTTTTCATCGCAACAGTTTGGTCACCAGAGATCCTGTTGCCTGAGTGGCATCAAGATGAGGCCTGGAACTCTGGGTCCTACCTTAGACCCAATGGGACATCCCTTAGACCTGAGAGAACATCCTCAGACCCTACAGGACTTCAATCTTCTGTTCTAAAGCACTGTTTTCTGGAAGCCCGAGGTCGCAGCAACAAGTGGGCCAGATGTAAACACAGTTTCAGCTCCAAGCTCGTGGTCCACAGCTGTGCTGAGCTTTAATAAGTAAGTCCAGCTTCAGAGGACCTGCTTCCTCATCTGCCGTGGTAGTGGGGAGTTTAATAAGCTCAGTGAAAGTCAAAGAAAATGGTACAGTTATGGGGTCTTTTTCTTAATAACCTTCAAATAGGCCAGAAGAGATGTCTCTGTGGATGCTTCCTGTCCTTTAGAGGACCCAAATTCTGTCCCCAGCACCTACACGGGATGAGTCACAACTGCCTGTACTCCAGCTCCAAGGGCTCAGACGTCCTCTTCTGGCCTCCATGGGAACCCACATACAGGTGGCATGCATTCACATAAACAAGTGCAAACAATGCATAAATAATAAAAACTAAAAAATATAAATCTTTGGAGTGACAACTTAGGAACAACGAATCTTAGGAACATGAATTTTTAAAGGGCTTTAAGTAAGTACCAAATACATGAAAGCTCCTATTGTCACGACAGTCTTATCATGGACTTATACCTAAAGTTCATTAAAAAGCATCTCATGTGGCAGGTGTACTTTCCCTTGGGCTGGTTCCTTTTGGCTCTAAGTTTTGGGTTTTATTTAAAACGCTACTAATCTTGTACTTGGAATGCCAGGCTGCAGCTGACCTAGTGTTATATTCTATGCAATATCTGTGTTTGCGGTGGCCAGCCTACACTTTTGTCAGGTTGTGAAAGTAACCCCACAAGACTTCTAACGCGTTAGTGCGGACGACATGTGGTTCCTGAAGACGCCACTAGATGGCAGGAGAGGCACAAGAGACATGCTAGGGAAACCGCGGGGAACAATGGTCATCCGTGCTTGGGAAACTGGGATGGGGTGAAGGAGCGGTCAGGGCACTTCCCACTAAGGAACAGGAACAGGGGTCACAGTCTTGTCAGATGCTCCCCACAAATGAAGACAAAGCTCTTACCTTTAAGACACGGAGCTTAACCTTCTCGATGTTAGCCGCTGTTTTGGAAGCCTCTCCTTGGAGATGTGGGGAGAGCAGCTGCTCAAATGTGAACACCGCGTTCTCCATGAGCTGTCCATCAATCAAGCCAACACACAAAGAGACCACAGTCAGAGGCTGGGAACATGGGCCCGGCCTGCCTTCTTAGGAGGAGATGAACAGAGTTCCCCCATGCACAACTGTGGGGTGACACACGGCTCATCATACTCCATGGATTGTGAAACAAAAAACCTAGTGGCCACTATGAGATGGGCAGAGGGTGGAAAACACCCTTCTTTATACATATATGCATGTCTGTCTGGCTCAAAATGGCATCCTTCTGTCCCCTCTTCTACCCATCATTCTTAATGGGAAAGAAGCCCCGGTATGGAGGGACTTGGAGCCACGGTCTCCTTGTAGCCATTCTCCTCCTCCATGCTCTGGTGACTCAGACACAGATCACATGACAAGGTGGGAGAAGGCCCCACATCTAGAAGGACATTAGTCAGTCTGCAGCACATACTCCCTTAATTGACACCCTATCGTCCCGTACCGCCCTCTTCCTTGCGAGGCTAGTGTTCCAGTTGGAATACGGACTGGTCCTCGTAGGCTCATTCCTGTTTATGAACTTGGTCTTTGGCGGGAAGGAACTGTGTGGGGAGGCTATTGAATCTTCAGGATGTGGGACCTTGCTGGAGGAGGGAGGGGCTTGAGGAATATAGCATCCGCCCCTCCTCCAGTGCAAACCCTTTCTGCTTCTTGGGCACCAGTCACGGGCTCCCACATCCCTTATATTTTTTAAGGCAGGGTTTCATTCAGCCTAGGCTGGCCTTGAACTTGCAATGTAGACAAAGAAGACTTTAAACCCCTGATTTGATCCTCCTGCCTCGACCTCCCCAATTCTGGAATTCAGGTGTAACTCTAGGTATCTGGCACCCTCTTTCAGCTTCCAAGGGCATCTGCGTGCTCATGGTACACATGAGCAGACATACACAAAAATACATGTAATAAAATACATCTTAAAAATAAAACTCAAATATGAAGCTGTAGCGGGTCTCCTTGTAAGGAGGCGGGGAATTCAGCCAATGTTTCTAGATCCTGGCTGCATGTTAGAAACAGTGGGAGATAAGTGGGGGACATTCTCTATGAATCTCAAATACATTATAAAACATTATATATTTGAAATCACTAGAGGTGGGGCACCACAACAGTAGCTCTTAAAATTTCCCCATGTGTTTCTAATATGCAGCCAAAGTCTGAAGCCTTGACTCAACCCATCAAATAATTACCAGCTAATGCTACTTTATTTCCCAGATTCTAATTTTCTGAGGAAAGATGAAGCCAGCTGGAAGGACAGTGCGTGTCCTCAATCAGCCTGACTCTGGAAACAGGACTCAATTCCCTGCGCTGCAGAGCAGCCCCGCTACATCTGCCATCATGCATTCCTCCTCTCCCTCCCTCCCCTCTTCTCATCCTCATCCTCCCTGGACACCCTTCAGCTCCCACCTCCTGCATGTAGTTCTGTGTCCTCTGGACCACCAGATCAACGTGAGGGAATCTGAAGCGGCTCTGGAGATCCAGCAGGCGCTCTGGAAGCAAGGTGACTTTAGTATAACAAGGTTCCATCTTCACAGAATCCAGAGGAAGCTTCATCAACTGGTCCAGACGCTGCATTTATGGGAAGGAGAAAAGCAAATGCCCTTCGATGCAGGACTCTTTCCTTGATATTACACAGTACT
Source organism: Arvicola amphibius (assembly GCF_903992535.2). Classification (NCBI taxonomy): domain Eukaryota; kingdom Metazoa; phylum Chordata; class Mammalia; order Rodentia; family Cricetidae; genus Arvicola; species Arvicola amphibius. The sequence goes on from NC_052058.2 coordinate 69,734,245, forward strand.
AAGACCTACATTTGAAATGGCCAAGCATATGTTATGAGTGTAAATTCCAATTTGCACCACTCTAAGACATTTTCAACTGTTTTCTTTCCTTCTGCGGTTCCCTAGGGCAGCTCTACTGCTAGGAAAGAAACAGAAGAACCAACAAGTATCAGGAAGTCTCAGAGGCACACCCAAGCAGAGGCTCCAGTCTCTGTAAGTCCTCAGTAGCCTCCAAGTCCCCACTTCCTGAACTCAAGAAGCAGCCAGGCAGGCTCTTTGGCAGTGAGAAGTGTCGCTGGGCCCATGAGCCTGCATAAGATTCTTTAAGGGGTGGAAACTTGTTCCATTTTCTAAGCTTAGCTTAAAATGCTTTTAAACTTGACCACCGGAAGCTTAAAATAAGCTGGAGAATGGGTGAAGACAGGGAGGAAATGACTGAAAATGAGAGCTCTCCAGAGAAGCTGTGTAAAAGGCAGGTGAGCGTGACTAACACGGGAGACCCTGTCTGGGAGGAGTTTTCCAAGGGCCCATGCTGTTGGGCTTCACAGGGGGAAAGTATTCACTTTAAGAAGTGAACAATGGAGCGTCTGCTGAGGTGGAATTAAAGGCTAAAGGGGGAAGAGCACAGTATTACACCTCCTTTTGTCCTACAATTGTAAATGCATCCATTTCCTTTTTAAACATTTATTTTACTTTTAACTATGTGTGTGTGTGTGTGTGTGTGTGTGTGTGTGTGTGCACGTGTGAGTGTAGGCACCCATGAAGGCCGCAGAGGGCACCAGATGCCCAGGAGCTGGAGTTACTAGTGGTTGTGAGCCACCGACATGGGTGCTAGCAACTAAATTTGGGTCCTATAAAAGATCAGCAAGTGCACTTAACTACTGAGCCATCACTCCAGCATCAGAAATATTTTACTTAAAATAATTAATGGAATAGGCCAGAGAGGAAAAATGGATGCCTATATCTTATTACTATCAAGTTGTTGAGAGTTTAAATAAGTGATAACACCCCTCACAGACCATAACATGGTAAGAAGGCTCCTTCTACAAACAAATTATTAAAATGCAACATTTAAATTATTTTTGAAGTTTGAGATCAACATTTGTTAATGTGAAAATATACCTTCCAACCTAGGAGTCTGAAACAAAAGCATCAGGATATAAGGAATGTGTGCATAAACACTTATACATGTGCCTATGATGTGACAGGATATGTGTACAAACTTATTTATTACAGCTTTGCTCATGGTGTCAGCGATAATGGGATGGCTGAATAAACCACCGCATTTCTACACATGAAATATTATGTTGTCATTACAAAAAGTGATTCAGAACTAGATCAGTTACCTTGGAAACAGTTTCATGAAGTCATTTTGAAGAAGAAACCTGATAAGCAGCTTAGCATATAAAATAACTGTATTTTTCTAAAAGCAAACAATGTAAGATAACAGCACTGAAATGTGTGTTTTCTATATCTTCTAAGAGGCGGAAAAAAACAGAACAGTACAAGCTGAGTTGGTGCTATTTTTTTTTTTGTGAACAAGTGAGTGGCACCAGAAAATGAAGGGAAATAAAGGCAAGTTAAAACACACACACACACACACACACTCATGTGTGCATGCACACACACATATAAGTACCTGCACACACACACCATATAGGCACCCACATACACATAGCCCTCCCCACATTCCCCATACAGGCATGTGCACACATCCACATGCACACACACATCTCCCATATAGGTATGTGCATACACATACACACACACACATCTCCCATACAGGCATGTGCACACATACACATGCACACGCACATACACACACATACACATATCTCCCATACAGGCATGTGCACACATACACATGCACACACACACATATTTCCCATACGGGCATGTGCACACACACACATGCACATATACAGCTGTAATAAGAAGCTCGAGGCATTCATGAAATGATCTTAGTTTTGTACAATCACATGTATGGGCATAAAGAAATGAGGAAAGTACAGCATAGGAGGGTAACTACGGCTTACAACAATCTATCATGTATTTTATAATGAGCTCGAAGAGCTGCCAGCACACAGAAATGAAAAATGTTTAAGGGAATAGAAGTGGTAATTACTTATGGATCATTCCACACCATCTGCACGTATAAACCGCTGAAACAGGCATGTAGAAGCTGCTTTGGCTAAAAAAGCATTGATTCCTCAGGTAGGACCATGGGTAACTAAAGCAGGATAAATAAAATGCTGGCATCTCTACCTTCATTCAGGGTCTGCCTGTCCCTTTTACTTTGGCTGAGGCAGAGATAAGTCATTGTCCTAAGCCTACAGTCATGTTGGATCCTAGGAGGAGCAGGGTCTCCTAGGATGTATCCACATATAGGACAAGGGCAGTTACCCTTGTGGGCGAGGCTACCCCTGGAGCAGAAGAGAGCATCCTGTAGCGGTCAGGTGGATCCCCAGAGGTGCTAAGGATGATAGAGTCAACCTGGAAGCTGAGAAGTGAGAGCTGGGGCAGAGCTCAGGGAGACCAGGACAGCTGGATGGGGTCCCACCCTCCATTTAAGCCTAAAGCATACGCCAGCACTTCAGAGACACTTGGTCTCTGGACTCCTTTGTCTGCTCCTCTCCCAAGGTGCCACATGACCCCTTTCCTCTGCCTGTCACCATTATTCATCTCTTTGATTGGCATGTTGTGACAGATAGCCTGTTGTGGCTGCTGGAGCCAGGCTTCTGCCTTCAAAGATCTGGCTAACACCGTCACACTGTAGCTCATACATGTATACAATTACGAGGTAGCAACTAGAAGAAAAAAAACCCTTTTAACTGGTATCAGGAAGGGGGAGAGAGAAACAATTACCCTAACAAGTCCTATCCTTAATAATACGGTAAGTGCAAGGCAAGCAGCCAGTGTCTAAGTCAGCAAAGCTCCTCCGGAGTTCCCATTAACACAGATCACGCCCTCCCCTACTTTCTGATTCAATAGATTGAGGTGCCACTGCTGCTTGACAAGCATGGCTTTATATCAGGAATCTACAGCTGTGGAAACAAAGCAGCAAATGTTATTTAAAGTAAGGAGATAGGCTTATATATGAACAAATAAAACGCGCTGGTAAACACACAGGACTATTTCAATCAGTCAATGGGAGGGCTTGGGAATGGAGGCAGAGGGACTAGGAGCAGTTGTTATCAGTTCTGGCTGCTAATTTTGCCTCTTTACAGACATGGAATTATATATTTGAGTTGGCTGTTTCACTTGTACAAATATTACTTTTTCAACTTAGAAACCATTAATAAAGAAAATTAGGTGAATTTAGCTATGAATGGATGGATGGATGAGTTACTTGGGTAGATGGCAGGAATACCAGATAAATGGATGGAAAGGAAAAGGAAAGAGGAGAGAGGTTAGAGGGGACTCAAAGGGAGAAGAGGGGAGAAGGAATCGGAGGAGATGGGGAAAGGGGAAGGTCAAGGGGGGAGGGGGGAGAGAAAGGCAGCCCAGTGCTGCTGGGAACTCGGCTCCTACCTCCTTCAGCTGGACACTGTCCTGGGTGGCATGGAAATTCTGGCTGAGTTCATCTACTTCTTTCTCGAAGAGTGCCCGCACTTCACTGAAGCCTGAGCTCACTGGCCCCATTACCTCCTCCAGAATGGACGCCAGGAACGGCTGCACGCTCTCCCCACAGCTTTTCTCGGCTGGCTGAGCCACCATTGCTGAGGGAGGAAGAGGTCAAAGGGTAGCATGACTTTGGACAAAATTAGATTCACGGGCCACATCACAGCTAAATGGCCCCTGGGTGAGTTCCGATGGGCAGAGCAGGCTGGTATAATGGATCCTTTGCCAGCATTCAACAGGCTGCAAACCCACTGGATGCTTTGAGACTCAGGGTGTCTCCAGGACATCTCCCACCCCAAGCTTCATCCTGCCCTGGGAAGAATGTAGTTCTCTGTTTGATCTCCACAAATGTACAGTGGATGACCAGACAAATTCACTCCCCCCAGTCATCACCATAGATGAACACTTTGTCATATCATTAGCTTAATTAAGGCAAAACCAAAATATCCTTCAGATCAGGATGACAGGCTTAGTGACCACACACACACACACACACACACACACACACACACACGCGCACACACACACACACGCACACACGGAATCAGAGGAGGGATGAAAACACCCTCACGGTCATTCTATCCTCTAGAGACAGACACTGTCTTTGGTCCCGGCTCCGTGAAGCTGAGCGGAGCAGGGAATCTGCATGGCTTGGGTGCAGAGAGCATACTCCTAGCCAACTAGGTTCAGAAGCAGCGATGTGGTCATGGAGGAGGAGCACAATGCACGGACTGGGAAGACCAACTTGGTGGGATTCAGTGGATCGATAGCTCTGTCATATTACCACACAACCAAAACGGGAAGAACCAGCTGCCCGGGATGCCCTTTGGCCTTCCATGGGGAGGGGGGAGATAAAGAAAGCTGGCCACGTTAGATGACTTTGCCAAGGTCAAGGCTAATGTGCAAATGTAGGACTGTAACTCAGAACTGTGTTTCAGGTATTCTGAGCATGGCATTCAGGAACTTACTGCGCTGTGAGTTACCTGCTCAAGACCTGTGCAGGGCCCAGCAAGATGGTTCAGTGGGCGAAGGCACTTCCTGCCAAGCCTGATGACCTGAGGTGATCCCCAGGGCCCACGTGACAGAAAGAGAAAACTGACTCCTGGCAGATGTGCTTTGACCTCCACACATGTGAAATGTGCACACCCATGTGAGCACGTACACATACATACACAGACACACACATACAAGGAAATGATGTTTAAAAAAGCATTCAAGCAGGTAGCACTAATCGGACTTGGTGGTTTACCAAGGAGAGAGAGAATGAAGATGGAAGTGGGTGGGGAATGTGGAGGGTGAGGGAGAGGGGAGCCAAAAGTGGATATAATCAAGATATATTGTATTCATGTATGAAATGATCAGAGAATAAATAAAAGGCCCTTTTGATGATAGATTCAAAAACGAAACAATTTGAGTTTTGTAAATTTTTTTTAAAAAGACTTGTTTGAAACCCAATTGCAAAAGTGCTTGCCAAGAAAAATAAACTGCGGGTTAATTAGCTTTGTGAGAGGAGCTGTTGGAAAAGCATCTAATTGGGGTTTCAGGATAATCCTGAGCACTGGCAACATGGTGATGATCTCCCAGTGCCGGGGCTGGCATTTGTCAGGTGCGTGGAGACGGGCCCTGGTCCTCTCCTCAGTATCCTCTGCCTGCTACCTCCTACATTGTGTTCAGCCCCGACTCCAACCCTTCATCCAGTGTCCTCTCCCCTGGGCCTTCCTTCCTCCACTTCTGCTGGTAAACATCCTCTTCATCATGCCTTCAGGGCCCAGTTCATATGCCACATATTTGGGACAGCTTAATGACCTCCCACTAGGGACAGCCTAACTACCAAACTTCATGACCTATGGCCTGCAGGTGTTTCCTACCAGGCTGAGTAAAGATTGAGTTCCACATACATACACTGTACCCTCTTCTAATTCAAGAGTCTCCCTGTTGAGAAGCCTAGAAGGTTGGGGCTGGAGGGGCTGGAGGGGCGGGGCCAGAGTCAGAGTCTGCTATACAGGAGCCTCAGGTCCTCAGGAACATTCCTTAACCACAGTCTCAGATTTCTTATCTGTTAGGTAGAGACCTTAGGAGCAATTATTCCGGGGTCACAGTGAGGAGGAAACAAGCTTACCATTTTCAGAGTGCTCAGAATAGTTGTGACCCTTAGGGAGCACAGAGCTGTGGGCTTTTTCATACATTCTAGTCACCTAATACTAAAGCAGGACCTTCCTTAAGAGCCCCCCAGTTTTCTGAAACGGTCCCTTTTGTCCTGGCTTCTCTGGGAGCTTTTTATCAAATTTTCTTCCTGTCTTGGCATCTACAAAATGGTCATGTCTTCCGTGTGTAAAAGTGTGTTGATGGGAAGCCTCTGGGTCCTTACGCTCACAGGAGCAGAAAAAGTTCTTACTGAAGATAATTGTGGAGCAGAACGGAAGATCAATGGCTTCACTCCCAAGTGCCATATGGGTAGAAATGGAGAAACAACTCCTGTGGTGGTCTGAACAAAAATGGTCCCCACAGGCTCGCATATTTTAATGCTTAGTCATTAGGGAGTAGCACTAATTAAAAAGGATTAGGAGGTGTGGCCTTGTTGGGGTGGGTGTGACCTTGTTGAGGTAGGTGTGGCCTTGTTAGGCTAGATGCAGCCACTACAAGGGAGGAAATGTGCCACTGGGAGGGGACTTTTGAAACCCACTGTGAAGATTCAAAAGTCCAATCCCGACCCAGTGTCTGTCAGCAGCCTATAGATCCAGATGCAGACTCTCAGCTACATCTTCAGTACCACGAGTGCCACCATGCTCCCCAACATGACGATAATGGACAAAACCTCTGAAACTGTAAGTGAACTGAACCCCAATTGAATGCTCTCTTCTATAAGAGTTGCTGTGGTTATGGTGTCTCTTCACAACAAGAGAACACTAAGACAACTACTTAATGTTTCTCAAGCTTTCCCGTAATCCAACACCCTTCACCAATGCAGTTGGCTTCTTTCTTTGTTTTAAAGGTAGAGCAGCAGAGGCCGGGTTAAAATGTGTCTGCTATGTTTTCCTTCCCAGCCTGGAACTCACCATCCTCCTGACCATGGCCTCTCGGATGTGAAAGATTACTAGTGAGCCCGCTGTAGCTGCCTGAATTCCCAGAGAGCCCGCTGTAGCTGCCTGAATTCCCAGAGAGCCCGCTGGACCTGCCTGAATTCCCAGTTAGCCCACTGTAGCTGCCTGAATTCCCAGAGAGCCCGCTGTAGCTGCCTGAATTCCCAGAGAGCCTGCTGTAGCTGCCTGAATTCCCAGTTAGCCCGCTGTAGCTGCCTGAATTCCCAGTTAGCCCGCTGTAGCTGCCTGAACTTTGTTTTAAAAAAGGGTTGCCCATTATTTCCTTGCAAGAGTTATTTTAGGGAACAACAGCTACTCTGGAAGCTCCAGAGGATTAGGTAAAGGACTTTTATCAAATTTCAGTCTGGGAAGCTAGGCCCAGATGGGTCTGAGAGAACCGAATTTTGGCAGTTTTAGGTATACATGGAATTGCAACATACACCCCCGCTATATCGGCTGTGAGGCTGGACAATATCAAACAGAAATCACCCTGATGCTAATCTGTACCTGGCTTTGAAGGCAATGCAGAAACAGGCCCCCAAACACCACACACTTGCACAGTGAAGTCTTTTCTTACCTCCTCGCAGGAGGAAGCATCCTATGAGTTCTGAAGTACACTGGGCTGCAGTATGAAGAAGCTAATCTGCGGGGCAGACAACACCCCTGGTAGATAAGCCACCGTGGGAGCACAGGATCTCAAGCTCCACCTAGCAAACATTCAGCGTGTGAGCAATCATCTGCTCACTGCCTATCTGGAGCCACTACTAAGGAACAATCACCGAGAGGCTTACACGCCCTCCCTTCGCAGAAGCGTAAAGCACGCTCTGCGCATAGGGCTCAGAACTCAGAAAGACTATGGAACTGCAGAAAGTACCCTACAGACCCTGCCAAGGCTACTGAAGGCCTCTGTGTTGGGAGGGGCCAGCCATTTCCTGCCAAGGGCCGGACAATAGAGATCTGTGGCTCTGCAGTCCTAGGTCCGACTTAAGGTTCCAACAGCTCAGTTCTCTGATGTAGCAGCATGAAGCAGCTTAGGCTGTGAACTCATGGATGAACACGACTCACGACTGAGTTCAATAGGACATCATCTCTGAAAACAAGTGGGGCCAGGCCCAACTTGAGGACCACAGTTTGCCAGCCACACTCTTGTCAGCCCTTCCAATTCAGATTAGGGACTAAGGCAAACAGAAGCCAAGTGCTGCCCTCAACAACACTCGACTGGCTAATATGTACACTGACTTGGGATTACAGATACAGATGGACTGACCCTAAGCAAAAATTGGAGGCTTTTCTCTCAAAGAAAAATACAGTCTTTACCACGATACACAGGCACCCCTCACCAGGCAGGAAGCAAGATTCCCTCCACCTTGGGTCTACAAAACATCCAGGGTAAGATGAGGGTCCTTAACAATATGACAGCAAGTCCCACAGTAGAGGCTATTGTCTCCCATCAATTCCCTCCGCTTAATCCTTCTCTGAAGCCAGGTGTACTATCTGGTGGCAACTGCTGCTGGGATCCCCACCCCCACACCTCAGAGGAGGCCCAACTCCTGGGACACTAAAATTCCTGCTATCAAATGACATAGTCTTTCACTAGAACCTTGCACATCCAGCCATACACCTCTTAAGCCTTAAGCCATCTTTGGTTTACAATACTGAATACAATGCAGATGTCACATAGCTGTCACGCGGTTGTGTTGGGAACAACAGGGAAGTCTGCACTTGATCACTACAGACATTTTTCCCTGGGCATTTCCAACCTGTGATTGATGGAATCCATAGATGTGAGAGCCCTGGGTACAGAGGGTCAACACATTCCCTCTCTGTGTGTATCTCCAAGGGAAAGGCTTATTTATTTGAACCAGCAGGGGTTACTCTACCAACCTCTGATCTTCCCAGTTAGGAAGTTCTTTGAGTTGACAATCTGGTCCATGTCTGAGCGGATGGTCCCTTCCAGGCCTTTTGTCAGGGCTCTGCACTCCTCCTTCAAGGCACTTAATCCTTCCGACACTTGGTGCTGAACCAGACCGTAGGCCTCCTCCAGGAGCTGTAACATGGAGCAGCACATGACCCGTGACTAAAGGAGCTACAGAAGAGAGGGAAGCAGGCCCAGCCAGACTCGCAGGTAAACAAAGCGGGGCACACATTCAAGCTTCAAGTTCAACTCTGTTTAGATTAGTTCTTTTGTCAGTGAGACTGAGCAGGCCCAAGGTAGACATTTTTCTATGTAGGAAGGAATTATTTTAAAACAACACCACATGCCCTAAAAAGTAAAGAGATGGGAATGTTCGCCTTGACAGCACAGTCGCAAAGCAACATGGCCGCTTACCCCAAACCAGGCCCGCTTCCTGTCATTCTTCTTCCCTTTCAGTTTAGGCAGCAGATCGGTCTGAAGGGTCGGCAGGAGCTCCTCCATCACCAGGTTACTCAGGACCTGCAGGGTAAAGGAGGCCGCAGGACATCAGTGGATGAAGGCCAGCTAGAGGTCTCATGACCGCACCCCTGGGCTACACAGGCTCAGAGGTGGGGGAATGAGGAGAGTGTTGACGCTGGGCATGGGGCTTAAGGCTGTGCACATGATGAGCGCATGAAATCTTGGTTCACAAGTTCAGAGGCGAATATTCTTCAACATTCACAGGGAACAGAAGTGTCTCTATTCCTGTTATCTCAAGGGGAAGAACATTTTCCTCAAATTCAAACTCCATATTCATGCTAAAAGGACCTCATGCACTTAGAATGAGAAGAGAGCTTCTTTTTATATTCCCAACATAATATTTTTATAGATTATTTGGGAGTTTCACATAATGCACACTGATCGTATTCACTTCCCAGTCCTTGTGACCTTCTCCATCCCACCCACCCCCCCCCCACAAAAAAAAGGGAAACAAATAAAAAATACCAATACCAAAGGAAAAAAATACCAAGTCTATTTTGTGTTGCTCACTGGAGCATGGTCAAAACCCCAGTGTCCAAATCCTTAAAGAAAACCCTAGTCCTTCCCCACCCCCACCCTGCCAGAATCCATCAGCTGTGAAGAGCTACCCTTCAGCATCCCTATCACAGTTTCTAAGAGCTGAGAGGGAGCTTTCAATGGCAGATAAGGCATCCTTAAACAGAGACTCAAGTTTGTACGTGATGGCCTGAGACTGCTGGTCTTCCAGGATTACCACTCTTTCTCAAGCCTCATGTCTCATTCTCCTTACCCCTACTCTTCCCACACACGCTTTCCACCCTCCAGTGCTTACAAAAAGAAGGGAGGGACAGAGTAAAGAAGAGGCAGCAACTGCTGACCGTTCCAGGCTTGTAGCACACAGCCCAGTCCAGCCCTTGTGTTGGCCATTCACTGTTAGCATGCTCAAGGAAAGGGCTCAAGGGGGTGCCAGGGGAGATAGAGCCAAGGTAATAGATGAAAATAGAGAAGCTCTTCAAGGTGGTTGGCTAAACCTCCTCCGAAGAGATAGAGCCTAAAAGGACCCTGGAAAGAAGAAAGAGAGTGTACCAGAGGGACAAGGGAGAAGACGATGCTGGTGAAAACGGAAATGGACAGTGGGAACCAGAGAACCAGAGATGTCAAAACAGACCAGGTGCAGAGAGCTGAAGGCATTGTAGATACGTGTGTGTGTGTGTGTGTGTGTGTGTGTGTGTGTGTGTGTACCTGGGCACTGCCTACTTTGAAGTATGATTTGTGAAAGGACGTATTGCTGGATGTGGTTGCACGTGCCCATAATCCCAGTGCTTAAGAGGTTGAGAGAGGAGGATAAAACACCCCAGGTCAGTGTGAGCTACATGGTGAGATCCTGTCTCAAAACAAAACAACCAGGACAAAGCATCAGAACTGGTTCCCTTGTCTTTAATTAAGCTCACATTGTTAAGCAACAGAACATTTCATTGTTTTGTTGTTTTAAATGGGAGGGGCATATGCCCTTAACAAATGTCTCCCAGGCTGCCGGGCTATGGGAGAAATATTTTTGCTTTATATTTTGGAAGGACTGTCTCTTGGTTCCCAGGAGAAGGGATTTCCTTCCAGGGACACACAGCCATCTGGGCTAATGTCTATGGCATAAAAGAGCTAAAATTCTTTCTTATTTCTCTTCTCCCACTCTGCTTTCTGTATTTAATGTCATGAAACGCAGAGACCTGTTAAAACCTGACCCCTCAAACTGGCTACTGGTATGTCAACTTTGCAGCAATGTCGTGAAGATGGAGTCCCTTAAGAGAGCAAGCAGCTCTTTCTCTTGGATGTAGGTTATCAGATGGATATTTCTGCCATTTCCCTGTCATTTCCTGAAAGCCAAGGATGGCTAGTGAGAATGTGCTCCACCACACGCTAACTGTGAAGCACCAACCCTTAAACCTTCCCTGTTGACGGCATGAAGACAACACCGTGTTTTAGTGGCAGCTTTCCGTTACAGCCATCCACTGAAGAAGGGAGCGGGAAAGTTGCCACACGCTTTTACTTGTCCATGTACTAGCTGGAATAGCATGACTGTTTATGAAAAGTACCATTAAGAAGTCTGGACCCCACTAGGCAAGCAACAGAAGATAAATTAGCACCAAATACTATGAAACAATTTGACATTTGTGATTTGTGGGCTAAGCATAATTGAGGGGACATCAAGAGTTTTCTGAGTGCTTTGTAGGAATGTTTCCAAATCTATACTAAAGTTTTGTGCGGATCAAAGCCATTGTTGCCTTGGATCTGAGCAGTACCCCACATGTCCACTCATGAGGCCCCCACCCTTCCTTCCCTGCTCCCAGAGCTGACTTGGGTGTCTCTGCTGCTCAGACTCACTTAACCAGGACTCTTGTCAGGATCAGAGCTTGGCTGCAAGAGCAGCCTGCAGACGATGGTTCGCTAGGAGGGAGGGCATTGCTGAGAAGAGCAGCAGGCAGCAGAGTGCACGACCGCTGGAGACGTCTGGCCTGTGAAGTGGAAATGACATTCATCCCAACTGACCTCCCCCTTCTCATACAAATTCAATCCATTGGGAATCAAGGAAGTTCTCTCTGAGCTCACTGGCCAGCCATAAGGCAATGGACACCCTCACAAAACTCACTGGATGTGGTCTTTCTCCAGGGTAGAACTTGCTGGACTGAGCGACAAGCAGGCTGCACCCCTGAGCACTTGGACTCCTGGGAAAGAAGCTGCTAGGCTTGGTACAGCCTGAAGGGCTCCCCTCTGCTGCAGTGTGGATCTACCTAAGCGATGAAGATAACAGACAGGGCTTTCACAGGCCTTGAAAATTCACTGAAGGACTTGTGTTTGCCTCTGTTAACCACTCTTTATGGCTAAGAGATGAATCCTCCCCACACCGTGCCTTTTTTGTTTTTGAAGAAATTATAAGAAACTTGACATATGAAAATATCATGGAAATCAGCAGGTTCAGCAACTCAATTCAATGGGTAACTCCTGGTATGCAGGTCTCACCCCAAGCAAGTAAGTTCTAGTTTGGAACCTATGCCCAAGAGTTACCGAGTCTGGCATGAGGAAAGAGAGCTAGCTAAAAGGGATGGAGATGAAAGCAAAACTTAATGAGAAATGATGTCACGGTTGCAAAGTCTTAAACGCAAGAATCATAATTATCCTAGTTTGTCCCTCTGTGGAAACCAGATTGATTTTGAGCATGAGTGTGAATAGATTTGAGAAGACACAAATGTTATACACAAAGGCCAAAGAAAACCGACATTCCATTTGGGTGGGCTTGCAGTTTTCTGGTCTTTCCCACACAATGTTCCAAGAAATTTGCTCCTATTTTACAACTTAGTGACTTAAAAAGAAAATATGCCTGGGAAAATAGGAAAGAAGGGGAAGAGAAGCTAATGAGGGTAGTGAGTGGGTAGGGGTTGGGAATAGCCCTGAAGCCTGTAGGGCCTGTGGTGCCGAGGCCCAAGCATACTCATCCCACAGTACCCTCCCCATTCTCTCACGCCAGCTCCATCCTGACACGGCTTTGTCCCTCTCCTGTCCATTCAGGGTGACCTGACCTGGCCCACTCTCCATAAGCAACGTCCTGAGTCTGTGGGCTTTTTGAGGGAAAGTAGCTAATATAATAAATACAATAATAAAAGGTTCTCTGACCTCCCCATCAAATAGAATGCACTGAGTTTTACTTTTCATAGTCTTATATTTTGAAAAGGAGAGAAGATGGTTGGAAATTTTAACTGCTGGGACGTGGAGATTAAAATTTCATCACACATACAGGAAACCAAATATGCCATCAGATCAATCCAAATGAACGACCCGGCAGGGCATGGTGGTGGATGCCTCTGATATGTGAATAAGGAAGCAGAGGGGGGTAAGGCAAGAGTTTGAGGTCAGCCTGAGGTGCATGCTGAGACTCTATCCCCAAACAATAACAACAAAGCCCGAACCACTCACTGACAGCCACACCACCGTGCCCCAAAACAACCAGAGCGCACTCACTGACAGCCACACCACCGTGCCCCAAAACAACCAGATAGCACTCACAGACAGTCACGCCACTGTGCCCCAAAATAACAGGAGCGCACTCACGGACAGTCACACCACCGTGCCCCCAAACAACAGGAGCGCACTCACGGACGGTCACACCACTGTGCCCCCAAACAACAGGAGCACACTCACGGACAGTCATACCACTGTGCCCCTAAACAACAGGAGCGCACTCACGCACTCACGGATGGCCATGCTGCCCTGCTTCCTGTCAGACTGAAAGCTGTGAGGAGGAGTGAGTCTAAGAAAGGAGGAAGCCCCTTCTGAGGGCAGGGCCTGTGTCCGACTGGCCCCTTGGCCCTGTGTGACTGAAGGACTATAGATGAGTGTGTCTACTTAGAGGGTCACACTCATGATCATCTGAATAATGACCAGTCTCGGAGGAACGGCAACACTCAGTGTGGGACGTTTTCTGGTCGTACAACCAGGCAGCTCTGTGGGAATCACGAACCAGTCTCCCCTACCTGGCTAATTTAAAGGCAAATAATAAATACACCTGGTCCCTGCAGCTACCTGACAGTTTTGCAGGTTGCTTTCTCTCGGGATTTCATTTGACAGTGCTCACAGCTCATATTGACAAGTAGAAAATATGTTGATGTTTTTACCAGCATACAAATACAAATACCTAACAGCCTGCCAGGCATGCTATTCTGAGACACTGCTCTGCCTGGACCTTTGCCTAAAATAACCATTACCATGTAGGCCTGCCATGCTCGTGTGAGTTATTACTATGACAAGAATGACATATAAAGGGTCATTCAGCACTCTTGCACCTTATATAGCACGTAGCACATGTTAGCCTAAAAGAAAAAGCAGACAGAAAACACACACATGCACACACACACACACCCTGAAATACTAAACCCCAGAAAAGATCTATTAAATATTTGTTTTCAGGATAAAGGAATGTGAACTGGCATGTGGTTAAGCCTGTGAGTGAAGGAAGATAGGAAGCAAGTGACATAGCCCAAGCTCAGGAGATAATAAATCCTGGTCTAGCTCCACGGTTAGTGTTAGGCTCCTGGGTGAGGCAGAGGACAGCCTTCCTTTGCCATCTGTCCACTCACTTATGACCCTGAGACCATCATCTGCACAGGCAGGAACCACTCTCTCATGTGAGCTCTGAGCCACAAGCCCCCAGCATAGTGCATGGCATGGAGTGGACACTCAGTAAAGTTACTGTGTGCATAACACTGCACTGGACACTCAGTAAAGTTACTGTGTGCATAACACTGCGCGGGTCATTTGGCTGTTCCGTGCCTCCCAGTTCCCTCGCCCAAGCTTCCCTTCCCACTCCTCAAGATGAACAGACTGAGGATCTGAACATTATGAAGTACCACACAACATTTTAATGCAGAGCTCTCTGCTAGCTATCTGCTAGTTAAATGTGTTGTCTATTTGCTAGGCTAGTCAGTAGCAAATGCTTCTACTTCTTACACTTTGAGTTTTCTTTGGGGCATAAAGTATTGTAAATCTCAACTTCTCAAAGTTGTCCATGGATGCACTTCTGCAAAGTATCAGAGACTAAGAACTGTTAGAAACTCTCAAGTTTCCTCGGGTTGGGAATACACAAATATGTGCGTGGATGAACTGAAGTGCAAAGGAAAGCCTTTATGTCTGCTTTGCAGTGAAATGGACAGGAAAGACAGGAAAGACCTTGTGTCTGGCTTTGAGAGAGATGCTTCAGCAAAGCCTCTGCTATGTTTGGATTCATCAGTAGAGGCTGAGAAATTGTCTTGGGACTGTTTAAACCTTGAAGAACGGCTGCTTCTAGGGAGAATCTGTATTTGGTGTATGTGGGAGCTTGCCGCTGCATCAGCCTTGGTCCTAAGACACTCCTGGCAAACCTGGGGTTCTTCCTTTTGATTATGGCTCCCCGCGAACAAAAGGGACTGATATTTGTGGGGGCTGTCGGCTCTCACGGGCAGCAAGAGCAAGATGACTTTGGTAGCTGGGACCTTTCTCAGCCCCTATTAACCTTGTATATGTTTGAATAAAGTAACTGGAGTGAGCTAGCTGGGTGTCAGCCTTTTCCAAGAAGGCTGAACCCCACTGCTCCTTCGGAAAATAAAGAGTTAGCATCTTGGTGAGCATCTCTCTCTACTGCAGCATCTACAACTCAACATCAAACATTATGTGGATATGTATATACATACTCAACACAGAGAGACAGGAAGCCTTCAACTCATACTTCAAACAACCAGGAGCATGTCCATCACTGTGCACAAACGTCACTTTGCACATTTGCTGACCCAGCAGAGTGTTGTGGGCTGAATGCCAGGTCTGCTGGCCTTCATATCAGGTACCCGATGGCTTAGTGACTAGATGCTTTCAGATAACTGAGGGAAGTGTTTTGGGAACCACAACTTCTATCCGTGCAGCTTTCTGCGGATCATGTGTTAAATGGCCCTGACCTCCTCCAACGTAGAGAGAGGATCTAAGGCCCACATTACCTGGACTTCATCCCCAGTGATCATCTCCCACGAGCCATAGTGACCCTTCTCCTGCCGGAAGAACTGCACAGCTTCTAAAAAGGCTTGGGCTTCAAATGTCGTCTGCTTCATATAATCTAAAAGGAAGAAAGGGGGCATTTAATAAAGAGAAAGGAGGCTTTGCATTTTTCTGTGGTTCTTCAAGTAAAAGGAAGTAACTTTTTTATATAACATTTCTATTATAAGTCACAAAACTGTGAGAACACAAAAAACTAAGCAAGTAGTTCATTAGGAGTCTATTTGTGTATATATGTACATATATATAATATATATGTACATGTATACACATATGTATATATGTACATGTATACACATATGTATATATGTATCACTGCTTACTCGCCATCCACGCCAATAATTCCATCACTTACTGAGCGAAGTGCTCAGAACCACCATCACCTTCCCCTTACCTCTCTCTCTCTCCCCCTCCCTCACCTCAAATGCTTTCCCAGGCACCAAGTGAGTGCATGCCACCATTAAACAAGCCTATCACACGAACAATCCATTAGTGGTACATCTAAACCCAAGCTAAAGTCCAATTTCTCTATGAGCTGACATCAGCCCTTTCTGTCAAAAGCATGTCTATATAGGATGCTAATTTATGCAAATTAAAATGATAATTGATGACACATAGCACAGTACTATTTATTAAAGCACATCACCTATTTCATTGAGAACTGACAGAAATCCCAGAGGAGAGCATTGTTATCGCCTCCTTTGACGGAGGAGGCTGACAAGGCACAAAAGGCTGAATTAACTGCTGGAGGTCATACAGGCAGCAAGTGGAGGATCCAGGTAGAGCTGGGGAGGGTACCTGACTTTTAGCCTGCTTCTAATCATCACATTATATGTCCTAACTTGATGAGCTTGTCCCTCAAAAGATACGGACTTTCTTTCTTTCTTTCTTTCTTTCTTTCTTTCTTTCTTTCTTTCTTTCTTTATTTCTTTGACAGGGTTTCTCTGTGTAGCCCTGGCTGTCCTGGAACTTGCTCTGTAGACCAGGCTGGCCTAGAACTCACAAAGATCCACCTGCTTCTGCCTCCTGAGTGCTGGGACTAAAGGCGTGCACCACCACCGCCCAGCAAATACTACATTTTAATGCTGTTATGTCTGAGAAATAATATCTCATCAGAAAGGAATGATTGACCAGTGGTGGGATTGAAAGTATGGACCTGGGAGCTGGGACAGAATAGCCTTCTGGGAATTCCTTAAGTCACGCTATGTGTCCTCCTTCCCAGCACCTAAAACTAGCTTGTGGTTTGTGGTTTGGTTTGGTTTTGATATTTTTGCTTTTTGTTTGTTTGTGTTGTTTTTCTTAGGATTTGCTGAGGTACTCACTCTATAGCCCAGGCACACTTGGAACTCACAATCCTGTCCCAGCCTCCTGGGTGCTAGAATTACAGGCATGTGTCACCACACCAGCGAAAACCAGATCTTGGAGGAGGAAATGGTAGCAGAATTGTAGAGATTTCGGTGTGGGAAATGAGCTTTAAAAACAATCATGAACCAGCAAGACGGCTCAGAGGACAAAGGTGTTTGCCACTGTGGTAGTTTGAAAGAAAACGGCCCCCAAAAGGACTGGCCCTATTGGGAGGTGTGGCCTTGTTGGAGCAGATATGGCTTTGCTAGAGGAAGTGTGTCACTGTGAAGGCAGGCTTTGAGGTCTTAAATATACCCAAACCACGTCCAGGGTCTCAGGACCACTTCCTCTTGTCTGTGAGTCAAGATGTAAGAACTCTCAGCTCCCTCCCCAGCACCATGTGTGCCTGTGAGCTGCCACACTCCCAGCTGCCATGTCCCTCCATGATGATAATGGACTAAACCTCTGAATTGTAAGTGAGCCACCACAATTTAATGTTTTTCCTTTCTAAGAGTTGCCGTGGTCATGGTGTCTCTTCACGGCAATGGAAAGCCTAATTAAGACAGCCACCGAGCTTGATGGCCTGAGTTCAATCCCTGAGACGTACAGGGTAGAAGGAAAGAACCAACTCCTACAAGTTAGCCTCTGACCCCTGTCATGGCACACATACATACACACAATCAATCATCCATCAATAAATGTAATTAAAATTAAAAATAGTCTAAACAGGCACTTTTGGGGGCGCAACTCAATGGTAGCGTTCACTTAGCAGGCATTGGTTCTTTTTTTTTTTTTTTTTGGTTTTTCGAGACAGGGTTTCTCTGTGGGTTTGGGGCCTGTCCTGGAACTAGCTCTGTAGACCGGGCTGGTCTTGAACTCACAGAGATCCGTCTGCCTCTGCCTCCCGAGTGCTGGGATTAAAGGCATGCGCCACTACCACCTGGCACAGGTATTGGTTCTAAATCTGATAAGCTTTATGCCCAACACACACACACACACACACACACACACACACACACACACCTCTAATCAAATCATAAAGAAATCCACCTAGAATGGGGAAGTGGAGGGAGGTTAAAGGGCAAGCTTCCACTACCAAAATGGCACACAGCTCTCTTGCTAGAAACCACAGTCTATATATAGATCATCGTCAAGTATTGGTGCTATTAGAATGAAGGCAGCTGGCTCACTGCAGACAGGGGTGGCATCGGAGTTCTAGATTAGCAGAATCACTCAGTCATAAATGGTTGTTACAGGGACTGGGCATAACTTAAGATAATCAGTCTGCCCTGGCAGGTAGCAACCAACTGACAGTGTGGATTACCTTCCTTTGAGATTGGTTTGCCAGACTACAAAGCACTAGGCACTTAAAAGAAGAAACACAGCTCAGGACACAGTATCTACAAGAGTTAAAGAGTCTTCATAGTCAGGGTACCACGAAGCCTAGGAGGGACACCTTCAAAATGCAGACAAGGAACCAACATCTCTTAACATCAACACAGAGTTTTGCTCAAAGGGGAAAACTGAAAGAGTGGCCTGCCCCACAAATCAGGTTTTCAAATTTAAGTATCTTCTTTCTTGTTATTTTTCTTGGCTTGGCAACTCATTCAGTGTTTAACCTCAGAGGATTAGAAAATGAACACTAAAGTCGTCCAATACAATTGCCAATGCCAGCGGCGGTGCTCTCCCCACAGTGGGATGTGACACAGGGCTCAGCACACTGGGAAGGACTGGGTGGAGCGAGATGGAAACTGTAATTATCATGTGGAGACTCAAGATGACTCATGGGCTCTTATTTTTAACAGCTGTTTTCATTTTCAACCTAAGGAAACAAAGAAATGGGGAGAAAAAGTGACTCTGTATTTGGATGGGGGGGGGGAGGGAGAATGGCCAAGGAACGGAGGTTTGGATCCCTCAGTGACAAGCAATCTGACTTCTCTTACTTCTCCGGCTGACCTCGGTAACTGCAGGAGATACTTTATAACCTGTCCATGGCCTTCTGTGTCTACACCAAAACAAACTGACATCTATTCTGATGAGAATACTGCTAAAAGTTTTTTGGGGGGGAAATGGAAGAAAATAGGATTTGGAGGCAATGATATTAGCTTTAGAAAAAGAACCAAAGAAGGAATGTCAGAAAGCGAGCATGCAATGGTGTGGGAATGGCACACCTTATCCTTAGAGGAGAAAGGAATAAGGGACAAAATGGTTACAAAAGAAGCCACAGTTGGTCAACAGTGGAATCCAGGAAATAGAGAGCTGTCATCATTAGGACAAATGAAATTTTAACTTTCCTATTTCTGTAGTCAGGAAAAGATCTATGTTGTCATTTGTCATTAGATTTTCAACTTATAAGCAAATTAAACAAATTAACTTATAAAGAACTTAGAGGGGAAATCTGCCACAGAGTAAGTTTCTCTGTGAGTGTCTATTCTGGTCAAAAATCAAAACTAAGAAGGCAATCACATGTTCACTAAGCAAACAGAGAAAGACAGCTGTGCAGTGCAGTTGTAAAATGACCTTTGTCTCTCTCGGGTTGTTTCAAGAGGCAGAGCTGAAGTCAGTACAGGTGTTTGAGAGAAAGCAGATTCCCAAGTTACTCGATCAGCGCCCTGTTCTTAAGGGAACACACTGCAGCTGCGCAGCTGCCCTCCCTCAAGCCAATGAGGGGGCAGGGAGTTTAGCACCGTGGCCTCCAGCATCGGTGGTTTGGGCTCTTCCGTGAAGCTTTCCCTCTGTAGGAAAGCAAGTAGGCCAGAATTCCCTTTTCCCACGTGCTGTAAGACTATACAGGGGGCCACATGTACCAGGGAGAGCAATTTAGGCATTTCTTAAAGCCGGATGAAGAAATTGACGGGGCGGTACTTCCCTAGCTGAAGGTCACACAGCTGGTCAGAGTTTTAGTCAAGAGCCGAAATATCCTGCATGCTTGGCATTCACACTAGAATCACAGACTTTGCGAGTCAGGAGTGATCTTACTTGTCACCGACGGGAAGCTTTAGCTCAGTGCCGAGAATCTTCAGAATGTCGGAACAGTGTTCTCTTGGTCTTGGCTCAAACAGCTCTAGTGACAGAAAGCTCACAGTTTAACGAAATGATTCTTTCTGCTTCTGAACTGCTCTAATTATTCTAAAATTTAAATTTTCTCCTTCTTTGGAGCCATTACGTTTCCATGCAGCCCCTCCGCCACACCACACACACAACCCAATTTCCCTCTTACAGAGTAAATTAATTGTCATTTCTCCTTTTCCATACGGTGGGGTTAAATTCCAGGCATCCACTGAGGGGGCTGATTTTCCTTCAGCTGCTCTTTAAAGAATTTACCCTTTGGATCTCTTTAATTTAACCTTTTTTTTTCTCCTCGGTTATCCATTCTTAATTCCTCTTGGCTCTAGAACTCACCCGATACATGGGACAGTCTCCCGCGCCCTTTCTGGCTTCTTCTTTAATGCAGCTACAGTGTCCGGGTGACTCATGCCTTTTTTTGAAATCCAATAAAATCCATAAATGTTTTTCATATGAAATGCTTGTCAGCCTAAGCGTCTCCTAATCTGCACTTCTGCTTTTTGACTTTGGGACAGCCTTTAAAGCTTAGCCATGTTAAGCGACAACTTGCTGTGATCGGCCCCACTTGGCAAACCATTTAAAAATCACATACCCCCTTTCATCCAAGAACCAGAAAATTTGCTAGAGTTGCCCTCTTTGTTTCTACCCAATTCACTGGAGGAAAAAAAAAGGTTCCTAAAGTCAGGGGCACAGACAAACCCTGGGAAACTGTAAGCATTTTCGGAGACATGTGGGAGACACATTGTAGCCATTCATTCAACACTCAGTATCCCCCAGGGCCAGGAAGTGTCTAGGAAGTCCAGCTCTCCTTGGTCTCTGCAGAGGCCCTCATCCATGCAGCTGCATGGAAAACTCATATTTGAGAGAGATGATTAAGAATTTTGCAAGGGAAACTGTGCTTTCCTAGGCCTCCTGGGGACAGTTATTCAGGGGGCCAGCCAGAGAGACATCATTTTTGGTTTTTTCCACTTGTACAGATTTATAACATGCCTGAGTGAACCGAAAGCACAAAGCTCCCAGGCCTGGAGTGGCTGTATACTGTAACTCTGGCTGCTGGGCCAGAGCTGGGCTTGGAAGTTGCCCAGTTCTTCTATCTGAAGGATAACCCACACCAAGCCCTGTTAACTGATCTGCCTAGCGATTTGGGCAAGTTATGTAACAGCATTACTCCCCGGGGCTGCTGCGGTTCTGCCTACCACAGACACTTCTAAACTGTCCTCAGGGCCAACTCATAGTGCCCTCCTCGGCCAGCTCCAGGGAGGATGTTTGTCCTGGTGTTTTCTCTAGAACAGGGAATATAGCGGAGATGACCAAGTTCTATTGAGTCACTGCGGTGGATTAGAAACCATTTAATAAAAATCTCCACATTATGAAATAGTAGGAGCTGAGTTTCAGGGTTAGAGCATGGATAAGTCACTCACCTCAAGATCCTTTACCAACACTTCATGATTTAATGCCTCAAAACCACTTTGAGATAATTCTGGATTCTCATACTATTATGCAACATACATTCTATATAATAGATATTATGTTTATTCATAAATGAATAAAGACCCTTGAATATTCCTTACCCAGCTTCCATCCCCCAAGAAACATTTTTGATTATCATAACGTGAAATTGATGTGGATGCAACTCGAATTTCTCATTCAGATTTTACTAATGTTACATGTATTTCAACCCCCCTCTGTGTGTGTGTGTGTGTGTGTGTGTGTGTGTGTGTGCATGTGCACGCAAGATAGTTTAATGTTTGAAATTATTTTCAAGGAGCATTTCATTGCAAAGTTTAGAATCATAGAATTCAGGGCTTTGATTATATGGCAGGGGTATCTACCCTAAACTCGTCACTTTACAACTGATCTAATCAAGGTCTAAATAGATCATGAACTTATATTACTAAAATTAAAGCAAAATAAATACAAATTTCCTCACTAGAATTAATAATGGCTGGAGTCCACTCTAACGGAAACTATTTATATATGACTAGCCTAATTAAAAAAAAACCACCCATTATTGCATTACAGGGGTTAACCCCAGGTACTGAGAAGAAAACTGCTAAATTACCAGGCATCCCTGCAATACACCTTAGAAGACTATTAGACTAAAATATAAGTCTATTACTCACATCAAGTATGTACTAGTCAGTGGGCATGGACCCATTAGGCATAGAAGATGAACATGCCAGGAATATATGTATACACTTCAGAAGTCCAGTGTCAGCAGCCCTGGGTAAGAATACAAAAGCCTAAAAACTCCCTCAGAGGAGATGGAGCCCTTCTCAACAAATGCAAAAAAAAAAAAAAAAAAAAAAAAAAAAAAAAAAAAAAAAGTCTAGTGAAGAACAACTGTTTTGAGAAAACTTTTTACCACACAGAAGAAAACCACATAGATGAGCCATGACCAGTCATCTCATGAATTCTTAACTTGTCAATAAAACCTAAAAGACTATCACCAGAGAAAAGGAAATGGTGGCCTTTAAAATAAATGAAGGCAGCCTGGCCTCATTTCCTTCAGATAAACTTATCAGATTGACTGAATAGAAGACCGTTGAAGACATCCTATGTCTAGATCTTAGCAAGGCACTTAGCAACGGCTTCCGTGATTTTGATTGGTGCACCAAGGAAGTTCAGGTTGGCTAATAATGCAAATGGACCCAGCCAAACCAGTTAAAATAAATGATGGGTGCTTGCTAAAGAGCTGAGGTTACTAACGTCACAGAGGGGAATCTGTAGAGTACCTTAATGCATGGTCACTTCCTCAGAAATGTATACATCTATGATCTTATTTACCTACTGACACACTGCAAACTGGGGTAGGCCCTGAGGATACAAAGACAAAATGGAGAAAGTTTTTGACTCCAAGATCTCCAAAGTTTGCTAGTTACAGAATCTGAATCTAAAATCAAATAGAATATGGACAAATGAATTTAGAACTTGCTCCAAAAACACGACCATAAAATTATATGGCATGTGCCCCACACATTGCAGGTTCACAACAAAAGACTGGTAAGTAGATTCTTTCTGTGAAATTCTAATCTTTAATTTCTTTTATAGGTGTTACGTATATGACTAGTTGTATATAAATAACATATAATGTGCATTTGAACATCCCACAAGCAGATGAAATCTTATCCTCAGGTGCACACTATTCTGCCACTTAAGTCATTTGTAAAACACAAAACTTGAAGGGTGAGTCAGTGTGAGCTGAGTGTGAGATCTAACCAGTCATCCACAAAGCAAGGGAGGCTGCGCTCCAGCCCTGGGGGTTACAGCAAAGTCATTGGTAGATTCTGAGATTTGCTCTTCCAAGCTTATCATTCTAGACTATCTTTCTTGAGAGAGCACCCAAAAATAGGTTACAAATGTTTTTAAATGAAGGAAAAAAGGCAGAGTATTTCTGAATTTGACTGAATTTGAAAAAGAATGCAGAATCTCACACAGCCTTGGAGAGAGAAATACAGAAGGAAGTAATCCTGGCGACCGTTAAGATTTGCTGTAAGGACTTTGTGTTGGAGAGATGGCTCAGTGGTTAAGAGCACTGGCTGCTCTTCCGGAGGACCCAGATTTTGAGTTCAATTCCCAGAGGCCACATGGCAGCTCACAACTGTACCTACATATCCAGGGTATCTGGCATCCTCACATAAACATACATGCAGGCAAAACACCAATGCACATAAAATAAAGAGAAATTATTAAAAAATAAGAACTCTGGCCTTGATCCATGTAGATTCAGATCCTCGAGTCAGGACGGCAAGAGTACATAGAGAGTGGCTGACTCTAATCCAACTAAGGAATGACTTTCTAACATCTAAACTGATCTTAAGTGAACCAGGTTCCAGTAGGATGTCAAAAGTTCTCGAATGGGGAAATGCTCTGTCATGGCTGAGTTACTTCGTAGAAGACTCGCTTGGATCCCTTTAGTAAATCCTCTGACATCTCCCTATCATAGCAATTATCATTTTATAGCTAGTATGATCATGTCGGATATGTCTCTGTTATCCAGTAAGCTCTGGGAAGATAAGGGCTGCTGTTTGTATTAATCTCAGCTTCCTCAATCCCCAGTTCACAGGATTAATCAAATGATCAAAGAAAGAGGAAGGAGAGAACAGAGGGATTAAGACGGTTGAGGGAGTATTAGATTAAATCTCCTGCAAGTTTCCTTCTCATCTGAGATTTCGTGGTTACAGACAAAACCCTAGAGATGTCAATAACAAGACTGTCTTAACGAGCCCCCCACCTGGGCTTAATGCTTTAAAGAGCCACAAAAGGGATAGAGCTCCACCCCAGCGCCTCCCGGATGTCAGTAAGCATCAATGTGTCCAAGATGACTTGTTCAATAGATTGCTGAATGCCCTACTCCCACAGGTTCTGACTTGGTGGACCTGGGGTGGGGCCAAGAGTTTGCACACTGAATATGCATCTAGGTGAAGCTCACTCATGCAGCAGCTCAGCGACATTCTTAGAGAATCTTCCTGCTGCAGCATCACAGTGTGTGTGTAAATATGTTTACACACATCAGAAGGACCTATGGATAATAATTCCCAGTTGTGGTCCAGCAGGTCTAGAATTGAAGCCAGGGTGATTCTGTTGCCTTGGTCGTTTACAGACACATATGGGGGACAGGAATACAGAGAAGACATAGGTATAGAAAATTCTGATGCTTGAATATTTAGGGTCTTGATTACCTTGTTCCCTTATCATCAGCATGTTGGTGAAGGCTGCTCATTCATTTCCCAGCCACACAGACCCGAAATAAGCACACAGAAACTATATTAGTTGAAACACTGCTTGGCCAATCACTTAAGTGTATTGCTAGCTAGCTCTTGTATCTTAAATTAACCCATTTCTGTTATTTTATATTTTACCATGAGGCTCGTGGTTTATCGGTACCAGCATGCAGGTGTTTTTCTCCTCCAGGGGAAGGCTCTATGGTATCTCTCTGACTTTGCCTGCTCTCTCTATAGATCTTTTCCAGCCTGGCTATATTCTGTTAGGCCATTGGCTGAAAGTAGCTTCTTTATTAACCAATGGCAATGAAACATATTTACAGCATACAGAGGGGAAATCCCACATCAATCAGCAGATTAAGAAATGTCCTTTTTGTTAGATGTTCATCCACTTAATACAAATGAAAACATATAGTTACCAAAATAATATTTAAAAATGATACAAGGAAGAAGATTTATCTGAGAATATACAGGAAAACAGTAACCACTTGGGAAGGGTCAAAAGATACTGTTTGAAACCTGTGAACATCTCTCCCCCTCTTTTCAGATGCAGCCACTGACTGGACATAAATCCTCGGATATAATCCTGGTTAATTTCATTTTCTCTTTTTGTGAGTGCAGTAGCTATGTGGCCACTATCCCGTATGTGACACACTTCTCTTCTCTAGGATAAATGATCTCAATGCTCTTTGTTTTTACTTTTTTTTCAAAGCCTTAGAAAATAAAAATGACCCATGTCCAGCCTCATCCAACAATAAGGGTGCTGTCATTGGTTTCCTCTTTCTGAATTCCACAAAGTCTGAAGGTGAGATGCATTGGAATGGTTTCCATGTCCATGAGTTTATTTATCACACTATGTGACCTGGCTACCTGGATGGCACGAAGCCAAGAGGATAATGACGGAATCAATGACGTTCTCTGGACAAACAAAAGATGGCCGTATGAGTAAGTTTGTGTCCTGAGGCACCAAGTTCAAAACTGGCACTCGAGGCTCTGAAAACCACTCGCGGAGAGACTGCTGAAATGACCTCAGGAGAAGGATGGCCCCAAACCTCAGCAAACCAAATGACAGCGATCTCATTCCCTTTCAAAAAGGTGACTTTGAAAGTGTTTACCAGCAAATGTTTTTCAGGTAAGTGCGGTTGATGGACACACCCAGGTTGCCTTTCCTGGTGTGCCCCAACCACAGAAACCGGGTCACTTGCTTCTCTGTGACATTGTGGAAAAGTGATATGTCTAACTCCGTGCAGGCAAACCTTTACCACACAACCTGGACGAAATGTCATGCATGCTTGTGTTTTTAAATAAACAGGGAAGATACTCTCCCAGCCACAGTCTGATCTTTATTCTTATTAGAACTTTATCTGGTTCCTGGAAATGAATACTTACGAACTAGCTTAACATATTACTATAGCACAGGGGATGTCAGAGGGAGTCTTCCCGACTGATGATGCTATGGGCAGCCTTCCTCTGTGAACCAAGAACACCGAAGTCTTAGCCACACCTGTGGGAGCACACTTTTCACAAGGAGAAGCAGGCAGTATAGTGACTGAACCAGGTTGACTCCAAAGAACAAATCGTTGGCCTGAATCGGCATCACTTCATCAAACCCTAGCCTGACACGCGCGCGACAGGATCCAGCACAGTCTTGTGGTGCTGTCTGGCGGTATTCCAAGCATCGTCATTACCAATGATGAATAGCTGCGTCTACCTTGAACTTACCAAATTTTACAGTCTATAACATCTCATTTGATTCCCATAGCAGCCTCATGAGGCAGGCAAGCCAGATGTAATCATTCTAGGTAAAAAATGGGAAAATCCAAGAAGCAAAGAAATTTATATCACTGCCCAGGGTCATAGCAATAAATAACTCATTCTATCAGGCCATCAAGTGAGAATCAAAATAACAGGCAGACAAGGAATTTCTAGACTGATATAGACTCAATTTCAAAATGGACCTAACCTTACTGAAAACGTGTAACTATGGCCTGCCTTATCTAGGGTAATATATCTCATTTTCATTATTTATAACTTTCTCTTAAAGACCTGAAAAATTCGGTGGACCCATACTCTCCTTTCCTCCTAAGAAAAACAAATGAGTGATAGCCCCTAGCGCCTGGAAACCTATCACCTGCCCTGCCTAGGAACCTAAGAATGTGGGTTAATTTCACGGTGCCCTCCTTAGGTTTTGAGGGGCAGTAAACTCCATAAGGCTTAAGTTCTTAGGGACCAGGACATTTAAAATAACGGGAACCCCAGCAATCATGAACCAATAAAAATAGAGTCTGCATTCCTGACCCATGACGAAGAGCAGTTCATGTTTAATTTCTGGGTTAGTTGATCCCACACAGCATACCAATTTTCATAACTGCTTTAAGCCAAAAGACACTTGGCATGCATTTTGCTATTGGGGTTGTTGAGGGCCTGGGACTCTGTATCTGTATGTGCTGTCTTGCAAAGCAGCCACTTAATATGACTTTACACTTGGGCTCAGTTGTATGATTTGTAAAAACTTGAGGCAATAACAGTTATTTTCAGGAAAGGGCAAAGTTGTCTTTCTTGTTAAATAGCTAGCGGACAGCAAGTTTACAAGATAAAATTCCTGGCTGCAATGGAACAGCTAAAGGGAGAGTTCAGCTAGGAAGGCCATGGAAAAGGAGTCTAGGATTGTCTGAACTGCAAAAGTTATAAAGTTATAGACCCATCCTGATTTAGCGATGTAAAATGTACATACAGTGGCTGGAAGGAGAAAAGCAAGAAACAAAAAGGGTTATGAGGAGTTTTATTCTGGACTTAACATTTATAAACTGTATTAACCATCCTTTTCGAAGATACATGTTGATTTTAAAAAACATTTAAAATATGCTAGGCACTCTCAGGAGGCTGAGGGCAGAAGGCTGCTGAGAACGAGAGGCCAGGGTGGGCTATGCAGTGACTCTAAGCCAGTCTGGGCTAGCCTGGGACCTGTCTCGGAAAACCTCGATGACGATGGTCGTGGTGATTATACATACGTACATACATACGTACAGACACACATTTACTTATCTGCATGACCATGAGCTGTCTTTATATCTCCAGTGTCAACGCAGTCCCACGGCACTTTGTCCCTTAGATTCTAAAAGCATGCCCATGAGCACATTCTAGGGTCTGTCCTACTTATATGGTACCCTGATTTTTTAGTGCAGTAGTGACTGCCGCTTCTACCCTGGGGCTCGAGACAAGTTGCTTTGCTTCTGTGGGTCTAATTTGACCCACAAATGAGAGGCTGGCTAAGCCTCTAAAAGGCCAATTAGTTTGTTATCAAATATACAGTGATTTCCATGACTATACTCTTATTGGGGACAGAAAGGTCTAGACTCAAGGCCACATGCCCCCTTTCTTTCCTCACCCTCTTGCCCACCCCCCCCCCCAAACTCATCTGTCTATGAGCTGTTGGAAGTCACCAGGATAGCTATAAGGATGTGTTCAATGGCTGGTATGCCCTTGCAATGCTTCCGTTGGACAGTTTGTGTCCTCTCCACTCATGTTATTTCCCTCTCTGAGCTCATCAAATGGCAGTCTAATTAACTGAACCCATAGAACAGTGAAAATGTTTGGGTTTGCTACTTTCTGCTCCATGCTGAGGTCAGAGCAAACTGACACACACGGCATTAAATCATTGACTTAGTCACACGGGCTTGGTGCTTAAATGCCCCTTTTTCTGTTTCCTTTACAAAAATAGACTGCCTGATAGAAATCATTTAACACCCACCCATAACACTGAATTTTATAAAATTATACGGTGCTTCACAAAAACTGTCATATATAGTTACATATAACTGTAAGGCTATTAAGACAGCCTACCTCACCAGAATTTTCTCATTAATAAAATGCTATAGAACCAAATGCACTTTGTCCAAATCAAGACTATCAACTAGAATATAGGTCAGTCTTTGATCATCCATGTTAACTTAGGATAGAGATGCCGAATTCTTAAAACTTCCTGCTTGGGTCTATGCTGGAGCTGTGTGTGCGTGTGTGTGTGTGTGTGTGTGTGGTGTGGTGTGTTTACATTTGAATGCTGCTGACTCTGTGTTCCAGGGACCCTATTTACTTTAAAACAAAGAGCAAATCTGCCCTATGGGAAGCCAATATGTGTTTAGCGATTCTTCTTCATTCTTTGCTTAAACTGACAGTTAGGTGGCATCTTAGACCAATCATGCCCATACAACTTGTTTCTTTTTCCCTAATTTGTCCTTTCACTCCCCATGCTGCTTTTGCTCACCTTCCATGTTCACATGCTGTCTCTCTCTCTCTCTCTCTCTCTCTCTCTCTCTCTTTCTCTCTCACACACACACACACACACACACACACACTTTTCCAGACTGCAGACAATAATGAATACTTGGTCTAAAGACTTCCTGTAGGAAGCCAGGCAGTGGCGGCGCACACCTTTAATCCCAGCATTCAGGAGGCAGAGGCAGGCACATCTCGGTGAGTTCAAGGTCAGCCTGGTCTACAAGAGCTAGTTCCAGAGCAGCTCCCAAAGCTACGGAGAAACCCTGTCTTGAAAAAAAAAAATATGAACTCTCTGCTTGCTGCTCCAGTACTTACAGCAGAAAAGAAATAACGACATCTTGAAATTTGCAGGCAAATGGATGGATCTAGTATTGAGTGAGATACTAGAGCCAGAAGGACAATTATCATGTGTACTCACTCATAAGTGGTTTTTAAACATAAAGCAAAGAAAACAAGCCTACAAATCACAATCCCAGAGAACCTAGACAACAAGGAGGACCCTAAGAGAGACATACATAGATCTAATCTATCTAATGAGGTAGAAAAAGACAAGATCTCCTGAGTGAATTGGGAGCATGGGGACCATGGAAGAGGGTTGAAGGGGAGGGGAGAGGCAGGGAGAGAAGCAGAAAAAATTGTAGAGCTCAATAAAAATCAATAAAATTTAAAAACTTCCTGTAGGAACTTGTTGAGGCCCGTGTGGGACTCAACAGAACTAACAGGGAAAATGGAAAAGCAAAGAGATTCTAGTTTACTGTCATTCAATAGACAGGTAATGGAAACTACGTACTCCATTTTAAATTTATTAGTAGCCACATCCAAAATAAAACAGGTAAAAGTTAACTTTAACAACACATTGAACTAACACACAAATATCTAGGCCAGTAAATACTGTTTAATAAAATTAATTAGCTAATGAATTAATTTGGATTTATTTAACTTTATGTGTGTGGATGTTTTACCAGCATGTCTGTGTGTGCACTGTGTGTATCTGGTACCTCTTGAGGTCAGGAAAGGGCATCAGATGCCCTGCAGTTGGAGTTAGGGTAACTGAGACAACATGCGATGGGTCGTCAATAAGAACAACAGGTGCTCTCGACCACAGCCATCTCATCTCTCCAGCCCCACTGTGTTTAATCTTGACTGTAACCTTGGTTGATTTGAACATGCTTGGGAAGCTCACAAACGACACCTCTTCGTGCATCTATGAGGTCACTTCTGGACATGGTTAACTAAGGGGGATGACCCACCCTAAATATGTGCAGCATTAATCCCATAGACCAGGGTCCCACAGGAATAAAGGAAAGGCGCACACACACACAGAGATGGCACACACTGGCATGCACTCTCCAGGCTTCCTGGATGTCATAATGTGAGCTTTCCTTCCTCCTAGCCTCCTAGCCATGATGGACTAAAATCAATGAACAAAATAAACCCTTCCCCAGTTGCTCCATTCGCTCTTTTGTGACAGAGACAAACGCCTGGTTAACAGTACAGAGTTATCAGGTAGTTGTCCCCTCACATTCCCGTTTAGTACCAAGCCTCTGGGATCTGATGTAGCTTTCACATGTACAGACTATCTCAGTCTGGACGCTTCAAGGGCTCAGTGGCCATGGGTGACTAGCGAGTGTCTACCTTATGGATCAGGGAAACTCGGGGTTTAAGGGGTAGTTGCTTATCCCCGTAGGGACAGAGGCAGGAAGAACACATAACCACTGTATACCCGGTAAAGTTCAAACATCATTTTAAAAGGACCTGTTCTATATCAATAAAGGAAGCTCTGATCCATCAGTACACAGCTTACCTAGTGGATTAAAGAGGAAATAAAATGACTTGTAACAAATCCCTGTATAAATTAAGTTTGACTCAAGTGTAAGACCTTGGCAGTGTCTCTTATAGACCTCTGGATGGCCAGTGGGGAGTTGGTGCAGCTTAACTTTGAGGGCTTCCCCCAAATGCCGCATCCACAGCAGGACTGCTTGGTGTGGTAGAGAATTGCTAACTACCAACGGACATAGTAGATGAGATCACTTCCAAACAGGACACAGCCTCACAACAACCTGCTTTATTTATAGAAACAGCTGGCTCACCCAACTCCTACTCTCTACCAAATAGAAAAACAGCCAAAGGGTTTGATAAATTTAGGTGCCTCTGGTACCTATTATCAGTAGTGACTGAAACTTTGAGTTGCATAATGTAGTTACATCCCTTGGAACTATGTAAAGAATACATTCAGTGATCAGATTCCCTGATGATAAAACAGAGAAAGAGGAAATTAAAAGAAAAAAATCTCCATCCCTGCTGGATGGGTCAGAGGTTTGAATACATGAACACATGTAATTTGCTTCCTACATGAGTGTGTTTTTGTAAGCCAGCAAAATGCTTCTTGTGTATTCACAGTTCCTGACGGCATTTTTGTGATTAAGGAAGACACAGTGGAATTACAGAACTCGAATGGGCACTTAATGTCTCTTCAATTACCCTACAGCACAGCAGTGTTTATTTATTGAATAACTATGAGAGCATATGAATTATTCTAGGCCTATTATCATTACTGATAATGGTAAAGACTACTGTGTATTAAATAGTGTGTGTTTACAGATCAAAACTAATCAGATGGAAGTTGTTTGGAAGATGTTGCTTTAATTTTTCCCCATTTCCCAGGCTAGAGCATTGGCACTCTTGTTCTCAAGCAGCTAGCCTGACCACACCAGGTACTGCTTAGGCTCCACGGGAGGACATTTCTGAGTAGTCTCGAAGGCAGAAGGATGTGTCATTGGGAAATCATCATATCTTCCCAGAACTGTTCCCTTAAGGCTATGGTTGGATGCTCCTCGACCAGGTCCCCTGAGGCTCCATGGTGGAGTTTAAGCTCCACTATAAGGACTGAGAGGTGGAACTCAGTCTGACTACAGCGTTGAACTGGAGGGTTTGGAGACAATTAGGATTAGACAGGAACTGATTAAGAGGACTGGCTCCTCTTCCAGAGGACCAAGGTCCATTCCCAGCACCTACATGGGGGCTCGCAATCACCTGTAACTCCAGGTTCAGGGGATCTGGCCATTTTGAGCACCAGGCATGCAAACGATGCACTGACATGCATGCAGGCAAAACCCAAACACATAAAGTAAGATAAAAATCTAATTAGTAACACAGCATCTCTACATCTCCACGTTTCTTTCAAGTTTCAGGCGGGGCACAGTGTCCTCTACTTAAGTTTGTGTGTTTACTGCAGTTTGTTATGCAGTTCAGCCCAGGTCACTCCTCCACCCCCAGCGTGCCTGGACTCCCTAATCTGTTATTGTTCACAGTATTTATTGCATGTATCTAAGTTAATCACTTGAATTTATATTTACGATTTATTTTCTATTTCTACTGTTGGCCCCTAACTATGCTCGACATATATTATACTCTCAATAATTTATCTGTTAAATGAATGCTGCTCAGATCAGTACAGACTTCTGAATTTCTAATTAAGATAAAATTAATATGAAACTTTTTATCTAAGCCCATATTTCTAGTTGACCAGTAAGTGTATTTAGGCAAGGCAACATTTAATTCTGAATTAAAACCAAACATTACTACAGTCAAGAAGCCAACCAGGAATAGCAGTGAGAGTAAGGGAAATCAGTCCACAGATGTTCACCACTGGATCCCCAGCACCCTGAGCAAACACAGAGCAGCTGCTTAGTACGTGTTTGGTAAAGGCATGCACAGTGACCTACTCTCTGTGCACGCAGCTGTGGAGCCGCGAGGTAAGTTACCCAAGCATAGGCTGAACTGTGGCAGGTGGAGGCATCTCAGGCAAAGGGAGGGGTCTGCCCCAGCACACAGAGGCACAGCCCCACTCTCACCAGTCAGTATTTCCAACTTGAAACACTCAAGCTAGGAAGCTTTCAACCCCAGGGGGTGGAACAGAGATTTAATTTATGTCAGGTTCAGATGCAGAGACCTCCAGCAGAGTTCCACTGGGTGGGTTCTCGAGCTCAGAAACTACCTGTGATCGCAGTGGGGGCAGGGAAGGTTTAAATTGAGACGCCAGGAGTAAAGGACCAAAGACAGCCTGGCATGTAAGAGGCTCTCCACAGCCACTAACACTTCCTCTGTTTTACTCAAACTGCGGGCTCAGGCTCTACCAGGGCAGGGAAGACACCCATTATGACACTCGGTCTAAGCCCCAGAGAGTAAGCCTGGCTTTTACTTGAACTTCTAACATCACCCATAGACTAATTTGTGCGATCATTTGAATTGTTTTTCAAAAATAATTTGTAGCTTAATGAGCTTGCAATTAGAATGAGCAGGCATTAGGAGATAATTAGCTCCAATGAACACAAGTTAACAAATAAGAATATATGCTTAAAATAGTCAAGAAAGAATAGTAAGGGGAAATTTTCATATCAGATATAATAGTGTACAACAAAAACCTATAATCTATGATAAATCAAAATTACAACCACATGGTAGAGAAGAATACCCAGATAACCTCAAGATATATGCATGTCATTTTACTATCAGTGGGAAAGTTATGTTATTTCATGAATGGTGCTGATACAACTGTCTATCCACTTAGGGGAAAACAGTAGACCACAAAAATATTTCACATACGAAAAGGATTTCTGCACAGATGAGGGACTTCAAGGCAAAATCTAGTGGAGAGATGACTTGGTGATAAAGAGCACCAGCTGCTCTTCCAAAGGACCCAAGTTCCATTCCCAGCACCCACATATAACTTACGATCACCTGTAACATCAGTTCCGGGGACCTGATGCCTGCTTCTGCTCTCTACAGGCACCAGGTGCGCATGTGGGCGTATACACATACATGTAGGCAAAGCACTCATACACATAAAGTAAAATAATTATATTTATCAATATAAAAATCTAAAAATAAATTAGAAAACTACCTATATAATCTAAGGTTAGGGAAAATCTCAACAAAGGCAGGAAATCCAAAACAATACAAAAGAAAAAAAACAGACAGACATATCTGACTATATAAAAATTAGGAATCTTTGCATGGCAAAATACATTGTAATTAAAAGCTAATAGCAGTAAAATGAGTCAATGCTAACAAATAAATAATGAATTTGAAAAGATGTCATTAGTGGAGATATACAAATGGGTAAATATGGAAATTTTCATAGAACTCTTGTAAAACAATAATAAAAACAAAAGGAGAATGAATGAGTATAAATGAAAATGGAAAATTCACACAGAAAGGAAATCTAAATGCTGACAGCTACTAGGTGGGATGCTCAGATCCCACGGCAGTCAGGGAAGGCCCACCAGAATAAAGAAGAGAACCCTTCTGACCTGGCAGCCTGCCGGTGCTCACAAGGAACAGAAAGTCCTACCACAATGCTGCTGCTGCTGAAGAGTGCACTCGTGTGCTATAGAAACGTGAAACTCTAGAGTACAGCTGAAAAGTAACCTAGTCGATCAGGTAAGTTAAAAACTCATTTACTCACCAACCATACTTCCTGGGCATAGCTTTATAGAAATAAGAACTTGAGGACACATGTACAAAAATGTTAATATAATCACGGAATTAGTAGTTGTGAGAAAAAAGGGAAAGGCTATTGTTAAGAGCTTGGCTAACCTGAGCGGAGCATGGCTGACCAGTGAGGAGCATGGCTGACCTGTGAGGAGCACGGCTGACCAGTGTGGAGCATAGCTGACCAGTGTGGAGCATGGCTGACCAGTGTGGAGCATAGCTGACCAGTGTGGAGCATAGCTGACCAGTGTGGAGCATGGCTGACCAGTGTGGAGCATGGCTGACCAGTGTGGAGCATGGCTGACCAGTGTGGAGCATAGCTGACCAGTGTGGAGCATAGCTGACCAGTGTGGAGCATAGCTGACCAGTGTGGAGCATAGCTGACCAGTGTGGAGCATAGCTGACCAGTGAGGAGCACGGCTGACTAGTGTGGAGCACGGCTGACCTGTGTGGAGCATGGCTGACCTGTGTGGAGCATGGCTGACCTGTGTGGAGCATGGTTGACCAGTGTGGAGAACGGTTGACCAGTGTGGAGCATAGCTGACCAGTGTGGAGCATAGCTGACCAGTGTGGAGCATGGCTGACCAGTGTGGAGCATGGCTGACCTCTGTGGAGCATGGCTGACCAGTGTGGAGCATGGCTGACCTGTGTGGAGCATGGCTGACCTCTGTGGAGCATGGCTGACCAGTGTGGAGCATGGCTGACCTGTGTGGAGCATAGCTGACCTGTGTGGAGCACGGCTGACCAGTGTGGAGCATAGCTGACCAGTGTGGAGCACGGCTGACCTGTGTGGAGCATGGCTGACCAGTGTGGAGCATAGCTGACCTGTGTGGAGCATGGCTGACCAGTGTGGAGCATAGCTGACCAGTGTGGAGCATAGCTGACCTGTGTGGAGCATGGCTGACCAGTGTGGAGCATAGCTGACCTGTGTGGAGCATAGCTGACCTGTGTGGAGCATAGCTGACCAGTGTGGAGCATGGCTGACCTGTGTGGACCATAGCTGACCAGTGTGGAGCATGGTTGACCAGTGTGGAGAACGGCTGACCAGTGTGGAGCATGGTTGACCAGTGTGGAGCATAGCTGACCAGTGTGGAGCATAGCTGACCAGTGTGGAGCATGGCTGACTAGTGTGGAGCATGGCTGACCTGTGTGGAGCATGGTTGACCAGTGTAGACTACAAGCCATGGAATATTATAATCTGTTGAGCAATGGGTTAGAACTGTGCCCGTTAATCAGAAGAGGTTTCCACCAGGCTGCACTGGGTACGAAAAACCAAGGCAGAAGAGTAAGGATCAGATGCTCTTCTTTTTAAAGCAGCAACCAAATAAACCCTATCATGTGTGTATGCACACGGGAAAACATGAGGAAGAAACAGACTTTAACGTTGCTGGTGAAGGGACGGAAGGAGACAATGAGGAAAAATAGCCTACCTGTTATGATATGATCGGAGTTATGTGCTTCTATAAACTGTGTGGGTGTGTGTATACTATATGAGACTAAAACAAAACAAAGAGGGAGAAACACTTGACTCAAAAGCAATCACTTGGCTTTGTACGTCTTACACATACACCCCAGCCTACTGCTGTTATCAACGACCCTGAGTAAACCACTCAGCCTCCCCGTGCCCACCTATCAGATGATGGGCATGAAGCACACCATGTGTAAGGTGATTTCCAGCTCTGGTGTCCTTGTTCGATGCCTCCTCTTCCACAGTCACTAGGCTGAGAGAACTAGGGTTGGATTTCTGTTTCCCTAACAACTCTGTAGCTTGTGGAAACCAGGCAACGGGATCCAAAACAGAAACTGAGCACATTCCACTACCTGTTTTCTGTTCCACCCACTCTGACATTTGTTCTCTTAGCCTGGCCATGCTCATTTCCATGATGATGTAATGCTGTCACAGTGCACGAGCCATGTGCTGGGCACAGCTAGCATAGCCCACCATGCAACGGGAAGGCCTAGGTGCCAGTTCCATGGACAGAATCATGGGAACGCCTTTGCTATGGAAACTGAGATCTGGGTAAGGAAAGGAGACAGTTAGTGATGAGGTGCAAAGCAGTCAGTCTCCCCCGCTGGCCACCCCATACCCTCAGACAGCCCACGGCCTTGAGAACCGTGATCAATCAGCAGTCACATGCTTCTACAAGCCCGAAATCAAAGCCGGAACTTTAGGAAAGAGTGAACTGAAGGAAGAGGGTGGCAGGGTGCTCAGATAAAGGTAAGGACTTCGGGAAACAGAAAATAGAAGAAGACCTGAAGAGCAAAGTCCTCTGAGCCAGCTGGAGAGGACCTGAGCAAGGTGTAGTCAGGCTTAAACTGTGCGGTTAATTCAGGACTGCAGCCTGAGACGGTGACAAGGAAAAAGACGTGTAGTGGCGGTCATCCAAGAAAGTCAAGGCTGTAGGAAGATGGAGACAAGAGTAAGATTTCAGTGGCGTGTGTACTTCCCTGCAGATAGCACCGATGAACAGGAGTGGGGGACACAGAGAGAAATACCTCAAACTTACGGAGAAAATATAGCTTTGCCAACATACTAAAAATTTCAAAATATTATGAAATCATCTTCAAAAGGCTGAGGAATCACAATTTATAGGCTAATTAGCTTTAATTATCAACTTGTCATAGCAGGGCATCACCTGAGAAGAATTCTTCACTTCAGAAACTGTCTAGATGGGATCAGCCTATGGGCATGTGTGTAAAGGATTGCTATGATTTATCAGTCACTGCAGGACCGTGGGTGGTGCCATTCCTAGGCACCTGGTCCTGGGCTGTATAAGAAAGCTATCTAAGCAGGAGACTACGAGAGAGCCCGCAAGCAGTGTTCCTCAGGGTCTCTGCTTCAAGTTCCTGCCCTGACTTCCCTCAACGATGGGCTGTGTGTGACCTGAAAATACAAGCCAAGTAAGCCCTTTCCTCCCGGAGCTGCTTTTGGTCAGCGTTTTATACAGCAGCAGAATGAAACCAGAATGGTTTACAAGCTACCACTTTTATCTGAGATCAAACAT
Source organism: Arvicola amphibius (assembly GCF_903992535.2). Lineage (NCBI taxonomy): Eukaryota > Metazoa > Chordata > Mammalia > Rodentia > Cricetidae > Arvicola > Arvicola amphibius. The sequence continues at coordinate 69,771,815 of NC_052058.2, forward strand.
CATGGGTTAAGATAGAGAATGAAACAGAAACAGTGATTGTTTTGCGGGATATAATCTAAGGTGTTATTTTATAAAATTATTTTTGTACTTAGTAATAATGTCTATGACCTATGGGTCAGTCAGTTATAATGATTTCCTCACATTAATCTTATTTAATTAGCAAAGTAACCATGCAGGTGGGCACTGAGTGTCCCCGTGTAGACCCGAGGACAGCGAAGAACAGTGAGAGCCACACAGGTACTAACTAGTGTTAGAGCCAAGATTTGATCCCAAGATAGCCTGACTCAGCACACACCGCTTACATCTACTGTGTCTAACACTTAACACGAAGAACATCCCTTTGAAAGATGTCCTCTCACTTCAGAAACTGTCTCCTGCCTGCTTCAAGTCCACTTCATGAAGAGAGATTCACCACCACTTCCACGTGGGTTTTTGTTTAATTTTGGTTTTGTTTTCCACATTAAGGTCTCAGTCCTCCCAAGTGTACGGCTCACTCTACCCAGAAATGCCTGGGTCAAACTAAATACTGTATTTCTTCTTTTCTTTCTTTTGTTTTGTGGCAAGGGCCTCACTTTGTGGCCCAGGCTGGCCTGGAACTTATGGCAATCCTCCTGCCTCAGACTCCCAAATGCTAGGGCTCTAGTTGTGAGTCACCACAGCTGGCTTTAGCTCTTTTTCTCACGTGTTTTTTGGACCAAAGGTAAGCAAGATTGCTCTGTGAAAGGCAAAATACCATAGTATTTCAGGTTCTGCCAGTCATGGTACTTTCTGCCGCGACTGCTTGTGTCTGCGTTCACAAAAGCAGGCAAGAACACCTGGGCAGACAGTGTGGCTAAGTTCCACACCAAACAGCTGGCATCCAGGTTGGTCCTACAGATCCCACATGTCAACTCTTGCTCCAGATCACAAGGTTTTCAGGCGAATATACCATGTAATCCCTTTACAGATTCCTTCTCTAGAGCAGTCTAAATCAAACCCCCTCTCATAACTTCTTGGCACGTGGTTTACACACACCTCAGTCTGTAACTAGCTTTCTCTTTGGTCACTAGTAACATCCGAACTGGATTCCTGATGCCTAGCAATTGCTTGGGATAAAAAGATGCGCAGTCAGTATAAGTTGGCAGAAGACTAGGAGCAGTGGAGGAAGAGAAGGGAGGAGGAGGAGGCGGAGGGAAGGGAAGGGAAGGAAAGATAGGTAGGTAGGTAGGTCAGCCTTCATATTTAACCATGCTTTGTGTGCTACAATACAGTTTATCAGAAAGGTACAAGTACCTCTCTCCCTACTACTGTGCATTTTCCCCTTTCATTAAAAATCATTCTATGTGTATCATGTGTATATGTGTCTTGCCTGCATGGATGCCTGAGTACCCCGTGTATGCTTGGCGTCAGCAGACATCAGAACAGGATACCGGATGCCCTGGGACTGGAGTTATAGACAGTTGTAAACCACCATGTGAACGCTAGGATTGGAACTCTAGAGGAACAAGCACTCTCAACAGCTGGGTCATCTCTCCAGCCCCACAACTGTGCATCGTTAAGGTATCATTAAAAATCAAGTGTCCGTCTGTCAGTGGCCAGGGGTGGAGATGCATCTCTAAGCTATCACCAGCTCTCGGCAGTCGAAGAGCTCCCTTAATCGTTTAGGATCTCAGTTCCGGTGAAAGAGCATCCTTGACTTTGATACACAAAAGAACTTCAGGACGTGCTGGTAGGAAGCAAGAGTTAGAGTTTATTAGAGATAGAAAGAAAGACCCAGGGAACGAATGGAGTATAGCAGAGTTCCAATTAAGTGTCTGAACCTTAGCCATAGTTACCACTGTGGTGGCTTAAATAACATCTCAGAGGGTTGCTAAGAAACCTTTTCTCTCTGTGAGAGTGAGAGATGAAAGGGTAGCTGCGGAGGTGCCTTGGATGGGACCAGTATGAATGAAACCAGGAGCCACTAGGATTATACAAGAGTTAAAAGGGGAGATTTCTGGTGAGATCCAAGGCAATTGTGAGTTTATAGCTGGGAAGGAGGGAAAGCCTTAGGTGGCTGTTGATAACTGTGTTAGAATTCTTGTCAATGGCAGAGATTCCAACCAGATTTCTAGGTGAGGGAGTCCCTTTCCTTCCCAGATCCCTAAGGTTTACTGTCTTTTGATCCTGCCTTGCATAAATGCAATTCCCAATCATTCCGTTCACAGATTCAGGAGCACCTGCAGGTACTGTGCCATTCAAAGAGAAGAGAAATGGTAAGATTTACTTGGTCTTTCCTTGCAAAAAGTCAACATGAGAGCATGCCCGACACCTTTTCCAAGACCGTCTTCCATCTTCGTTTCCTTTTCTGCTGCTGTGAGAAACACCGATGGAAACCCACTTGGAGGGGGCATGCGTTTGTTTGGCTTACAAGGTCCATCTTTGAGGGAACCCAAGACAGGAACCCAGAGGCAGAAACTGAAGCAGAGTCCATAGAAGAAACACGGGCTTTCTTCCCCTGATTTGCTCAGCTATCGTAGATAGCAGTAAGCCTACCTGCCCAGGAATGGCGCTGCCTACCATGCCTAAGCCCTCATACATCAATTAGCAATCAATAAAATACTCCCACAGATATGCCCACTGGCCAGTCTGATAGATGCAATTCCTCAGTTGACTAGCCTCCTCTCCAGGTGTGTGGAGGTGCCAGCAGCAGCCACCACACCTAGACTCAGCTTGAGACCTGAAAACCTCTCCTTGTTCATCTCTACAGACCCTCCCTTCGCCCCCCCCCCCCCCCCCCCGCTGCTGTATCCTGCCAAGTTCAACAACAGCCATGGGGGGAAAACTGATGGACTAACATGTGTGGTCTCCCTCCTCCCTCTCGTCCTCCTGCCAGTGAGTGCTCCATCTCTCACGGGGTTCTGTCAGTTTAAGAGCACCTGCTTCCTCTGAGGAAAGACAGGGACTTCCTATTTAGTGATGCAATCTCTTCCCCACAGGGGTCCGTGCAGGTGTTAGTAGCTCACGTGTCCAGTGCTCTCTGCTTTAAGGAGGCTTTGAACATGGAGACCAGTCCTTCCCCTGCACCATCACTGACCTCATCTTTCTCCAGAATAACTCACATTATGCTCTTGCGTGAACGCAGAGTACGAGGAGGACTGTTCTTGTTTTCATCTGGCACACTGAGGGCCAACCCCCGGCTTCACCACTGCTGTTCAGGAAGCGCTATTCCTTGAAGATGTGTGTGACGGAAGACACCAAGGGCTTTAACTAAGTTCAGATTTGGGTTTCTCCATTTTAAATGGTGGCTCTGCTTTCTACTTGTATTAAATAGAATTTCAGGAAGCAAGCAAGTGCATCAGTAATTTCAGAATCCAGCTTGCCTATGATTATAAGGGACTTTCAGCCTTTGGAGCAGAGCAAAGGGATCCTTTTAACTGACATGATATTTGAAGACTCTTCCCTTCATAAATCATTGCTAAACCAAATATTCTCAGTCCTCTAATCTCCGAATCTGGTTTACAGACCTCACACAATTCAATCTTGTCCACAAAAATTCTATAAAATAACACAGACATGCATCCGGGTCTCGGTCAGCTTAACTCTCATAGCTTATGGCACTGATGGTCTCAGTTTCCATGAGACTCACTTTGTCTCTAAAATGGAGGCTGAACTTGTTTCTGTACAGCACTGTCAAGAAGACTGAAAGAGTGTATTTAGCACCCAGTACATCAGTGAGCATTTAGAGATTGGCTGTTCCTATCCTTATCTGGGGAATGGGGGAGAGCTTGGTCCTGTCTCAACAAGATGATGGGACAGACTTAATTGACTTCCCAAGAGAGACCTTACCCTCTCTGAGGAACAGATGGGAAGTGGGGTGGGGGGAAGGTGGGGAAGTGGGAAGAGAGGGGAAAGGGTGAACCGGGATTGGTTTGTTAAATAAATAAATTAAATTTAAAAAAAATTAAAAATGTGTAGAGGAAAAATACAAACATCCTGGTTCTGAGCTCTTGAACAAACAGCAGAGAGGAGTTGGCGCTTCCGAGCCAAACACTCAGGCTTGCACGATGAATCCAGTCTTGGTGGCTCTGCCATCTCAGGTTCTCTCACCTGTGTCAACTCCAGCTCCTACACGGCAGTGAATCTGTCTTAGGAATGGACTTGCTGTCAACAGGGGCTGTCCCATCGCGCACCCTCAGGAAAGAGTAACAATGTTGACAAGTACGCTGTCACTAATTAGGTCATCATGCATATGGCAAACCATGAGGTACAAACCATTTCATTTCCGTTTTATTCCTTCAAGAAATGCAGAGAAGCAGGTAGCCATTTAGGATATGTGTCATTGCGGTCTATGAACCAGTGTGATCACACCTCCGAATACGGCAGAATTAGTGGAAGCTGTTATCTTCCCTGCTACCGTTCTAGCAAAGCTCTCAGGACAGTCTGCGGTCACTTTGGTGAGAGGATGAAAGCGTGCACATGTGGAGAAATGTCTGGTTTCTGTTGTTGCTGACGATGTCGTTTATTCTAAACCAACAGCAATTATGATCACCAGTGTGACTGTCGAGGATTATATGTGCAGTTACGATCACCAGTGTGACTGTCAAGAATTATATGTGCAGTTACGATCTTGAGTGTGACTGTCAAGAATTAAATGTGCAGTTATGATCACGAGTGTGACTGTCAAGAATTATATGTGCAGTTATGATCATGAGGGTGACTGTCGAGAATTAGATGTGCAGTTACGATCACCAGTGTGACTGTCAAGAATTATATGGAGAATTATATGGCATCCAATGTATAAGCAACAATAATTTTTTTAATGTAAAGAAGGAACATTCCATGTGGTACAGTCAAAGAACTCGGTAACTTAATGGCACAATGAAACGTGCTTCACTCTCCCTGCCCAATCTTAGAAATCAACTTAGGTGGGTTCTCACGAGGTAACCAAGTAAGAATGCAGAAATACTGTTTTATGTAAAACAGAAATCTAGACTGGAGGGCTGATGGGTGATAAGAAGCGTGAGAAAAAGTTACAAGGCGGTGTACCTTTGGGAAGGTCGGGGGTAGGATGAACAGGTCACTGTGTAGACAGTCAAGAGAGAACTCTGTCTCCCAAAAGCACGCGCTGGTTAGCGAAGGAAGCAGACCTCTGTCCCGTGACTGGTGTGACTTCACCAGGTTAAGAGCACTTGCTGCCCTTCCAGGAGATCCTCGTTTGGTTCCCAGCACCCATGTCAGGCTGCTCACAATGGTCTTCATCTCGAGCTCCACAATAGCTTCTGGCCTCTGCAGGAACCCACATGCAACCAACATATGGCACATACATACACATGCATGCACATACCTTCACACTCACATGTAAATAATTTAAAAAAAATAAAGACTTCTGAGGAAATCACATAGATCCTAAGGCCTTTGGAAAGTTAAAAGAAATCCAAAGTGAATCACTGGCCTAAAAATTAGCTCCAAAGGGAGAAGAAAGCAAAGAGTAGTGAGAATAGCAAGTCAGTTGATGAGAAATATACTTTCAAGATTATTATGAGTAACAATCCATTTAACACAATTGTGAGCTCCATATTATATGGTGTTTCCATTTCAAATATGCTCCCTTCCTTTCAGTTATGAGATTTATATTTCCAGAGACATCTTCGTTAGTCCATAGGCTGGCAAAGGGAACAGTACAAACTTCATTTTAAACCACAAGTGTGAAACTAAAAACAAGAAGAGAAATGAGACAAGTGTTTCAGCATTGCTGGGGATCTCCCTGAACTTCATTATACCCAAACACAACTATAAAAATCAATCACACTATCAGAAAGCCAGAGACATTCATAACCACCCTTGGCAGTTCACCTTAGAAAACTTTTAGCTCATGAAGCATCTGCAGAAGAAAGAACAGAAGTTTCACACTTCTTCCAGACAGCCAGAAGTCAATCTGTCTCTGTTCGTAAGCATTTGTCAGCCCCTGAATCATCAACAATTATCCTCCTTGCAGAGATCAAAAAAGGACAAGGCAGTGATCAGAAATGTCCCAGGAGGACATCTGGCCGGACTCAACACGTTCTCTGGAACTAAACCACTCAGGCTGGGCCAAGCATTGCCATGAAATGGGATGGAATGGGCTTAAATGGCATGCCTATTTCATGTTTCTTTATTCCACTTCTTCAGCACCAGGAGAAAAGGATTCCACGAATTCTCCCCTATGGACAGAATGGGCTCCACAGACGCCGCTTTGTCTATTGGCCATGACCTTATTTCTATTTTTGTCCCCAGAATCTAAGACAATGGTCTAGACTCGATACAACCTTTCTCAAAATTCTTTTGTTCCGAGGTTTGCCTCTCCTATAACTTGAAGGACACATTTGCACCATGCTAGTGGGAAACTGGTGATGGCCACAGCAGTGAACGGGCAGTGTGTGGTCATCTGATTCCCTCAGGGAGCTGAGGATGCAGAGATGTTCACATGAAGAGATCTTAGTTCTTCTCCCAGCTGGTTCTGACAGAGACCATGCCCTAATCTCCAGCAGGAAAGGAAGTTGACAGGGAGGTTGGCCTGGTAAGGTGTCAAAGTGATATTAAGATATGGCTTCTCTCCAACTCTGCTTCCTTTTCTAAGCCCCATAAAATAGGAGTGTCTCGTTGACTGCTAGATGTTGGTGCTCTCAAGCGCGACTGTTGGTTTCCTGAAGAAATCACTAAAACACAAAATCAGGTCAAGGCTGGTTACCTCTCAGCAGTAGCCAAGAATCTATTTAACAAGTCAGCACTCAGCAGGCGGAGGCAGGCAGATTAGAAATCCAAGGCTAGCCTGAACATCAAAATGCATTAGAGGCCAACCTGAGCTATGTGAGATCCTGTCTTAGGCAAACAGTCCAGTTAGCAGAAAAAAAGTTCTGACAGGAAAACAAAGTAAAGGATACCTGTTAACAGTGGTTCTCAACCTGTGGTTCTCAACCTGTGGTTCTCAACCTGTGGTTCTCAACTGCCTTGGGAGTCCAATGACACTTTCACAGGGGTCGCCTAAGGCCATTGGAAAACACAGATATTTACATGATGATTCACAGCAGTAGCAAAATTACAGCTATGAAGCTGCAACAAAAATAATTTTATGGTTGGGGGTCACCACACTATGTGGAAATATATGAAAAGGTCACAGCATTGGGAAGGCTGAGAACCACTGATTTAAAACACAAAGAACTAGAAATACATGAACACTATGAGTTTCTCTACCCCATGCCTGCAATACATCCCACCACGTTATTCTCAGCTATATATTTACACAAGCCGAGCGAGGTCTGCCATTGGAGAAGCTGATGGCATGCAGCTGACCACAGAAGCGCCCTTTCGGGTTAAGGCACAACTTCAGGCTTCAAAGTGAAGACTTCAGCATCTCAACCGCCACCCAAGTTTCAACAGATGTCCAGCGATTCGCTTCCTGCTCAAACCAATACTAAGAAACGATACATGTCAAGCTTAGTATGGAATGAATAACCTTAAGTCACCAGGCCCTGTGCAGGGATTGGATTAGATTTTTTTCTTAGTCAAATACTGGTTTAGAGGAGATGTTTAGCAAGAACCTGGTGAGAAAGGGTGGCCACCCAAACCACAGCTCCGTCCTCAGAGGGATTAAGAGTTTATTTCCGAGACAAATAAGAGCGACTGAGAATGGGCTTCAGGTTGACCCAAACAGCATGTTCCAACACGGAAACGGTTCCACCAGGCTTTCAAAGTGACAGAACAAAAGAAGTCATAAGTCAATGAATCTTTAAATGTCCTGGTGGCCAAATGCCAGCTTGGTGGGCTAAAGCAAATTGGAGACACTTGTACAGCAAGTTTCAAATGCCACCCCACGCCACCATTGGCTTTTGGATGGAGGAAGCTAGTCGCCTGTAAATACATTCTGAAAGGCTCCCCATGACAGTCACAGGGTTGTTAACCTAGACTCAAAAATGGGCAAAAAATAGCCACGGGGCGCTAGAGACATCTCAAGAGGATATGGCTCTGGGCCTGCAACATTGGACTATCTATGGATTTTAATCAGTCCTGGAAAACTTTAGGCAGGGGTGTGGCTTTTTCTCTGGAAGCTTCAATTCATAGGAACATACGCTCTCTAGCTTCAAACTGCCTGGGTTTAAAACTTTGTGTTGACCTACTGTAGGAACCGCTGCTGCAGCGACCTCAACTACACAGCAAGAAGGATGCAAGTAACAGCAGCCCCCACCTCACAGCCAGGCCTTGAGGTTCAACAGAGTGGTTTCCCAAGCACAGCACCTTAGGCCAGAAAGTGACTTTATCTGAAAACAAAGTCCTTTTAGACAGACTTAGTTAAGATGATGTTATTCCAGAACAGGCTAGGCCCCTGATATCTGGTGCAACCAGTGTTTTCAAAGGGGGGAAATTCGGGGTCAGCAAGATGGCTCAGCAGGTAAAAGTACTTGTCAAAGACCTGAGTTCCATCCCCAGGACCCTCATGGAAGGAGCGCACCAACTACTACTGTCTTTTGACCTCCACAGCCCCCCCCCCACAAATACATAAATAGATATATAATAAATATAAGTGTCAAAGGCGAAGGAGGGGGCCATTCAGACACAGACACAGCCATGAACAGAAACACAGACGACACAGGGGAAATGCTGTGTGAAGACAAAGACGGGTCTCTGGGTAGCGCCTGAGTGCCAAGGAGAGAAACCTGCAGTGGGACCTCTCTCACTGTCCTCAGAGGAAACGTCCCTGCCTGCATCGTGATTTAGGATTCCAGCTTCTAAAACTAGAGACACATAGCTAGTGCTGAAGAAACCCAGCCACAGCGACCCTGGGACATCACCACAGAAGCCCGAGTCCTTGGAGCTATTTGAAAGAGTTACCAGTGCCTAAGGAAATTCACAGTTGAAATGTTCTTATACAACTCTAAAATACCCCAAACAAAAGAGACAGGCTTGCCTCAAACTTGCCATGAAACAGAGGCAGGCCTTGAGCTCTGGATCTTCCTGCCTCTGTTGTCTCAAGTGCCGGGATTACAGACGTCTCTACACCCAGCTGAGAAAATGTTTTTGAAATAAGTCGAATTATTCCCAGGACAGCAATTAAGCGGACAGCAAGCATTTCAGCCTCAGCGATGGCAGCTGGATGCCCGCAGAGGACAGTCTTCAGTGTGACAACAGAAAAACAGTGGTTGCCCCCAGAATTTCACCCTGTTAGAGTCCTTAAATAATTTACAAATATAATCCCTGGTTTCAAATCTGCCCTCAGGACGAGCTTCGGGGGTGGAGGGGCTCACAAGGCTGAGGAGCTATTAGCAGTCAATGGCTGGCTGAGAGGGAATTTCTGGGGTTGGGTGGAGGATGACCACTGGTAGATGGGACACACAGCTGTGGATGGCCTCACACCATGACCATGTGGACAGCACTAATCGAGCTCAGTGGACTAAAATAAATAAATAAAGACAAGAAGCTGGGAGGGAGATATGTTGGGGGGAACCCTGGGAGAAGGTGAAGGGTGAATACTATCAAGACACAGCACACATATCTAAGGACTTAACAAAGAAGAGCCTTAAGTTAAGATGCACTGATGCGCAAGGTCCACCAAACACTAAACATATAAATAGCTCCAGCCTTACCTAAACTACCTCCTATTATTTAAGAGGGGAAGGAGAAGCAGGGATATTCCCTAATTCTCTTTAGGGAGACTGGTTAGCTCAAAAGTCAGCCCAGGGCCTCATGTAAGCTAGGCATGTGCTCGACCACTAAGCGACAAGTGCAGCCCTCCAATACATTTTATAAATCCTGACCTTAACAGCTAGATCTGAGGATGTCATTAACCAACAGGAAACATACATACCAAATACACTCATCAACATAGATGATCAGACTCCTTAAGAGATTAGTAAACAAAATAAAAATCAAATTCCTATAAACAAGCAACAAACAGAAAGTACTCACAGTGGTACTCTGAGTAACAAATGCTAGAAACAGCCCAGGTCCCTGTCAACAGCCAACAGGGTCTTAGAAATTACAGCATGGTAATACAATGGAATAGATTTAGCACTGGAAGCCAGTGGCTTACAATTACAGGCAATAACACATGAGGCACTGGGACAGAATATTAATAAAGAAACCATGGGTGGGGCATGGTCAGAGTCCATGCAGACAGTTTGAAGGCACACTGGACGGCCACTCAGACATGATAAGTCACAAAGAAGAGCACACAAGCATCCAGGTTGGCATCCCTCAGAGGACGGGTGACGAAGGACAGGGAGAAGCCTCGGGGGGGCCCGTAAGGCTCATTACACCTGCTAAATGCCATAGCATTCTTTCATATCTACTCATTGTTTAGTTTAAGAACCCTGAGACAACTAATGGAATGAGCCACAGTTCCTGATCGGGGCTCTTTTCTCTCCTCCTCCAAATCTACCCACAGCAAGGGACAAAGGACACACAGCTCAGCGTTCTACACCCCACCAGAATTTCCTCCAAATTCTTCTAAGTGATGTTTTTTTTTTTGAGTTTTTTGAGACAGGGTTTCTCTGTGAAACAGTCCTAGTGTGCCAAACAGAACCCTTTCAGGATGCTGTCTGCGCCATCACCTGTTAAAGCAGCCGTCACACGGTCTCTCTCACCACTGTGTTTTGAACTTAACACATCCCAACTACAAGTTAAGATTAAAAAAAAAAAAAAAAGCTTGAAATCTACTTAAATTAACCCACAGGCAGTTTTATAGTGATTTTGGAATATTCCCAACCTCAACAATACAAATTTTAAATTTTTGCATAAATTAACTCTTCAATCAATTCTTTGCTTGCTTACTTGCTCACATTATTAATCTTATTGGAAACTCTTAACTAGTAGAACTGCATTATATTTAGTGCCGAAATACGATGTTCAGCAGAAGGGGGGAAGGGAGTGGCTGTTAGTTTTACTGAAACACCAGTGTTTGACAAGAAGTATTCAAATGTAGCTCCCTGGCAACAAGGCTTTAGGCACCAAGAAACTTAAGACTATTTTGGGGTAATGAACCCAAATGCCTGAAAGTCATGAGCTCTATTATTCCAGCCTCTGAGGAAGGCCCTTCTTCCACTTCCAGCTCTTACATTGCTTTGAGAACACTAAATAATTTAAATAAAATCAAAAGCCTAAGTATTATAAAGTCATATTTTACGTCAATAATGTCTATAGTGTTCCAGCTCAGGTACTCAAATACAGAAGAAAATTTTAATTTAAATTGTATAAAATCATAAACATTTGCATTTTAGCTATAAAAAAATTTAACTAGCATACAACCTATACTATCAAATACTTTATATTCCAGGTCTGTCGAAGCTAAACGATCTGGTCATTTTTACCCAGAGGACAGAACAGTAAGACCAGCTTAGATAGTATCACTAACCAAGAAACCCAGGCATCCCGGGTCTCCGAGGACCTTAGATGATAGCTCTGTATCTAATTCACTGTGGACCATGGCAAGAGATCAAAGAGTAGTTTGATTAAAAGTCGTGTTTCAAAATGTCCAAAAGATGGCTTGCTTTTTTGTAAAGTAATGTTGAGAGTCAGTAACTAGATGTGAAGGGCCAGGAGTCAAAGCTTCGGGTCCTCTTCCACTGACAGACAGTGACCTACATAACCTTTATCCTAAGTAAATGCTAAGGCATGGAATAAGTAACCACAAAGTTCTTTCCCAAGTCTGGGGTCTTCTAAATAACCAGAAAGGCCCAGAAAAGGACACGCGATGACTTCAGAGAAGACCTCACACCCGGAGGGACAAGGGGAAACATCTGCTGTTTTAGAATAGTAGCCGTGTCACACGACAAGCACAGGCGGACTCTAGAAATGGTTTGCACAAAGAGAATGAGTTTCAGGGGTTTTCTTTAAGATCGTCCCTTCTAAAACAAGAAACTGGCATCTCGTTTATAGGAAACAGTAGTTACCAAGCACTTTGTTCCCAGCTCATAAAAGGTGTGTGCTTGTGTATTTTGGGGGTTCGCAGCTATGTGGTTGCATGTGCTCATGTGCACATATGTGGTTGTATGTTCTCATGTACATACATGCACATGGAGGCCGGGGGTGGACAGTGGATGTCTTCCCGCACCACTTTCCCACTTCAGTTTTTGAGATAAGGCCTCTTGCTTAGAAGTTTTCTATGCATTACAAGAAAAGGAAGACATTTCTATAATTTCAACAAGAAAACGCATTCTGAGAACTGTTTATAAAAACTGTGTCTTTTATTTTGCTTATCTCCCAATATGGTTCATTCGTTGCACATTGGCCAGAAAATGGTTAGGCATAAGACAAAATTTTCCAACTCATAGATCTATTTGTCCATAAACATGGGTGCCACAAATTCGAAAGTATGTCCTCATATATTACATAATAAAAATCACTCAGTATTTTCAGTGAGAATTGATTGGCACCCACACCAGACAGTCCCTCAAGTACTAAACTTTCTTTGTAGGTACGACTAGACTGCGTGCTGATATTAAGTTGATGAAAATGAACCTGAGATCTGCGGCAGAACATAAAGCATTGTGTGGAAACAAACGTGCTAAAAGGACTGGCTGCATCTCATTTGAATTGTAAAATCCTTTTCTGTTCTGAAATCCAATTTAACTCAGAAACGTGTATTGAACACCTAACAATGCTAAGTGTCGGGATCCAGTCTGATCAGAGTGTTTGCCTTCACGTGGGAGTCCTGGATCGGCGCTCCAGGCACACGGCTCTGTCGGAGGAACCCATTCGAAAACGCAATCATTTAGAACATCGCACCCAGCCGGCTCACCCCACCACCAGAGCCCTTGGAGGTTACAGGTGTGATCGAATCGTTTTCAGGGTGTCCTCAGTTACACCGCTGTGTTCTCTTAGCCTAAATCCTCTGGGCTCTTCTAGGTGTTCTCATCCTCGTGGTTCCCAGATGTTCTACAGTCCCCGCTTCCTGAGGGTTCCTAATGATGTAATGAGCACAGGCTCTTGTGCGGTGAAGTCGCTGCCGTCCTTCAGACTCACGCAGCATCTTTCAGGTCAGCAGCACTGTTGAACGAGGCGCCAGCGTTTACCTCCACTGCAGAACCACCGCTTATGCAGCAATGCTGCATAATCTTAATATCTACTCCATCTTCTCTTTTCTCCCAGTCCTTTAGGGCAAGAACTCTGGGTTTCTATTGATGAATTCTCCCGCTCATTCGTGCTCTCTGGTGAAGATAGCTATGGCTATCTGTTGTTGCTCGCCCAAACTTCCTAAGTGGTCTCCTGGCACCACAAAATGCTACTCTCTCCTATCCATGCTGCTTAGGCTACAGCCACTGTGACCCCTTAAAGGTAAATGAGGGTCGGGTCCCTTTCCTACATACAACTCTTAGAAAAAGTTCAATTTCTTAATATGTACTATAAAGCCCCTTTCTAGCCTGGATCTGGCCCATTTCCCTATCTTCCCTCGTCTCCTCTTGCTGAATCTTTGCCTTCCAGCCCACAGAATTCCTTCAGTTCTAATATAATCTGTGTTGCTGTCCTGCTCTCAATCATCCCATTCCTCCCTGCAGGAGGCCGTTCCCCCTGTCCTACATCATCTGAGCCGGAGAAGCAGGTGTGCACTGATAATGGCCATTGTCACTCAGCCTGGGTTCAGCTCTGTATTTGTGAAGCACAGGACTGAGTCTGGAGAAGAAAGCTGCCTCAGAACATCTTGGCACTATAAATTCCACTCTGTAGCACCCGACATGGCCAGGGACTGGGAACTACACTGTGCATTCTAAATGGACAGGTGGCGGCAGCTGCTGTACACAGATGTCATGCAATAAAATCAAGATGGAATGTGATGTTCTATAAGGATTAATCTTGTGAGATCTTCTTCTATCTACTCAAAAAAAGAGGAACAAAAGCAAACCAGACATATGTCCACTGCCCAGTACAGTTGGTGCTCCTTAGCGAAAATAGTCTTAGCAACTGTTCTCTCTCTGAAGGATGAAGGACCATAGATCTCTCCACTTGATCTCATCTATCGTCAGACAACCATACTATATAAAGAGGGTATAGGACCTTTGTCAAGGTTAAAGAAGAAATACAGATTCCTCTTAAGTACAACAGCAGTGTTTCTGGATTCAGAATGGTTATGAATATCTAGAACAATTAGGAGCCAACATTTTTTTGAACATGTGGGCTGGGTTATTGTTGACCTGAGCACTAGGGGCTGTATATTAGGAAGTCCAAGTGGGCTCGCCAGTGGTGGCGCACGCCTTTAATCCCTGGAGCCGGGAGGCAGAGGCAGGCAGATTTCTGAGTTTGAGGCCAGCCTGGTCTACACAAAAAGTTCCAGGACAGTCAGGGCTACACATAGAAACCCTATCTCAAAAAATAAAATAAAATAAAATAAAATAAAAATTTTAGAAGCCTTTATGGGATTGACAGAGGCTAATTTCAAGTACTCAAACATCTAGGGCCCAGTTCTCAACAGAAATGTATAGTGGCCTTAGAGTCAATGGAGCGATGACAACAGCAGACTGAGTCCTTTGCTTGCTGTGGCAGAAGACAACAGAGGCAGCAGCCCCCTCCGAGCCTCTGGTCCTAGTTACAGCCAGCATCTTATTGCCCTTTCTGAACAACTCTAGCAAGCACAGTGAACTGGCAGCTCGAGGAAGCCCCTTAATGGTTTATTCAAGATCACACAATGAATAATAGGTAGATACTTGGAACAGAAAAAGTGATTCAGTAAAGAAACAGTGGTACATTGTGCCATCAAATACAAGGGGAAAAAAGTCAGGGGGTGGGGCAAGATGGGAAAACCCCCATGAGCTCATGGGCCTGCAACAACCAAGGACTGCTCTCTGTAATGCTAGGATGGCCTATGCCCAACTGTCTGCATAAAGGCTCAGTGGGGGAACAAACGGTCTTTGGTTTGAAGACTATGCCACAGACCAGGGAAATATAACTAGACTTCATTGTCTTCGTGCCTTGACAACGTCCTAGAGAGCAGAGCAGGGTTCTGAATTGACTGAGATCTTCCATAAATGGTGTCTAAATGTAGGCTACACACCATCCAAAACTCCCCAGAGAAATTCCTATTATGTACAAGGAATGGGGAATGCAGCAAGTCCCTTGACTGGGTAGAACACATTCTCTGTTCAGTGCAACTTTGTACTTCCTGGGTTCAGTGCCAGCTGTGTGTTCTTACTAGACCAAGACCCAAAACACAGAGGTTCTAAGTATATTGAAACTAAGCTAGTTCTGGGAAGACACAGGCATGATAGTAATAAGGGGATCATTTTTATAAAGGCTCTAGTTAAGAGTCAATATTATGTTACTTGGAGTTGCTGTAGCAAAACAGAGTTACATCTCTTTTTTTTTTAATTAGTCTATGTTGACACACACATTAAAGCCAAGAGGTGGGAACTGGCAAGAGGGCTCAGGAGGTAAGGGCACTTGCTGCCAAGATAGATAAAATGAGTTTGGTCCCCAAAACCCACATGGTAACAGAAGAGAACGAACTCCCAAAAGTTATCAGCTGGTCTCCACATGCATGCCATGACACGTGCACATACTTGGACACACATACAGCATCTATCCATCATACATACATAATACATTCATACAAACCAAGAACTGGCTGAGATGTGAGATGTAGCACCAATGACTGTCACTCTGTGGAACTGATAGTCTCGGGGAAATCTCCAAACATGAAAATAAGTGCACTATAAAATTAGCTACAGTATGTGGGGGGGGAGGGGTGATGGAGGACTTTCATTGGTTAATTAATAAAGAAACTGCTTGGCCTGATAGGTTAGACCATAGGTGGGTAGAGTAGACAGAATAGGATGCTGGGAGTGAGGTAGATGCCTCGGGCAGTCGCCATGCCTCTCCTCTCCGCGACAAACGCAGGTTAAGATCTTTCCTGGTAAGCAACCATCTCGTGGTGCTACACAGATTACTAAATATGGGTTAAAGCAAGATGTGAGAAATTAGCCAATAAGAGGCTGAAACTAATTGGCCAGGCAGTGTTTAAATGAATACAGTTTCCGTGTAATTATTTCAGGTGTAAAGCTAGCCGGGTGGCGGGACACAGCCCTGCCGCTCCATCTACAGAGGGGGTATTTTTTTATTTTTTTACTATGACTCAGCTTAAAATTCTTCTGTTTAGAGACCTCCCCGACAAAACAAACCTTAAATTCTGTACACAGCTGGAGGTATTGATCAGGACTTGACAGAGTACTTACTGAGCACGTCCGCAGAACTCCACATACACAGGTGCTCCTATCTTACAGTGGGGTAGCATCGCAACACGGCCATCATAAATTGAAAGTACAACTAACGCACCTGGCTGACATCCCAGCTTAGCACAGCCTGCCTTAGACAAGCTCAAATACTCACCTAAGCCTGCCGCTGAGGAAAACCATCAACCGCAAAGCCTATTTTACAACAAAGTGCTAAATTCCTTCCGTACAATGACTGGTGAGTGTTTTGTCGACTGTTGGACTATGAAACCACAAAACACAGCATCCAAAGTGCTCTGATGACCCAGTGGAGAGAGAACCCGTCAGCATCAGGGCTTACATTGCATACAGCCAGCCCTAATGGGTACCACGTTTGTACTATGTCAGCATCCAGGAGAGCATCACACTGCACACAGCCAGCCCTTGGGTACCATGTTTGCACTATGTCAGCATCCGGGAGAGCATCACACTGCACACAGCCAGCCCTGATGGGTACCACGTTTGCACTGTGTCAGCATCAGGGGACAGCATCACACTGCACACAACCAGCCCTGATGGGTACCACGTTTGCACTGTGTCAGCATCAGGGGACAGCATCACACTGCACACAAACAGCCCTGATGGGTACCACGTTTGCACTGTGTCAGCATCAGGGGACAGCATCACACTGCACACAACCAGCCCTGATGGGTACCACGTTTGCACTATCATGATCCGGAAGATCTGTAAGTTACCTCAGAGTTGGGATCATCTGGTCATACTCACTTATTTGGTAGTGACTTCCAGTTATTCCTGAACATATTAACTTTGCTCGCTATCAAATCAGAATTTGTGGGTGCGTTTCTTCCTCCGTCCTGTTTGCACTCAGACTACCAAAGAGAGCAAATGCTTCACGACTCTACACTTGTACAGTGTTGGCACAGACTAAGGTCCTCTGTAACATCTGACTACCTGCCTTTCTAACTGCCAAAGAACACAGTTCAGTTATCTGCAAGCCCAGACAAACCTGCATTCATATAAAAAAAATGTCAGAAATGACACACTGGAATAAAAAGATCCTGTAAAAAAATTTTATTTACAGATGGATTCATAAGTAAATCTATACGAAAAATCAAAATAATGCTATCTTTAAAAGCTGTGCCACTTTGAGTGTGGCCAGTAACATCACTTGGGAGCTTGTTAGGAAAGCAAAATCTGCCCCCCACCAATCACACTGAATCAGACTCAGGAGGGTAGAGTCGAAGTGCCTGTGTTTTAGTTAAGTTTTAACACGTATTTTCTTTTAAATTGCGTACGTGTGTCTGTGTGAAAGTATGTGCACGTGTGCAGGTGTCCATAGAGGCCAGACAAGGGCATCAGATCTCCCTGGAGGTGGAGTTACAGGCAGCTGCCAGCTCCCCAAAGTGGGTGCTAGGGACTGACCTCTAGTCCTTTGTGAGAGAAGCAAACACTCGTTAACCACCAAGCTGTCTCTCCGGCCTTGAATCACATCCTTCCCCCAATTCTTACATCCCTTCAAGTTTTAAGAACTGCCTCCGTGGTTAGGGTAAGTCCTCCTAAGGGCTGTGTGTTAAAGACTTGGTCCCCAGCGGTGTGCTTGTGATAGCATCAAGGGCAGCAATGGTGGGGGGTCCTGAAGATGACTGAGGACCTTCAGCAGATCATGGAACCCCAGCCCCCTCCTCTCTCCTGCTTCCCTCCTGCTGAGCTGTGCAGCCTCATCACAGGTCCAGAGCAACAGGACCGATGAACCACAGAGAGCAACCTCCAAAACATAAAACAACATTAGCTTCATCTGCGACAGCAACAGGAAGCTAGCCAACAGGAACACTAATTGAAAATCAAGTCTTAGACGACAATGAACCACATCACTGATCTTAACTGAGCAAACATTACACAGAAATAAACAAGGAAAGCAATGAAAAGTGGCATAGAGACAAAGGCTTTACCAGGGTTACCTGGAACACTCTTGCTGGCGTGTAATTAAAAAAAAACAAGGAAAGCTGGGCATGGTGGTACATGCTCATAATCCCAGTGCTCAAGAGACTGATGCAGGATGTTTACGGTGGGTTCAAGAACTCATAATCCCAGTGCTCAAGAGATGGATGCGGGAGGTTTACGGTGAGTTCAAGACTGGGCTGCATAGTGAGTATTTGAACAGCTAGTATTATAAAGCAAGACCCTGTATTCAAAACCAAACAATCCCCCAAAAATGAACAAACAAGATAAAAGTGCCAGGGAAAAGGAGTAGGAAGAATTATACGATCAACGGAATGGCCAGGATAGTGAATAACCAGGAGACAGCCTAGAACAGGCGGCCTGCACCCACCATCATGCTCTATGCTCTGTTCCACGGAGACTTGGGGCTCCTTGTTTTCAGTGCTCACTGCCCATGGCCCCCACTTTCCTTCCCGAGGGCAATGCCCTCTGAGGCTCTAAGAATTCTGGTAGCAGACGGCTGACCAAAGCAGTTCAGGAAATGTGTCCGTGAGGGAAGCGCCGGTTGAGCCTACCATGATTCAGGTGTCTGATGCAGTCATTGAGAAGCGCGCTGAACTTCTGCTGCTCAGTGGCCTCATGGAAACAGAAGTAGCCATGCCTGAGGTAAGGCTGCCACAGGTACACGGGGAAGGCCTTGGGCAGGACGACAAAGGGCTGTGAGTTCTTCTCACTGGAAGCTAGAGAAGTAATGGAAGCAGAGATAGTTTGAAAACATGAGTATGTGTTTCAGTCTGTAAATACTTATCTCAGTCTATAAAAGTATTCAGGGCAGCCACAGGCAGCAAGGTGGTAGGAAAGCAGGGGTTCATCTCCCCTCCATCCTTACTGCCCACACAGTCTGTCTTTCCCCACAGGTATAGTCCACTCCTCTGCAGAGACAGACAGCCAACACATCTCCCTCAGTTCCCTTCTGTTGACGGCATCTCCAAAGACCTACACTAGAGCTCCCTTCCCAGGCGCCTCTGGGGCTCGCCTGCTCCTTGCAGGCTCCGGTTTCCCCAGGTTCCTTCTCCCTCTGTGGCCAACAACACTTGCTGACTGCACAGTCTGGTCCTATTCTCACATCAGTCTGCCTCCTGCCGCATCAGCTCCTCAACCCAATGGCTGGAGTCACTAATGCCACCCTGGCCACCAGCCCATGGCTTATCTACTCTGGTCTGTGACTGTGTTGCTGACAGCAGCCCACTCTGTGGACAACATTCCCTCCCTAGTCGAGTGTGCACCTCTCCTGGCTCTCATCGTGTCGTGTTTTGCACCTACGGCTTCCTCTGCCGCCCCTCTAGCCCCCGTCAAGCCTTGGCACTTGTCCAGTCGCACGTCTGGGTCCCCTCTACTTTTGGTCTTTACCCCGCCAAAGGATGTCCATCCATTCCAAAACTAAGCGTTTTCCCCGTATCCTTCCTTCTTTCCCATCATGCTCTTTGAGAGGAAAATCATTTCACCCTTCACGGGGTGGTTCACATGTTGCTTCCTCTGGGGAGCCTCCACTGGCACCTGCCACCTAAACAGGCCTGTTTCCATGCCTGGCACCCACCGGGGAGGAAGAATGCTGATCTTTAATCTGGGGAGGATGAGCTCTGCTCTTTATTCTCAGGAGAACCCCTCTCTGAAGAGTAGCTCTGAGAGGGCAGAGGCCACTTCTGACATATCCCTGCTTATAGGAGAGTTGCAGAACCGAGAAGATATTCAGCTTCATCATGTTGAATGAACAGAGATGCTCTGTTGATCTAAAAAAAATTTAAAGGCCCTGAAAAGCCAAGACTAGGGGGCTACAGGTCTACTTCAGTGGTAGAGTAGTTGTCCAATATCTGGGTTCAAGTCTATCAACACATGAGTGAGCGTGCGAACACACACACACACACACACACACACACACACACGGGGTGAACAGAGACTACAGAGACAGAGAGAGGCCTATTTCTTCACAATCAATTCTGAGAAACCCATGTGAAACTATGCCTCTCTTCAGAAACCCTAGCCAGCCTAACCCCCGCATCCCTATTACATGACATCACACTTGGTTAAAAGATTCCACTTCTTTCTACAGTCATGGGAACACACAGAAGGTACAGTGTATTCTGGGAGCACAAATCTCTAGGAAAGGAGGGAAAGGGGGCACCCTAAAAGATCCTGGAGCATGCTGGGCATACCTAGAAATGGATCAGAGCCATAAGGAATGCTTATATAACTAAGTCAGGTACTGGGAAATTCATAATCCAAGGTACAAACTTCACATACGTTTCCAGCCTCCCTTGTAATAGGATAGCCTACTGCTCCTAAGTTCTGGCCAATGGGAAATAACCTGAATGGCCATATCAACCCTCCTGCATGCATCCTTAAAGAAAGTCACCGCCTCCTCCTCTTCCTCCCCTTCCTCCTTCACACGACATGGCAGGAGCCATAGCACCAGAATTCCCACTGCTGTTAGAGTAACAAGGCTGATAAGTGCCCAGACTTAAAGGGGAGAAAGCCAGAAGAGCCTGTGTCCCTGATAAATCTGAGGATCTGCCACGCTGACCCTGGAGTGGTACTCCAATACTTACATGAAGATAGCAAACCTTGCATATTTAACTTGAATTTCATTGTGTGCAGTAAACCAGATCCTAACTAATAAAATGCCAAGAGATTGAATCACTACAGTAAAGCATGGGGACACTCTGACCGGCCACCCTGGCAGAACATTCCACGGGGAACATACATTTACCCATTAGCCTCCAGTGCTTCTCCTCCAACAATGCCGGAGCCTCCCTTTTCAAACGTGCTTAAATCTGTTCTTTCAGGTAGAAGTAATATTCTACCCGAATGGGGTAAATCTGATTAACAAGGTTTATGAAGCAAGTCTTCGTGCCCTTTCCAAGATGTCACAATTTCATACAAACGACAGAAAGTAACACTGACTCTCTATATCAGAAGCTTCAGCAAACCCTATAAAATCCACTGCTATTAACCCCTAGTTACCTCTAGCTAAACCTTCCATAATAATTCTCTAGATTCCATCCATCTACATTTTTTTTCTGAGTTGAGTTACAAGAGTATCAGAAATGATCTATTGAAGCATATTCTACTTTTAGAATTCAGCAGGCCACACCATACAACAGAAAGAGTCATTGAAAAGCTGTGTACGAAGTCCTGGGCTATCTAGGCATGAGTCACACTAGCTTTATGCTTTTCATTCTTTCCAAGATGAGTTCATCAATAAATTCATAAGTGTATTGTTCTGACAGATTACATTGGAAAGTTCTGGAGAGAGTCTCAATAATCATCATGCTGGTATTCTCACTTTTAGCTGCTGGTCTACAGCCAATGAGGCAGATAGGTAGACGCTGGAAGAAAATTTCATGTATTTTCTAGGTAGTGAATACATAAAGCATTGCTTTAGCCTGAATTACTTAGTAATAATTTGATAATCTAGTTTTATGGTCCGTGTACTATCTATAATTGTATTATTAAAAACCCCACACTAAGCAATCTACAGCAAATAACAACTGATGGAATGATTATATAGTTCTCCATAAATTCTAATGAAATGATGATACCCATTAATAAGATCCAGGGCTCTCTCTAAGAAAGCAAGTAATGAACATGCGCTGTGATTTACACAAAGGCAGACGGAGTTATTCTATTATGCACAGTCCATGAATTCCTATGAAATGCCCTATTTAGCCTATATAGTATCCATCATTTTCTCTACATAAAAATAAGTGAAATGGATGAGAATCAAAGAATTTTAAAGCTGGAAAGATTCTTCTAAACATTTCAAGTTTAAAGCACTCATTTTTAAAGCAGAAGAAACAAAAGCCAGAGGTGCCCAGGGCCTGCTACCCTGAAAACGTTTGCTAAGAGGCACAGTGGGAGCCACATCCAAATCCACGCCCCCAGTTCTCGGGCCAGCACTCCTTCTACAGCAGAGCTAGGCGTTACTTAAAGACATGAACAAAGGCGGTGCTTTCTTTTACTCCGTAGCTATGAGTTCCTGTGGCATTTATTTAAAATGGCCTTACTTTTGTCAGCTTAGGATATTGTGTTGCACATCTCTGTAAAATGAGATAATAATCCCTAGCAGGTCAAGACTTGCTTACTGAAAAATGAAATTGTACGTGTCACGCCAGATGCCTGACCTGTGTGTTTCTGCCATCTTGAGTGCTGTTACCAAATCCTACAGCGCATCCCTAGCTCTAAGATACCTGACTGCCAGTAACACAGAAACTGCCCTTGAGACTCGGATGTGAAGTAATAGAAATGGGATAATGTCGACCTGGAGTAAATATACTCCACTTTCTAGCTAATGGAGTGTCAGAATTCAACACAGAATTCTCCACCTTGGCACTACTGGTACCTTGGGCCACTCATCTGTCTCTTCGGGGTTGTCCTGTGCATTATGGGTTGTTGAACAGCATTGCTGGTCTGAATGTCTACACCACTCCCCTCCCAAGTCTCCAGAGACTGACAAGTGTCCCTGAAAGGGGACTATTCTCCCTCAGTAAGGACCACTGGTTTAGTTACAAAGTTAGTTTAGGGAAAGTCAGAGCAACTCACCAATGGGGTCTGGGAAATGCTTGTCAGATAAGAGATTATATTCCTCTTCTGAGGTTAAAACCTTGCCTCCAGCTGGAAGAATTCGGCTTTTAGGAACAGCTCCTCTCTGATAGGCCTAAAAAGAAAAGATATGAATGAATGATTTTCTCCAGTACATATATTTTTAAAATGTCAGAAATTTTTAAGAAACCAAACAAGTCCAGACACATACATCCAGTGACAGACATCCCTACACTATGTCATTTGGGGCCACTTATTTAATTTTTTTTTTTTTTTTTTTTTGGTGTGCATTCTTGTTGCTTACAAGGTAGTATTTTTTTTACTTCTGTTTGATGGTCACTCCCAGAATGGTAAACCAGATTCCCTAATCTCAAAGAGACTCCCAGGAGGTGTGTTCTTAAATGGAAAAATGGAATATCTGTAACTACTATGTCTGTATGATGCTCACCACTTCAGACGCTGACGGCTCTGACTCATTCTGATAACCACAAGGTTGACGTTCTCTCTCTCTCTCTCTCTCTCTCTCTCTCTCTCTCTCTCTCTCTCTCTTTCTCTCTCTCTCTCTCTCTCTCTGTCTCTCTCTCTCTCTCTCTCTCTCTCTCTCTGTCTCACATACACACACCACACACACACACACACACACCACACACATACATATACAGAACAGAGTACTCAGCGGACGTGGGCCACATAAGATGCTGAGCAACACTGTGGAACAAGTTAACTACACTGATAGTTACCATGGAGTTTCACCAAAAATACAAAGATGTTGCCATAATAAACGTGCAGTCATTTGCCCTCAGATATGACTGGATTTTTTGCCGTGAAGTTGTTAAGATGAAAGGGCAGCTTTATAACATCAGAAGATATTCTGACTGGCAGATAAGACATTCTGCTGTCTGAGAAACCCAAATGAGATCCGGCACTCTGATTAGTGCCTAGGCCAACGTGCCCCAGGGACAAACAGATGATATAAAATGCTAGTGTGTGCATCCGATCGACAGGCTGGTTGTCAAGATAAACTATTGAAAGTAGTAACGTAGGGGCTTAGTTGAGAATTGAAACCAAGAAGCTGTGGGATTCGAAAATCTGAAGTGCGCCCTTGGGAATAACTAAAATAACATTGATCTGGGCAACAAGCTCAAAATAACAATAACACATTCTCCATCTGCAAGATGGTGCCTGGAGAGCCCCAAACAAAACAAACACTCGGAGCCCTACGAAACTTGTTTTAAGACTTGGAAGAAACACTAATCAGCTGCTTAAACACACCGGGGACCCAGAGCATAGCAGAAGAATCTCTGTCTGTATGGTTTTGAGATAGTGTGAAGCAATTGATTCAAGCAGGGCTTAACTATGGACTTTGTTTGGGGTTATAAAAAGCTTCTAAACTGCAAAAAAAAATCCAGTTATATCTGAGGGCAAATGACTAAGAACATTACATCATTTGACCCTCAAGACGGCGCTAAGAATGAGATATTATCTCCATTTTACAAATGAGAAAACTAAAACTCACAGAGGTCCAATAATGTGCAATGACCCAGTGGTGACTGACAGATTCTGGACTCATTTATCAAGTCCCCAGCAAATGTGAGGGAAATTTAGATGAATTATGAAATGAGAATTCTCTGATGTCCCTGAGCTCACCACCAAACTGGACTCTCAACAAAGTAACAAGACATTAGTAAATAGTTAATGTCTAACTCTTTCAAATGATTTATATTTACTTTATGTTCACTGATGTTTTGCTTGTATGTATGTCTGTGTGAGGGTGCTGACACCCTCAGTTCAGTTCCCCTGGAACTGGAGTCACAGACAGTTATAAGCTGCCATGTGGGTGCTGGGAACTGAACCCAGGTCCTCCGTAAGAGCAGCTGGTGCTCTTAACCACTGAGCCATCTCTCCAGCCCCTAGTTAATAGTTAACTCTTACATGTGATTTTAAGAAATACTTCTATAAATTAACAAACAAGATCTTGTTATAGTGTCCAACAATGATCACAAACTACATGGACTTTTCATTAAAAACCCAGGTGGTTTTTAGAACTATTTAATCATTAGTGAATTTACTCATCATATCTTTATAACCTAAATAAATTCCTTGAAAATCATGAGCAAAGAAAAGAAGTTTCAAACTGAGGGAGACCATCTTTAAATGTGAAAAAATAAGGAAAATCACCAAAATTTAATTCATAAAGAAATTTCATTTACTGTTAAATGTGGGTTAAAAACTTAATAAACCTAATAACAAGATCTCTCAATTAGTTAGAGGCAATCATATCAACAACTGTTCTGTTCTGGACTAAACCCTGGGCTGGTCATATGCTCAGTGCTTCAGTGTATTTTTTTATTTCATTCTAAGGAACTACACTTGCCATTCTGAGAAAAGAAAACTGAGCCTAAAAGAGATACATAACTTAACTAAAGGCATGTATCTGGTAACTGTTAAAGATGTAATTCAAAACCCGTAATGTTAACTACCCATTGGGATACTGTATCTCACTCCAGTCTTCTAAGAGGACATTGTAGGATGATGTGGGATGCCTTTCTGTATGCTATGAATATGTGTTTCTCTCATTGGTTGATAAATAAAGCTCCTTTGGCCTATGGCAAGGCAGGATAGAGCAAGGTGGGAAATCCAAGCAGAGATACAGGAGAAGGGTAGAGTCTGGGGGGGGACACAAAAAGTCACCCAATAAGCAACATGCCAGAGCACAACCGGTAATGCCACAGCCACATGGCAATACTTAGATTGATAAAAATAGGTTAATTTAAATGTAAGAGCTAGCTAATAATAAGCCTAAGCCATCAGCCAAACATTTCCAAATAATATTAAGCCTCTGAGTTGTTATTTAGGAACTGGCGGATGGGAGAGAAAGCTCTGATTACAGTAGGGTGTTTATGAAAAGCCTTTGATAATTTGATACTGTTGTTTGTAGTGTGTTGACAATTGGGGCTGTGGGTTGAATGAAATCCTAATGTAGGGGAGTATTTCCAAGGGCACCTGAGACTGAGTCTGGATGAGAAATGTGTGCAGTGTGAGGTTTCAAAGGATCTGCTGGGATCGTCTGAGCTCACTCCTTAGTTCATCTGAGGCTGGGAGGCAAAATACTTTACTTATAGCCTATGACACATCTTGACCTAAACTGTGGATTTCCAAATTCACTGCTCACTGCTCTAGCTTCACACAGCCTTTCTAGGAGGGAGGAAAGCAGAAACACTAAAATCTGAAGTCTTCCAGGTCTAGATGCTTTACACACCTGATCTCACTTTTCTTTTTGTCCAGACAAGGAAAATAATGAGAGAAAAGTCTAACCGAATTAATAATAAAAAAAAAAACTAATTCTAAGTGGAATGAGGTACTCAGGGCATGCTACGTTTGTAGACACTCCTGCAATGCAGGCACTATCTCACTGAGTAACTCACTTACTCCTCAGTCATGTGTCAGATGTGATGCTTAAGGTGGAATGATACAGAGACAGAGCAGAGGGAGCAGCGACAAGCTAGTGACTGAGAAGAACGCTGAGGCTCAGTGAATGATCACTGAAGAGGACCCTACACCAAACACAGGCCTCTTAGCAAACCTATTCCCACACTCATCTGCCACCACTTTTCCCAAGACTATCTTTTTCCTGAAGCATGGGTCTGATAAACTGATATCCATTCAGATCCATATAAAACAGCATACAGCAGATACTCAACATATACCTACTCATTGAGATGAGTACCCAATCAATCAATTGCCATGGCCAGGGCATGTCAATTAACACAGACAAAGTTTTAAGACAATAGCAAGAACTGATGGTAACACGGGCGTATCTTACCTCTTTGTTCTCATAGCTTTCCACAGCAAAATCATTTTTGACCACAATGTATCTGTCCTTCCATTTCCTGATGTCTTCGGCAAACTGGGAGAGCTCGGCTTCATACAAAACAGTTCCTGGTTCCAAAGGGGGCTTAAAGAAGATGAATATGATTAATTGTCACAAAAGAAATACATCTTGCTAGCACTGCATTATTCATGATATTCAGGGAATAATCTAGAAAATTATAGTGTGCAGCAATTCTGGAAAAATTGTTGCTTTCTTTTAGATACCACAATTTCCCCTTCCTATTCCGCCAAAGAAAACGAAAACACTTGTTGCATGGTATATTTTCTGATTTTTATTTCCCCCTATATGGATTAGGAATGAGAGAATATGGTAGGTCTATCCTTTGCACACTTGATAAACTGTGGGCAGGAATGAGAGAGGCAGTGCATTGAGTTCACATCTAGGTGTCTATTTTAACTCACTGACATGCCTCAGGGTTACTTCTGGACTCAGTCAGCTATTTTCCTATTGTCCTGGTTTTGTTTCTGTTGTGATAAAAATACCTTGACTTCCTAAAGCAACCTTGAGAATAAAGAGGTTGTTTGGCTCACAGTTCGAGGCCACAGTCCATCATTTCAGGGAATTCAGGGTGGTAACTCAAGCAGCTAGTCACATCACATGCAGCCAAGAGCAAAGAAAACAAGTGCATGGATGCTTGCTCATTTGCTCGCTTGCTTTCCCCTCTCTTGCATAGCTGAATGGTGTTGCGCACAATGGGAGGGTCTTCCCTAGTCAGTCATCAGCTAAGACAATCTTCCAGAGGCATCCTGTGGTAGTTTGAATGAGAGTGACCCCATAGGCTCATGTTGGAATACTTGATTCCAGATTGGTGGAACTGCTTGGGAAGGATTCAAAGTTGTAGCTTTTTTGGAGGAAGTGTGTGGTTTTGAAGTGTTGGAGGACGGATGAGTTTTGAAATTTTGAAAGGCTTGCACCATTCCGCGTCTCCTTCTCTGCTGCGGTTGTATCTCAGAATGTGAGCTCTCAGCTACTGCTCCAGTGCCATGCCTGTCTGCCTGCTCCCATGCTGCCTGCCTGCTCCCATGCTGTCTGCCTGCTCCCATGCTGCCTGCCTGCACCTATGCTGCCTGCCTGCACCTATGCTGCCTGCCATGATGGTCATAGACTGGAACTGTGAGCCTCAAACTCTGTCTTCTATAAAATGCCTGGGTCATGGTGTATTATTACAACAACAAGAAAGTACCTAAGACACATGTTCACAGGACCACTTGATGTAGACAGTTCCGCATTAAGTGTCTCTTCCCATGTGATTCTAAGTTGTATCAAACTGACAGTTCTGCCAGATGTGCTGGTATACACCTTTAATCCCAACACTTGGGAGGCAGAGAGATACCCTGACCCAAACAAATACTAATTGACAGTTCAAAGCAACCATCTATACATCACCTCTTTTCCCAAAGCAGTGGAGACCTAGGTTGTGAACACTTTACCCAACTTGCTGCTTTTTAAGGAGTGGATGTTTGGTTGCAGAACAAGTCAGGCCAGCAACAATCAGTTCTGCCTCTGTATTCATAAGCATCCCTCATCAACCCTGGTCTATGTGCTGTAGAGGAGTTCTCTCAGGTTCCTCATTAGGTCCTTACTGAATTTCTGCATAAGGAGACTACTCATCCTGCTTTGCTGCTCGATTTCCATATCACTGTAAAATATAGGCATGTGCCTCTTGCCTTACTTGTCGCTGACGTTATATTGATTTCTCCCTGTTACACAAACATGCAGCCTTCAAAACATCACTTTAAAGCAAAAAAAAAAAAATCATAGGAGTCACATGGAAGAGACAGGCCTATTTCTTTTAAGACTCATGTAAGGGGTGAAATAAATTTCCATTCTGAATTCTAGGGCTTAAGAACTGTGCTGACAGATAATGAGGCTCCCTCCTATCTCGCCACATTAAAAGATAAAGAGGACCTCACTCACCTCTTTAAATGAGGCTGAAAGCAACTTCATGGTCCTTATGCACAGTTTTTCTCAAACTTGGGCCACTTAATCAAAGCTGCGGTCTCCTGCTAGACTTACCGTGTCTGAGGCTCTAGGTTTGGGGAACAGAATTGCATTGGTTTTGTGTAAGTCTGTTGCCCAGGCTGGTCCCCAGTTCCCGGGATCAGGTGATCTTCCCTCCATTGTCTCCCCAGGGCTGAGCTACAGCCACACTCCACCATACCTGTTTTGAACTTGTACTCTTTTCTTTTTTCTTTAAATTTATTTACACATTCTATGTGTACAAATGTTTCCCCGTATATGTGCACATACACCACATATATGCTTGGCACCCATAAAGGACAGAAGAGGACATCAGATCCTTGGGAGCTTGGGGTCTGGAGTTCTGGATTTTGTGAGCCAACCATTTGGTGCCTGGAACCAAACACAAGCCCCCTAAAAGAGCAACGGGTACTCTTCATTGCTGAGCATCTCCCTAACTCAAGAGCTTGCATCCTTAACAGGCTCCCTAAATTCTGAGGCTATTTTGTGGGATCCCCATGCTGCTAAATTCTCTGGTTAACTCAGCCCCACTCCAGTCACTGGCCCCCTCATCTCTCATTGCTTTCTTTCTTGACTCAGTTCTCCTAACCCTCAGGGTGTTTCTGTCTGGATTCTCTCCTCTTCGGGATCTGCAAATGTTGCTGAGGTCTGTGCTTTTTCCCTTTCTCCATCATCCAGGTCAGAACAACTAACCACCTGGCCAACATATCCACAGATGCAGGTAAAAGCCACTGCCACCACCGCCACCACTACAACCACCACCAGCATCCTCTCAGGGGCTAGAGAGCTGGCTCAGTGATTGAGTGCTAGCTGTTCTTGCAGAGGATCCAAATTCAGTGCCCAGCACCCACGCCAGGTGGCTCATAACCACCTGTAACTCTAGCTCTAAGGAACCTACCGCCATTTCTGAACTCCCTAGGCACCCCTCACATACACACACTTAAAATTTGTGTCATTCTATGTGGTACTTTGAATAAATACGGCCCCCATTAGGAGGTATGGCCTTGTGGGGGTAAGTGTAGCCTTGTTGAAGGAAATGTGTATCAGTCCTTTGCCTGCTGGGGCTGCCTTTGGATCAAGATGTAGAACTCTCAGTTCCTTCTCCAGCACCATGTCTGCCTGCATGCAGCATGCTTCCCACAATGACAATAATGATCTAAACCTCTGAAACTGTAAGCCAGCTCCAACTAAGTTGCCCTTTAGAAGAGTTGCTATGGTCGTGGTGTCTCCTCACAGCAACAGAAACCCTAAGACACTCTATATTTGGTACCCTGCCATGGGACTTTCCAGCGCACTTAAAATTAAGCCCTTGCAGTAGACCTACAGGGTCTGGTCCCCATCTGTCTCCAGGTGGTCACTGTCACCCACTCTCTCTCATTCACAGAGCTCCCAGCAGGCTCATAGTCTCAGGACCAGAGGGTCTTTCCACTTCCTGCTCCATCTTCTTGGGATACTCTCTCCATGGCTACTCACTAGCTCCTCCTATTTTGTCATCAGATGCAACGCCATCTCCACAGAGGGCTTCCTTCCCAACCAACGTCCCCCTAAGGAGATTTTTTTGCTTCATTTTTCTCTATAGTTTTAATCATTACCTCACCATCACCTGCTCTCAGTTCCTCCCATTGTTTATCGTCTGTCTCCTACATGTGGAAACAAACTCCAGGAAGGTAGGCAGTTTATTTTGAAACACACATGTCAGATCAAAGACGATTCAGAGGAAATCATGTTTGATCATTGACCAAAACAAACCTAATCACGATTTTTTTAGACTGACCTTCACAATAGCAAGCTAAATTTCCTGGTATCAAAACATCAACGAGAAAAAAACATATAATGAGATTTGAACCTGTCTAGCTTTCTTTTCATATAGATCACCCAAATAAAAAAGAAATCATATATATTCTCACATCAAGACAGTATTTTTAGCATATAATGAATAGTGTAGTTTTTAAAACTGCAATTCACACAGTTGAAATATTAGCATCTACACTCATTTCTCCAGTGAGGGGAGGATGTAACTCAAGTGTCCATGGGTTACCTTGGTCTTCAAGAACTGCGACGTTGGATCCCGTTG
The DNA here is from genome assembly GCF_903992535.2 of Arvicola amphibius. Lineage (NCBI taxonomy): Eukaryota > Metazoa > Chordata > Mammalia > Rodentia > Cricetidae > Arvicola > Arvicola amphibius. The sequence continues at coordinate 69,802,449 of NC_052058.2, forward strand.
CTGCTCCACCTCACTGCGCACATGACTGCAGAAAGCCACAGAATACTGGCGGCTATAGTAGGGGCTGAAGTTTTTGATAGAAGCCTCAGTTTTTCCTGAAAAGACACAAAAATCAGAATTGTGAAGTGTAGCATGCCTCACAGGACAGACATCAAACTACTTTAAACACACACACCCCCAACCCTGCACCTCCCAGACACCCCTGTGGACCGGGCTGTGTCACCAGCCTGCTCCCTGGGAAAGTCACTACCTGCTGCACCTGCTTCAAACCCCCTCTCACCTCCTAGCATCCCCCTGAAGAGCTCAGAGTCCTGGGACCATTCAGTAGTAAGAGGAGTCTCCCTTGTGTCCACTTGACCCCCTGCTATGACTGTATAAGTAGTCTGTCATTCCCCCTATCCACGCTAGCTTGTTATTGATTCTCCTACGTGACTGCAATCCCAGTGTCCACCCTTCCAGACTCTATCTGCATTACTCATTTTCCTTCAGCACCTGAAAGTTGAGCCTCTAGTCTTTTGCCTCCTCAGTCCTGAATCAAAACGCAATACTGAGGTGGGAAGATGGCTCAGCTGGTAAAGTGCTGGTTATGCAAGTGCTGAGACCTGAGTTTAGACCCCAACATCCACGTAAAAAATCCTAGTGCTGAGGAGATGGAGGCGGGGCACCCAGGGGTTTGCGGGCCAGAAGACTAGTTCAATTAGTTAGATTCGGGTTCAGTGAGAGACCTGTCTCAAAACACAAAAGTGGAGAGCAACTGAGGAAATCACCTGACGTCAACCTCTGGCCTCTACATACATAGTGTATGTGAACACACACACAAATGGGGGGGAAGGAGGAGAAGGAGGAGGAGGAGGAGGAGGAGGAGGAGAGAGAGAGACAGAGACAGAGAGAGACAGAGAGACAGAGAGGGACAGAGAGAGAGACAGAGAGAGACAGAGACAGAGACAGACAGAGACAGAGAGAGACAGACAGAGACAGAGACAGAGAGACACACAGAGAGAGACAGAGACAGAGAGACAGACAAAGAGAGACAGACAGAGAGAGAGAGAGAGAGAGAGAGAGAGAGAGAGAGAGAGAGAGAGAGAGAGAGAGAGAGAGAGAGAGAGAGAGAGAGACTTGTGCTTCTAGGCTCCTAATTTAGGAGACTTTGGGGATATAAAGTGTCATATGATTGCCATGAAGTAGAGGGAGGAACCGACTTAAAAGTCTAGAGACCTGGACTGCAGACCCTATCCTAACTAGAGACAGACATCACCATCTAACCTCAGCCAACTTCCTCAGCTCTGCGGGCCTACGGTCCCTGATCCTGGAGGGGCGTAGACTTGGATCCGCACTGTTCTTTGGGATCAGGCGACAATGACACACAATCCTGAAGGTACAACTACATCACCACACTGACCAGCAATGATATTTTGGTCTCTTGCTACCAGGGGTGAATTTTGCTGTCAATCATGTAGGACCTGGAGCAGGGGGAAGGGGGAAAGAGCCAGTTGCCTTTCCAGCCCTTGCTTAGCATTGGGGAGTACAAGAGAAGGAAGGGCGAAAGAGTGTCTGAATCGGATTAGAAATCATCTTGGCTTGCTTCCAAGTATCAGTGTCAGCTTCTCCATCTATTCGGACAAGCAGTTAAAACAAGAACAGGTAGGATAAGAGCCTGAGAAAAAAACAAACCAGAAATAACTTTCCAAAATATTTTAAAATACTTCATGAGAGGCTTGGCTTAGCTTTTGTTTTTCAAATCTGATATTTTAGTTGACAGAGAAATATTAAAATATAACTTGCACAGAGCTATTGTGCATGTAAAATGCCAGAAATAAATGAGGAATCTGAGCCAGGTATGTGGAGATGTTCAATAGGAGAACCCTGAATCCCATAGCCTCCTAGTTGGATGCCCATGAAATCACAGCTAAGAGCCATGTGTACAAATAACCTCTACCGACAGACACGCCTACTTTTGCTTGGGCATTTTTCATTCTCATAATGTGTATAAGAAAAGGGAGTTCTTTTGTATTCCCTTAATAAAATGACATTTATGGGTTATATTTATGGGCTTTAGTAATTATTACTTGTAAGGTCCTTTGAGACCCACTAATAATAGATTCTGTAGAAATGCAAATAAAAGCCCCTATAATTTGAATCAGGCATGCTTTTGCTTGCTCCCTGAGTTTATGGTATTACAATTAATCAGTATTTGCATAATACTTTAATATGCTCGGGCTTTATAAGCATCTAATTGGTTATTATTTTATTAGCTTTTATTACAACACATAAGTAGTAATCCTATATTCTTGTCTATAATTTTCTTACATCGGAGTGGGACATACAATGAGAGTGAGTCTCACTTTACAGAAACATGTAAACGGTGAGGAAAATTTGCCCTTTAATTCCAGGCAAGCACTGTTCGGTCTGTCGGAAGAGTGCCATGCTAATTGTTGATGCTAATTTTTGCTCTCTTACATGCACTAGAATGAAATGACGGGAGGTGGCTGTTCTTTTTTTCAATGATTTCTGTGAAGCTATTAAAGCCGATTTTCTACTACCTCGCCACACCACCTGCAGAAATCCCCTGCTCCTACCAAGATGTCTTAATGTCACCCCTCCCGACACATGAGAAAAATGTTTCTGGGATTTGAATATCTGCCCACGGCATCATCAACACAGCACCCCCGAGTCACACTTAAAGAAAAGATTGCAGATTTCTTGCATTCTCTTTTAGTGGCTGGTGCAAATGTAAGGAAGAGAGCTAACAGCATCACAAGATCCAAGAAGAAAAGACACTAAAGCTGCTCTCCAAACATCACATCTAGACATTGGATTAGTCTGTCTGGACCTACATGGGGGCACCTAGTGTAAAGACTTTGAGGACAGAAGTAAAGTCTGGGGTTGGGACAAAATATCAGTGTGTCAGGAAGACAACTCTGGAGTCAGATAGAGATGGGCTCAAGTATTTCGTCACTTGGTGGCTGTGTGATTTCCTAGGAGTTACCTTTTCTTTCTTCACACATGAAGAATGGTGGTGGCTTTACTGTAACGACCACGCAGAATACCTCAGGAAAGTACTTGGTGACATTGCTGGCACACAGGGAACTGAAAGTGGCTACAGCGCTGGGGATGATGGCCGTGATGGAGCCCCTAACCAGGCACCAGGGGAAATTCTTCAGTTTGAACTAATGAATTAAAAAATAATAAAGCAATCTGTCGACTGTGCTCTTAAGTGGACACATCTTGGCTCGCAGAATTGAGAGCAGCTGCCCCTCCCACTGCAAGCCTGAAACAAATATTACCCACATTTTCATAGATGTTTTTGGGCTTAGATGCCCTCTGTGTATCCCTGAGTTAAAAAAATAGAATACATAATGCCAGGAGTAGTGGTGCATGCCTGCAACTGCAGCACTTAGTCACCCAGTGCCAATACGGCTGAAAGATGATGTCCTGTCTCAAAAAAAGAAAAAACTAAATTAAAAAAAACCTCATCTCCATAAAACATTAAATTATCAAATGGAGGCAAAAGCATAGTCAGTATCTGTGTTACACTGAGCCCCAATCCTTCTGCCTGTAAAATACAGATAATGACAAACCTCATCACAGGATTTTAGAAGGGTTACATGAAACATTACACGTTTAAAAAGGTATCTAGAGCAGCACCGACTATTGGTTAATTGATACATTTTAAGTATTATTCAGTATTTCTTTCTGAAAACACTCAAATAAATGGGTCAGCTCACAAGTGCCCCCAAAAATAAACTCTAGGGAAAAGTACTCACTTTCTAATTTTCAAGATTCCAGAGTATTGGACTCCCATCATCTCCTCCCCCTCAATTCAGTGTGACATCCTCCTTTCTGAAAGTGTCATAAGCCACATTGCTGGGGCTTCCAGCACAAGGAGGCGAAGGAGTCACAGAAAGTTGGGACCCAGCGGAAGGGCTTCTTCTCCCTTTGGAATATCAACACTTTTGACACAGACACAATTCTGCTAATCCTGCTCCGTGGCTCCAGCCTGTGCAAGGCATCATATTACAACAATTTACTCACTTGGTTCAATCCTCACTAACACCAAAAAAGGCCTGTTCCACAGCTCTCACTACAACGTTTAGCTTTGTTTCGGCTTTCTGCAGAAAAGGCATTATGTGGGCCCTTCCAAAACCATTTTCAAACACGAAGGCACAAAATCTCAGTGCCCATTCAATTCCCTTCTCTCTGACTCCTAGGTTTAACCAGATCCTGTCCCCTTTATTTCTACACCATTTCAAGTTTTATTTTTATGTTTTATTAATGTATGCTTGTGTGCATATATGCCTCGTGTGTGCAGGTGCTCCCAGCGACCAGTAGAGGACATCAGATCCCCTGGAGCTGCAGTTCAGACAGTTACCAGCTTCACAGTGTGGATGCTGGAAACTGAACTCAGGTCCTCTTAACTGCTGAGCCATCTCTCCAGCCCCTTTACACTAATTACTGAATCCATCCCCTTCTCCCCCCCCCAGCCCCCATATTGTCTATCAGGCCTTTATTAACCTTAACATAGTAAGAATCTCTTAATTTGCTTTTTGCAAGCACAACAAGATTAAATACTTAGCTCTCTGCTCTAAAACATGAACAAAAATGTACAGAAGAGAAGAATGTTTCTAAGAAGGGCTAGGGTCTAGGATAATGGGACAGGGGTGGCAAAGACAATATGGCCACTGGGACACATTCAAGATAAAGCTACCACAAGCTGCAAAAGACCAGATGCTAAACTGAGGTCTGCCCTGGAGAACAGAGCCCTGGCATTGAGACATTCTTTTAAAGGCCATAAGGGACAAACCTCATTAGTTACAAAGGTCATGGATCTCTGGGTCCTGGCCTGACAAGTTCCAATAACATGAAGAAGTCACACTATGTCACTTCTTGTGTGGCAATCCTCAATAGCTCCCCACTGCCTATAACGTCTCAGGCTGCCACTGAAGGAAGCCAAGCCACCTGTCTGATATCTTCCCACTTGCCCTCAACCCAAGCCCTGCCCAGTGCGATCATCTAATCCTTACCTATTCCTGTCTCCCCGTAAGAGTTCCATCATTCACCTTCACACTCTTCAAGCCCAGAGACCAATGCCAACCCCAAAAGAATCCTTTGCAGACCTGGCCAGCTGGAAATAATCTCATCACCTTTAGCATTCTGTCACTTTTGCTACAACTGTGCAAATATGGCTTATCTCCCTCCCGGGGCATACTGTACCTGCACACCCAACAAATATTTGGTGAGTGGGAGAACAGCTGAGTAAATATTCAAGACTAAAGAAAATCATAATGCATAATAATAATGAAACCCATTACATCATCCCAGGAAGGAAGGTTTGGGCTTACCTAATTATTATTATGAATCCCAATGCATATTTGTTTACAGAAATCAGAATCTTACAGGTTAATTCCTTTTAAATTTTTAAATACGTTTTATTCATGAAAATACTTGAAATGATTAACAATCACTTCTTGGTTTGTTTGATTTGATCAGTCTAAAAAGATGGAAAACATATAAGAGTCTGTCTGAAATTTAGTCTGAAGAATATGAATTTGCATGTTTTCTCATTCTAGAACAGCAGTTCTCAATATGAGGGTTACAAGCCCTTTGGAGGTCACATGACCCTTTCACAGGGGTTGCCTAAGACCATCGGAAAACAGATATTTACATTGCAATTCATATCAGTAGCAAAATCACAGCTGCGAAGCAGTAATAAATATAACATTATGGTTTGGGGTCACCACAACATGGGGAACTGTATTAAAGGACTGCAGCATTAGGAAGGTTGAAAACCACTGGTCTAGAAGGTTCTTTGACAGATAGTACCCACAGTCACATGGTTCCCTCAAATCCATTTAACAGTCGTGAGGTCTCTGCTCTATCGTACTGCTTATGGTCGATTAGTCTTTGTTCCTGTTATTCCTGCTGTTACTTCAGGAGCTATAAACAACCTAAAATCTTCTCAAGGGGGAGGTGCCTCTATTTCAATTCCTTTTACAAAACTAGTTCATAAGAAAAAGATACAAGGAATTAAAACACCATTGTGTCATGAAACACAAAACAATTCCAACACTAATTTTGCTGTATTCTTTCCTAATCTTTTAAAATTATATTACAGTTTTTATCTGGTGTTATTTAGTTACCAATTGATCTGTGAATTTTCTTGTAACATGGAAGAAAATCATTGTTTTTAAGATGTTAGTTTTCTATTATGAAAGATAAAAGTATAGATATAAAAAACTTTAACAAGAGGGCCCTTTCACTAGAACTAAGGTGACCCACATATGAGAGAAGACTAAGTGGGCTTTTGATACAGTTTCTTAAGACCTACCAAGGTTGCAGGTAAAGATTAATTTTGGTAAACAAGAAAAAATGCCTCCAAAATTTCAATAATTTTAAGATATAATATATGCCAATGTGAATTTCTCCTGGGTTGGTAAAATTGTAGAGATTTGCAGGTCCCCATGAATTATAGCATCAGCTATGATCTTGGGTTGCTAAGCACCATAACTTTACACCTTAGGGTGGAAAATTGGAAATCCCAATTCACAATACAGAGGTGCAAAAATCTAATTACATACAATGATGCCCAAGGACTCTCTTTCTTCAAGTAAATGCCTTAGAGAATGAGGATAAATTGGATTCTCCATAATTGAAGTAAAGGGAGGGAGAGAGAAAAGGGAGGAAAGAGGAAAGTGGGGGGAGAAAATGAGAACACATTTATTACCGGTGCTGGGTGACAGGCTTTTAACAGACTCCAGTAGGAAATGGCAGAATGATTCATGTGTAGCCTTGACTCTGCAGATTCCACGGACTTCTTGCAAAAAGTCCAGCATGAGTCAAAAGGTGAGATGTGTATAAACCAACTTAAGCTCTCTATGATTTACTTTGGATGTTAATCCACAGAGACACACACAAATATGCACGTTTCCAAAGGAGCTTACATTAAGCATATTAAAGTCACCAGCAATCACTCAGGGTTCAGTACACATCTGGATTAAAAGCGGGCCTATCAGGAATAAACAATACAACCCAGTTTTCTGGGTTTCTAAACTCGCACTCGGAGGTCCAACGTGGTGAGGACAGTTTGCAATGAACTTACCCTCAGACTATTAAAGACCCTGTCCATAGAGCAAGCCCCACATCTGGCAGCAGAGCTGTCTTTAAAGGCATGCGGTAGAAGAAAAAGTGGGAAGTACACTTGAACACATTGGCACAGGAGACCACTTCCTAAATATAACCCCAGCAGCAGACACTGAGAGAAACAACTGATAAATGGGAACTCCTGACACTGAAAAGCTTCTGTAAAGCAAAGGACACGGTCAACAAGATAAAATGGCAGCCTACAGAATGGGAAAAGATCTTCACCTACCCCACATCGGACAAATGGCTGATCTCCAAAATATACTAAGGACTCAATAAATTGGTCATCAAAAAAACCAAATAATCCAATAAAAAAATAGAGTACAAACCTAAATAGAGAACTCTCAACAGAGGAATCAAACATGGCTGAAAGACACTTAAGGATGCTCAACATCCTTAGTCATCAGAGAAATGCAAATCAAAACAACTCTGAGATTCCAACTTACACCTGTAAGAATGGCTAAGATCAAAAACACTGATGACAACTTATGCTGGAGAGGTTGTGGGGTAAAGGGAACACTCCTGCATTGCTTGTAGGAATGCAAGAAACTGGTACAACCCCTATGGATGTCAGTGTGGTGATTTCTCAGAAAATTAGGAAAGAACCTTCCTCAAGACCCAATAATACCACTTTTGGGTATATATCCAAAGGATGCTCAATCATGACACAAGGACATGTGCTCAACTATGTTCATAGCAGCATTGTTTGTCATAGCCATAACCTGAAAACAACCTAAATGTCCCTTGACTGAAGAATGGATAAGGAAAATGTGACAGATTTACACAATGAAGTACTACACAGCAGAAAAAAAAGACATCTTGAATTTTGCAGGCAACTGGGTGGAGCTAGAAAACATCATTTTGAGTGAGGTAACCCAGACCCAGAAAGACAATCATCACATGTACTCACTCATAAGCGGTTTTTAAACATAAATCAAAAAAACAGCCTACAAATTACAATCCCAGAGAACCTAGACAACAATGAGGACACTAAGAAAGATATACATTGATCAATCGACATGGGAAGTAGAAAAAAAACAAGATCTCCTGAGTAAATTGGGAGGATGGGGACCTTGGGAGAGGGTTGAAGGGGGGAGAAGAGAGGCAGGGAGGGGAGTAGAGAAAAATGTAGAGCTCAATAAAAGTCAATAAAATTTTTTTTAAAAAGGCATGTGAATACTGTCTAAGGGAGCAAGAGTCAGCTCTGGGGACCAGACAGAAGCCAAACAGTATTTCCTGCAAAGGACCACAGTCACTGCAGTAAGTGAAGGCTCCATTGGCTCCACATATAGTTCATGAGTTAATACAAATAAGCAAAGCAGAAGACAATAAGAGTGGGTACTCGAACATTTAATGAGTTTCAATTACTACCTCATTCTAGAGCACAATAAAAGCCTCACTTTGGCCAGCTTTCCCAGGTTAAGAGAATCTAGGATAGATGTATAAAACTAAACTTAAAGCCTGGTCTGGTCTCTGCTTTTGTCTTTGTTTGTCTTTTAGTATTGTTAGAAACACACATGCACCTGTACACACACACACAAACAACCTGACACCTGTACACACACATACACATACCTGTACACACACACATCTGTACACATGCACACATACACACCTGTACACATTCACACAACTGTACACACACACCTGTACACACACACACAAACAACCTGACACCTGTACAGATACATACACATACCTGTACACACACACACAAACAACCTGACACCTGTACAGATACATACACATACCTGTACACACACATACACACCTGTACACATACACACAACTGTACACACACATCTGTACACACACATATACACCTGTACACGCACATCTGTACACATACACACACATACACACCTATACACCTTTACTTATACACACATCTGTACACACATATACACATACACACCTGTACACCTATACACACACACCTGTACACACACATACATACCTGCATACCTGTACACAACACACACCTGTACACACACATTTGTACACACACACACACACATATACACATATCTTTCTTTAGCCACAGTTAGGTAGAAGTGATAAAGAGGCCCCTTTTCCCCCTCCTTTATTTGGATAAAGTGCTTGGAAATTTTCAAGATTACTTTGCCATTTCTCACGGCATACTTCCAGTGTCTCGTGACACATCTGATGAGCGAGAATAAATCTTATTTATCTGGCCATTTCTCTAAGTAGCCTCATGCCCTCCAAGGAGTGAAAAGGAATTTAAACTGCTCTGACAGCAGATTTTCCAGAAATTACAAGGAGAACGATGCTTCTGCCCATCAGACACCGTCCTCTTGCCTTGACTAAGGACACTATTACTGGAAGTCAGGAACGGAGAGGATGAGATTCTTTTGACTGTTAGGTCTTTCTGCACACCTTTTATCGTAGGCTTTCAAAATATTCCAAAATCATTATGAAATTCCTTGCAAGTGAGTGTAACGTGCCCATTTAAAAAAAAGGTAGACCTAGCTCAAAACAAACCAGAAACCATGCCTCGTGATAGTCCCGATTTCCCGGTCCAACACAGTGAGTCCCCCGCTACCTCTTGTAGGTCTCTCACAGTGAGTCCCCCGCTACCTCTTGTAGGTCTCTCACAGTGAGTCCCCCGCTACCTCTTGTAGGTCTCTCACTCTCTTTCTCTCCCTTTTCTTTTCAACTGTGTCCTCCTGTCCCATGTTTCATTTTTCTTGCCTCCACACAGAAGTTTATCACTTTGATATACTTTGTATTTTCCGTCTCTCCTCTCTCAGGGAACTATGACAGGCTGGCGAGATGGCTAATTAGGAAACAGCCCTTGCCCTGAAAGGCTGGGGACCCGAGTTCAACCCCCAGAATCCATGTAAAGGCAGAAGGAGAGAACTGAGCCAACAAAATTGTCCACTAATCTCCACATGTACCATGCCATATGCAGACCCCAACACACACAAAAATATTTTTTTCATTTTAAGGACCCATGTCAATAGTGTGAAAAAATATCTATAGGTAAGTGCTTAGGGCCCAGGTATTGGTCATCTAGGATAAGGGTGGCACTAAGGAGGTGGCACTAAGCTGGACAGTGTCAGGGCACACCTTTAATCCCAACACTTGGGACACATAGGTGGGCTGACGTCTCTGAGTTCAAGGCCAGCCTGGTCCACACAGCAAGTTCCAGGATCGCCAGGGCTACACTGACAACCCTGTCTTGGAAAACAAACAAAAACAAAAACAAACAAACAAAACAGATGGCACTAACAAACTCCCTGAAAAACTTTGTAGAACATTCAACATTTCTGTGAGCCAGCCAACATTCTGAAACTATTTACAAGGTTGACAGGGTGCTCATTAATAAACATTATTTTCCTGTGCCTTAATTTATAAGATTTGAGAACGGCCAAAATGATTCAGACCTGCCAACTACCTGAATTTAGAAGGTGCCAAACAAATCTCTGTATCCAGCTTTCTTGACAGAAACCTAAACACCACCCAAAATGGTATCTGGCTGATGACCGTTTAAGATATAGCTCAGCACCATAGTAAAACTTTACTTTCTGGAAACCCAAGCTGTCAGTTGGTCACCTGGCTCAGCTTAGCACTAAACTTAAAACTCGCTGAGTGACACACAACTGACAACCACACAAAAGTGTCACGTGTGATGCTCTAAAACTAATCAGGTATTGCTTAGAGCCAAACTCCTAAAGTGTTAGCTACTTAGACGACACAAGACCATCCAAAATCATTTCCTTTTCTATGAGAATTATAAACTAAGTTCACAGGGCATCTAATAGCTATGCTGGAACCTCATGACATCAGCCCGGCTTGGAGCCCAGCCCTCACAGGGGAAATCCACAGACCTCCAGAACTCAATGGATGATGAGGGTAGTCCAAAAGGCTCTCCTCTTCTCAAGTGAAGCACTTACCCATCCTGAGGTCACAAAACGAGCCGGTAATGGCGCATTTGTGAAGTTTGTAGACCTCAGTGCCAAGATGTTAAGAGCATTTTCCTCTGTTAATTCCTACAGTGATTTTTATGGAGGAACTCAAACATTTCTCTTTTATTATGTATGAAAGAAGGTAAACAGCCTTGGTAATAAAAAGAACGCGCGGTCAAGGAGCCTTGTGAAAAGATGTGAAGGCTAATTTTGTATTAGCCTGACCCAGACGCTACTATCCTGGGTGTGTCTATAAAGGTATCTATGCATGAGCTTTTCTCTCAAGCGAGAAGACATTTCTTCTGCCTGACTGCTCTGAGCTTGGACAACAGTAGTGGTGGTTTTGAATGTAACTGACTCCTCTAGGCTCATAGGGAGTGGCACTATTAGGAAGTGTGGCCTTGTTGGAATAGGTGTAGCCTTGTTGGAGGAAGTTTGTCACTGGGGATGGGCTTTGAGGTCTCAGATACTCAAGCCAGACCCAGTGGCTCACTCTCTTCCTGCTGCCTGTCATTCCAGATATAGAACACAGCTGCTTCTCCAGTGCCAGCATGCTTTCCTGACTTGGCAATAACTAACTAAACCTCTGAACCTATAAGCCAGTCCCAATTAAATGTTTTCCTTTATAAAAGTTGTCATGGTCATGGTGCCTCTTCACAGCAATAAAAACCTAAGACATTAGTCCTTTGCAGCTTTTGGACTCTTCCAGGATGCACAACCTTTCCACATGTGTACTGAAAGTACCCTATTCGCTTTGCTGAGTCTCTAGCTTGCCAACTACAGATTTCGAAACTTGCCAGCCTCCACAATGGCCTGGGCCGGTTCTTTATACTTTATATACAGTCAATCAGCTACAACTGACTGAAATACATTATTGAATCCCAGCACAACCATCCATTTATTTCACTTAATAGACACCACACTTTAGATCAATAACAAGTTAAAAGCAATATAAACATCTAATGCCTCCACGTATTAAGTTCTAAACATCATCAGAAAAAAAAAAACACCCTGCAAAACAAGGAAACTATACTTAAATCACTCCGACAAGTATCTATGCAAGAACTAAAGTATTTGGCTCGGCTTTATTTCACTTGGCACAAGTTGGCATACAAAAAGGCAGAAACCCAGCAAAGTTCTGGGTACCAGGGAAACCAGCTAACCTTATCTGAGCACACTTTAATCCTATTCAGGTGTTCCAATTAAGTGGCATCAGCATTTCAATTAAAGCTGCAGTCTTTGCTGCCTGGACCAAGAAGGTCCCCTGGGAAAGGCACTAATTAAGTCAGTTTTCTTATCTACTGATTACAAATTTGTTTTGCACAAATCAAGGTTAAGAGGTATTAGCATGGACCAGCTCTCTTGTCTGAATATTTGAAATGGGCTTTAACAAAGTTTCTCTTGTCTCTACCCTGCATCCAACTTTACCTGAGCAACAGGGCGAGGTATGGTGAGCAGGCCATTAGCACAGTGTTTGGGTATTTGTGAGTTTTCCTTATTTATGAGATATTTACAACATATAGAATAATATATCAGATATTACATATGTAAAGTCTCCCTGGAAAATCAAACGCTAATATTACACCAGAAGGAACTTATTTTTTCAACAAAATGTTGTAACTCCATCTGTAGGTTTTATCATCTCTACAACTTCACCTGGAACCATTATGTTGAAATAAGTGTTATTATTCCTATTATTATTTTCATCCCCAACAACTTATGTGGTACCTATATATAATTAACAGCATTGTTATGCATATTCTCAAATTTGACTCCACCTGTCATTCTGCTGCCTCGTTTCTGACCCATACTACATTTGTATATGTGTGCACATGTATGTAATATTAAATATTATAATTATCATATAAATTACTCTATCATGTAATAATTGAGGAAGTATTGTACTACTAGTACCAGGATGGACATCAGACCACTGGAATAGAACAGAAAATTGAAAACAACCAATTCAAAACTGGAAAATTGATATGCATCAGAACACAGTATAGACACACTCACACACGATGATCTAGCGTATCCATTTTAATTGCAATATTTAACAGTAAGGTTCGGTTACTTTTCCTCTCACTTATTTCCTCTTCCACCCTTACAACCAATGCCGATGTGAGCATTAGTGCATGAACCTCCCTGTGCCAAAGTGGGAGTTCATCTAGAATACCGGAGCAAAGTGCAAGGACCTCGTGGCCCTCAGTATTGCCAAGATTCTCACCAAGGTGGCAGCAACTTATACCCCAATCCTCAGACATATTAGCACTGTATGAGCTAACAGATAAAAATTACACTTATTTGTAAGTTGAGCGGCTCTTCAGACATTCCTTGGCCATTCAGTTTTCTCTTTCCATAGATGCACATCCTCTCCCCAGGTCTTTCTCCTAACATTCAAGCATTGTTTATAAAGTCCAAGAAAGGCTTCTCAGACATAAACACTAAGGCATCATTTCCCAATCTGTGCTCAGTTTTACACTTCAGTTATGGTGTTCGGTTGAGCAAAAGTTGTAGAGTTTAATGAAGTAAGACTTAAGCCGTGTCTATATTGGGAAACCTCTCCTTCCTCTTTTGCTCATAGGGCTAGTCTCCTGCACTTTCATTTAACAGTGCTTTTACATGAAAGTCTTTCACAACCTGGAACTTGCTTTATAAATCATTTGGGACTCCTTGTTTTCCATATGTAACACATACACACACATTTTCCATACTTGAGTGTTTTGCTTGGAGCTCTGCTTTGTCCAGTGGCCTAATGTTGACTTTGGAACTATCAGTACCATACTGTCTCAAATATTATATTATTAGACTAATCTTTATTTCTGGAAAACAATGTCTTCCCATATGGTTGTTCTCCGAATTTTCTTAGCCATTTCTCATCTAAAGTTCTTCCACGTGAATTCACGGCAAATTATGTCAAGGCCAGTGGGAAAACATAGTGGGTATTTTCATCAAAATATCAATGAATTTGTGATTATTATGAGGCTAATCGTTTTATGATACATGTGTGAACAAGCAAAGAGTCTCCCAGCTCCACATAAATGGAGAATACAGCATGGGCTGGGCTTTCACTCTGCTTGCCCTAGAGCCCTAGATCTACTGAATGGAAAATTCTGGAGGTGTAACTTAGCAAACTATGCTTAAAAAAGTCCCCCGAGGCCATAAGGAAGCAGTCCAATGTGAAAACACCAGTGTAATCAATCACCTGCTGATGATGCCTGCAGTTTGCTTGTCTGTTGTAAGCAATGCAGGTTATAAGAATCCTTTGTCCATGTGCACAAGTATGTAGAAAAACAGAGGATAAATTCGAAGAATGGATTGATAATCCACAGAGCAACTGCATGTCATTTTAATTAAGGTGGACACATTACCCTCAGTGTCATTGTATCATACGAGGTTGTCATTCACCCACAGATGCGTCAGTAGCATGTCCTCAATCTCCAGTAACCTTGTCAACAAGAGGTGTGTCTGCTATGTAGCTGTAGAGTTAATGAAGTACCTGAGATTGGGCCTGCCATTAGTGACGTATCGTTAACACAGACTGAGAATCTTTTCAGCACAGGGACTTGAAATGCATATTTACAGTCATCAGAAGAGCTGAAAGCGGCCGTTACACATAACTAATATTGTAGTCACGACTGCATAGTATTAATTCAGGCATACTATTCCTGTCATATACATTGCAGATTTTTGCACACTAGCCTTTTGTTTTGAGGCAGGGTCACATTTTTTATTCCAGGCTGGCCTAGAATTGACTATGTAGCCCAGGTTGGCCTCAAATTTATGACAACCCTTGTGGCAGGCATGTGTCACCACACCCGCGTCAAACCATACTTAATAATATTGTTTCTCAGACTGATGAGATAGATCATTGGTAAAGGCACTTGTCTCCAAGCCTGACAACTTGAGATGGAAACCAGGGACCCGCGTGGTAGGGCAAAAGAAGGGGCATGAGTTGTCCTCTGACCTCCACCTGCATATAAAAACACAAGGTTGTGTGGGCACACACACTAAATAAGAAATAAATACAGCTCTAAATACTGGAGGTTTTAGAGTGTAAGGACGATCTGAGGATGAGAAAGGAATTGTTTCCACTCGGCAAAGAGTATTTAAAAACAGTTGCCTATTAGGGTAGGTGGGGCTTTATAGTTGGATGCAGAGGAGAGATGCGCTCCTTTTGTGAAATGTGACTCTGTGTCCCAGGTTTCTGGCTGTCATCTGTTTCCCTTCCTCTGAGCAAGTCACCCGACATCCTCCTTTGAGCCTCTGGGAGCCCATGGGCTTTGGCACCAATGCACTCAGTGGGAGGCTTCTGGGTTTCAAAGGCATCAGAAAAGATTCGGTCCCCGCTGGAGGAGCTGAGCTTACAGCAACACCCGGAGTTTACTAGAGAAAGTTGCAGGTCCAAATCCCATTCTGTTGCTTCCACCGCTCATTAGGAAGATGACCTAACGCAAGTTTTACCGCTGGAACACGTCTTGCAGATGTGGAAGCCATCTGCTCATCCACTTGGCTGAAAGGCATAGAAAGGGATCCTTTCAGAAGGCGAGAAACTCTCCAGATAAAGGATACGAACACCACGAGAGAGGTAATTGCTCACAGATGAAGAAATGTCCTGGGCTTATAAACGTGTTATCTAATAGAAGCCTCATCTGGGGAGCAGGTGAGCGCATCCATCATCTCAGCAGTTTCTTGCTCGAGATTGATATTCTAGTGAGTTTTAATTAACTCATCTTTACAGTCTGTAAAAATACTTCAGGCTTTCATTTTAAAAATGAAAATGCAGACCACAAATCTCTTTTTCTTTTCTTGATGCTATATGAAGAGTCTCCTCAATGGCTTGATTAAAAAAAATAGAAAATTCTATTCCCTCTTCCAGACCAAAATCTTCAGACTAAATCTGAAACTACCTGTGAGAGGCCAGAGAAGCCGCGGGTAGTGTGGCTCTCGGGGGGACTCTTAGGGTAGAGCTAGTTTGGTGTATTCAACAGCACGGTAATGAATTGGACGTGGACATTCACCAGCGTCAGCAAAATGCCTGAAAATGTAATACGCACAAGGTTGGGGCTCTGACCTAACACACCCAATCATGAAAGTCCAAACACATCCAATCGCTAACACCCAATATTACCTTTAAGACTCTCTACAGAACAGAGAAGCACTCTGGTGCTTCAGGGAGTGTGGGGGGTGTGGGATCATTTTCCATGATCCAAAGCCCTAGGCTCCTTTGTTTTGTGTGTGGGCAGACATGCAAGGGCCATAGCACGCCTATGGAGATCAGAGGACAATGTGGGGGACATCAGAGGACATCATTCTCTCCCTCTACCATGTGAGTTCCAGGTTTTGAATTCAGTTTGTCAGGCCAGGCGGCAAGCACATTTATCTACGTTCACCCACCAAATCATCTCTTCAGCCTGCAAATTATTTTTGAAATCAGATGAGTTAACTAGGGCTGGGATGTAAGAGGAAATGGCAAGTGTGTAACTATGCCATGGTGATATAAGACAGACAGACAGACACACAGACAAACAGGAAGAGCCAAGTCCTCCTTGATGTCAGATGAGTGGGCTTTATAAGACAGAGGGGAAAGACCTTAGTAGGGTTAAAGGCCTGCATTCTAGCCCATTCCTGAGTCTGCTGCTGCTCTGGGGGCAGATCACACAACACCAGCAGAGGATCCCAAAGCTTATGAGTCTCATGGGTATTCCCATTCTGCAGATGTGTTCTTAAGGGGTTATAGTGGGATTTCCTCTGCATCCAGGAAGCTCTCCAGCACAGCGCACAGATACCGCAGGAAAAGTGACCACTCGCAGAAACAATCTGTGCTAACAATGTTTCTGTGGCCCTTCTCTTCCAGAAAGCTGATCTGATTTAAAAAGGACCTTCAGCATATGTGTGCATGTGTGTATATATGTGTGTGCGTGTGTGTGTTAGTTATACAAGGTGATAAAGGGATGTATATGTATGTGTATATATATGTACATGCTAGCTCTACAAGGATGATAAAGGGAAGATAATGTGTTATTTTATATTTTTCATGTATCTAGTTTATCCTCCAGTTACTACAGTAGCAAACAAGAATCAAGCACTTATAGTTAAATCAACAATATCATGTAAATGTTACAATTAAATGAATTAAAATTTTTAAATGAACAGTTCACGTGATGTTCTCAGGCCTGTTTTTTTTGTTTGTTTTATTTGTTTTTTGTTTTGGTTTGGTTTTTAGATTTGCTGCAGCTTTTTCTCACTATTTTTGTGTTCCCCTGTTTGGTATAAAGCAGACCCAATAGTATTTATTTATATTATCAGATCAGTTCCCGAGTGCTGGGACTAAAGGCTTGCACCACCCTGCCTGCCTTATCTGCCTGCCTTCCTCACAACTTCCCATGCCTTCCCAGCTACACGGCAAAGCGTGCAAAGCTTTGTGCTGGCTCCATGGAAAAAAAAAGAGCCCAGTCTTGGCTGGACCTTCACCATTTGTCACACTGTTTCTCATCCCCAATTCCAGTTCCACATTTCAAAAGCGGCATTACATCTTCTCGAGTGTCCTCAACCCCTTACGTACCCTCTCTTTACTCTTAGAAGACTTCCTCATTTTTTTAAAGGATGTTGAAGTTTCATTTCTCTCCAATCCAGCTCCAGGTTCATCTCAAAATCAACTGTATACTTCCTTCCTTCCTGATTGACTAAAACGGAAGGAAGTAAGGCCATATTGATCACCCCCTCTGTCTTGGATCATCCTCAAATCCTGAAGGAAAACGAAGCAAAGCCAATCTCAATCTCCCTCTCAGTCAGCTGTGGCCCTTCTCTTCCCTTGAAACGGTGCTTCTAAATCCCCTGTTCCCACACCCACCACTCCATCACCTACTTCTCCATCATCCACTCTTTCCCCACAACTCAAAGGTCAATGGGCAGGCTGTGCACTCAAATGATCCCTCCCTGTGTGTCTGCTGCCCCAGGCTCTCTAGACCCCTCAGATGTATGTCCGACCCTCTCCTGCTCAGGAATTCCACATGAAGTCCATCAGGCACTCAAAACTGTTCTCCGAGTCACTGGAAAGATTCACCCTCGCCTGGGCGTCTGCAGTGGAAACCTCGTTTCCCCCTTGTTCTCCGCCTTTCAGGACAATACTCACCAAATCCTACCCTCTGACCTCAAGTATGTCTCTGAAATGCATCCTTGCTACCAACATTTGGTACAGACCTTCATCTGTTCCAAGAAATGTCCCATCAGTGAGCGCCTACCTTCCCTCCTGCCTCTGCTCAGGCCCCTTTAAATCTATCTTTAGTCTGGGCACAAGGGTTCCTGCTAGTAATCGCAGCAGTCCAAAGGCAGGGGCAAGGCGATTGCTGCCTCAGTTTGATGTCATCTTGGGATACATATGATTTCCAGGCCAGCCTGGTCTACCGAGTGACACCCTGTCTCAAACAACCAAACTAACTAAATCTGACCCTCACCCCACCAGCAGAGGCAACAGGCATAGTCAATCAGGTCTCTCTTCTAGTGAAAATCACCTAGATCTCTCCCCGGATCTTTTGGGCTTGGCTCCTGTTTCTACCTTCTCCTCTATCCACAGAGTCCTCTTCCTCTGAGCTCTGGTGAGGTCATCTTGCTCAAGGCTTTTAAGCACAGCAAATTCCTGACCTGCTGATACTGTCCACTTTTCCTGGAACCACTGACTCAGAAAAGCTCCAATTCATCCTCAAAATCAAACCGATAATCTGCCCCGAAGGTTTTGCTGGCTTCCAGTCGTCAGCCACACACTAGGATTGACGTGGATGGCTATTCTCTTTGCTATGCTTCCGCATTCACACAGCCCTTCACCTAAACCCCAGTGTGACTATTTCTATACTGCATTGGTGACAAGTTTAGGTGTGCTTTCTCTCTAGTACAACAATTTATTTAAATGCATTCCTTTTGTTAGGTTTCTGGGAAGGAAAGGTCAGAACAGGACACATAAATAAGACTTCATAAATATTTGTTGGCCATTTAGATATTAGCTCCACATCATGTATTAAGCTGTACGCCATCCCAGCATGCCATCCGAGACTCCCTCCCTCGGACTCCAGAGAAAACAAATGCAAAACTAATTTTCCACACAAGCAGAACACACATGCCAACATTTAAACTTAGAACTCATACATCTGAAATTCTCTAAGAAATTCCAGTTCAAATCTGCTGTTTTTTCATACATAGTATATTTATTTCCTCCTCATTAGAAAACTAGAGAGTTCAAATAAATAATATTTTGTCAGAAGGCTCTTCTTAAAGGAATGTGTTTAATTATGTGGTCACTTAGCATGAGGAAAGCTAGGAAAAGGTGATCCATGAGTTTAAAAATCTAGAACTGAGAGAATTGTCCTGAGGTACAGGTGAATCAGGCTATGCCCTGGAGCTAAGGAGAGGTGAAGTGAGGTAAGCAATTCCCTTCCTTTCCCCCCAAATCCAGCTAAAGTTTACCCTTCCTCTGGGAGCAGCAGAGGAAGAATCAAAACTGCATATTTACAAAGGTGATTTTAAGGTAAAATGTACTCAGGACCACGCTTATGTGACCCAAAAATACTTAGTTGATTTAATCCAGATCAGTCTGAGGCAGGAAAAGTCAACTTTAAGCAATCCAGTTATCAGAAGTTATTTACTTACTGAGAAGAAAGATAAGACCCAAATTTACTTTGGAAATAATTTACAGAGAGACACCCTGGAGAAGAAGAGGTGACTGCAATCTCATCGCTATGCTGCTGGTTTGCACCGGGGACCTCCGCGGTGCTGCGACTGTCTCTACCTGGGTAAGGGTGGCCGGTGAGGAAAGCAGGGCAGCTGTTAGCATATCATCTCCCTGGGACAGGTTCTGGCAACATCCTCAGCACTGAGCACAAACTGCACTGGAGTGGACAATCCCTTCTGTGAGTCATAGGCTCTTCAGCAACCTCCGTATAAGTAACTAAGTATACGAAACACAAATAATAACCCAAGGAAGTCTTTATCCTACATACTCAAAAGTCATCTTCAAATCAAAGAAAATTCCCTTACAAGGAAAAGGGGTGAAAAGCCTTGTCTCATTCAAGTATCTAGGCACAGAAAGAATATATATATATATAGCTTCGTTGTTAAGATGTTCAGTAAGATGTGTCAACCAAAGAAAGGGAAATGGATGAGAAGGAAATGAGGCAAACAATAAAAAGGAAGTGGGTTTGAGTTTCCATCTATGGGGCATCAGGACTAAGACACTGCAATGTGCAAACATGGGGGTCAAAGGCATTGTCTGCTGCAATGTGCAGACATGGGGGTCAAAGGCATTGTCTACTGCTATGTACAAACATGGGGGGGTCAAAGGCATTGTCTTGAGAGCAAAACTCAGAGCCTGTGAGTGGATGATCACAATGACATCAAGTGTATCCCAATCAGCCTTCTGCAACCATGTGAATCAAGAGAAATCGGGAAAAGAGAAAAAAATTATACAGAAAGTCCTTTAAATTACCATCAAATGCATGCAAATCATTAACTAATAATCTAAGGGAAACATTTTAAATATGGAGAGACAATACCAATGGTTTTGCATCTACAGTCATCTAAGACTCTCTACATTCAATGGATCTATTTTTATTTCTTTTTTAATTTACATTACTCTGTGTGTGTGTGTGTGTGTGTGTGTGTGTGTACATGTAGAGATCAGAGGACAATCTGTAGTATTCTGTTTTTTTCTTCTACCATGTGACTCTTGGGGGTAGAATTCAGGTATTAAGGCTTAGTGACTAGCACCTTTATCCACTGAGCTGTCTCACCCACCCAACCTTATATAGCTTAGCTGAAAAAGTTGGTAATTCTTCTGCTGCTTGAACATTGTAATATAAAAACATAAGCAAATAAAAAGTTTGTCACATAAAAAATATATCTCTTGATTTAATGATGCATAATAAAGTATAAAGCATAGTGATGTTAAATTGAGTGTAACTTATGGAGAGGTACTCACAAAAAGGATCAAATTGTAAAAATATATCAGTAAAGAAAATAAAAACACCATGAACATAAACTTTCTTCCATAGAGGGATCACAAAGAAATAAAAAGGCAAAACCTACTGAGTAGACAAAAATGATCAGAGGAAGGTATGTCAGAACCCATGGATGCTTCCTTCTGTTTTCAAATAGAACTATACACTGCATAACGTACTTCACCTCATAATAGGACAGATTTTTATTGAAAAATTAGTACCAAAGCATAATTAATTGTTCAGAAAACACAATATTTGCCTAAATAAAATGGTTATATGATAACTACTTGATCACAACATGAACCATTTGTCACACCAAAACCCAATTTGAAAGAAATAATTCAGGGTGTCTAACAAACAACTACTTCTCTTCTCATTTAAAAATTTCAATACCCTAAAATCATAATTCTTAAACACTTGCAGAGAGTGCTATCCCTTGACCTCCTAAAAGATAAATAGTAAATCTAGTCTTCTAAAAGACAGGTAGGTATGTGTCAACTTTATCTTTGTGAACAGCAACTCACTTGGAGACTTTATTTTCTACATACCTATACACACACACAAATTCTCTGAGGCACTCTTTTTAATAAACAAAACTCACTTTTACGAGCATTTCCATCTAAAAGTAGGTCTTCCTTTTCTTTACCCATCAAATGTATCCTACGTTTAAATTTGAATTGTGGTTTTCCCTTAACTCAACAACAGAGCAAGCACTGGCTAACTGTGTTAGCTCTGTCAATGCATAGTCCGCATGATAAATATCATATCCAATTGATACATTATCTCAGGATGCTAAGAGGAAGATGTGTGCTGTTGAACATTATGCTTGGGGTTTCGATACAGTCATATTTCATCATCTAGCCAGCTGCCAAGCCTGCCCCCAGCAGACTAGCACTGTCCTCTGGAAGCAATAGTCAAGGTGAATCAAAAACAGGAATTAAGAACTATTCCCCCCAAGGGGATTCCTGAGCAATTGGCCCACTCTCTTCCATGGTGAATCTTGTCCCGCTCTGGTGCCAGCGACCCTGGTGCCACAAACAGAAGCAGCCAGTATGGTGATTATTCTTGCACAGAGTTTTTTCAGAACTACCTATGGTTTGCTGAGCTTTTCTTTGCCATCTTCCAGAGCTTTACTCTGCCCTTTTCTAGTCAACGACTGCGGCAAAAGGGATTGCCACAAAACTCACACCCACCATCCTGCGAACCAGGAACGATGAAAAGTCTGCAGAGATTAAACTCCAGGCACTCTGCAGAGGAGAAAGTTTGAAATCCGCTCAATTCAGAGTGATGGCTGCCAAAATATAGAGAAAACAGACTTTTTCAGCAGGGGAGACGAGAAGAATGGCAGTTTAATTTCCTTTGGCAGGTTTCCCATATCTCTACATGTAGGGCACACTCCGTAATCAGGGAATCCCTGAAGTGAGCATGCTCAAATGGCGATGAGAGAAACTGACTCACGAAGGATACGTAAAGTGGTTTCAAGACAAAGGGATATTAATTATGAAATACGGGACAACGGGAACTAAACCAGACAAAACATCACAGAGTAACTCATTAAATGAGCTTCCAACTGCCGCGTATAACAGGCAGACAGCAGCGATTGCTTCTTCATGTACCAGTTTGGAGAAGCAGTTCAGAGGTGTGGATGTTCAGTTTCTGCCTCCCACTCGGCAGAGCTCTTTGCTAAGGTGAATGTGGTCAGTGTGCCAGCATTTTAGTGGTAAGGCACATGTTAGCATGCACCAGGAAACCAGAACCACAAAGGGATGCAATTCTAGTGCAAGCAACCTGGTCCTTTGAAAACAAAGGAGCTGGATGCAGTGGTGCACACCTGCAATCCTTGCACCTGGGAGATGAAGCAGCGGATTAAGAGTTCCAGGCTGAACTACTTAACAAGTTTAAAGCCAACCTGGACTACATGAGACAATCCCTGCAATAAGTGGGGAGGTATGGTTCTAGGAAGATGACTTAGCGTGTAAGGGCCTGGAGAGCAAGCATGAGGACCTCAGCAGAGATGCCAGCATCCATATAAAAGTTGGGCCCAGCAGAACACTTGGGGCTGGGAGCAGAGGCAGAGATAGGTGGATGGCAGGGCTAACTGAATTAATGAAACCCAGGTTCAGTGAGTGCCATACAACAGGCGTGGGTAGAAGGTGGGTAGGGGCAGTGGAACTAGAAAGATGACTCAGAAGTGAAAGAGCTCTGGTGGCTCCCACAGCAGATCTGACACTGGTTTCTGGCACCTACGTGGCAGTTCACACCTCTTTGTAACTCCACTTCCAGCAGATCTGACACCCACTTCCAGCCTTCACAGGCAACAAGCATCCGTGTGGTACACATACACACAAAATAAAAATAAATCTTAAAAAAAATTAAGTAAGGTGAAGTGATCAAGGAGAGACACTTAACATGAACCTCTGGCCCCACATACATGTACAGTGTGCATGCAACATGTGCATAAAACACAGAGGGGAGGGGGAAAGAGATGGAGTGGGGCAGAGTGGGGTGGGGATACTTCTATAAGAGTTAGGCTGGCCTGTGGTCCTGTTTCTAATACATTACATTGTTTCCTAGATGCACATTTTAAGATCTGTGCTTTCCCAGGTCCATGAAGCACCCCTGTGGGAATCCAGCTCATTGTTTAAAGTTGATTCCGTCAGCATCAGCATAAGGTAATCAGTACCCATTTGCTGCCCAGAGGATCGGCTGTTCTGGCCTCTCCCATGTGAATCTCCTCCCATAAGCCCTTTGGGGTCCATCTGACTGCTTTCAATCTCCCCTTGCCTTGCATTCCCTTCTCTGACATTTAAGATAACTGGGGGTCATGCTGGGCTCTTTCCCATCCGTTTAGATAATTTCATGCGCACATTTTCAA
The DNA here is from genome assembly GCF_903992535.2 of Arvicola amphibius. Lineage (NCBI taxonomy): Eukaryota > Metazoa > Chordata > Mammalia > Rodentia > Cricetidae > Arvicola > Arvicola amphibius. Next base: position 69,826,379 of record NC_052058.2, read on the forward strand.
ACAGGAGTCTCCATAGGGCCCCTGGGCACAGGAAAAATCTAATGCTCATAAATCCTCATTCATGGCAAGAGTTCCACTCAAGACCATAACCTAGATTTATTAACTTTTGCATCTGAGGCTGTTCCCATAAATATTTCAGCAGCACCTATTTAATGTTATTATTATTTATATCTCTATTCCATTGGGACAGGACTTGAATCTTACTCTATTTTATGTATGGTTTGAACAGCAGCTACAGAAATGTCTGGTTTAAATATGACCCAGGCATGTCATTCTTGGGCATATATCCAAAGAACTCTAAGTCAACATACCACAGAGACACTTACACACCTATGTTTATTGCTGCATTCTTCATAGTAACCAAGAAATGGAAACAGCCTACATGCCTATCAGCAGGCAAACAGATAAAAAAAAAATGGTATCTATACAACATGTAAGTTCATTCCATGGTAAGGAAAAATACAACCACGACACTTCTAGGGAAATAGATGGAACTAGAAACCATTGTTGAGTGTAATGAGTCCAACAAATACTGAAACTTTTCTCCTGTATGCCGAATCTAGATTTAAAATTAAGGGGGCTGGAGAAATGGCTCAGTGGTTAAGAGCATTGCCTGCTCTTCCAGAGGTCCTGAGTTCATTTCCCAGCAACCACATGGTCGCACACAACCATCTGTAATGAGGTCTGGCTCCCTCTCTGGCCTTCAGGCATACACACAGACAAAATATTGTATACATAATAAATAAATAAATATTAAAAAATTAAATTATATTAAATATACATGTATTTGTGTGTCTGTGTAGGTTATGAAACTAGAAAGGAGATCAAAATTACTTTAGATACTGAGATACGTAAAAACTAGTTTTGTTTATCATTGTGTGGACGTCTGTGTGTGGTGTGAGAGTGAGCGTACATCTGAGTGCACGTGAGTACAGAGGTCGATTTGGGGTGTTGTCCTCAACCGCTCTCTGCCATGTTTTTCAAGACAGAGTCTCACTGAACCTGGGGTCTTGCTATTTCAGCTAGACTTGCTTGCCAATGAACCCCTGAGATCCACCTGTTTCTGCCCCCAAAACACGGGGGGGGGGGGTTATTTAGAAAGAAATTCATTCAAATACATCATTATGAGCAAACCTTGGACTAGGATTTCTACTAAATATACTGCCACTAGGCTCAAGTTGAGCTCTTGGCACTAACAGCTCCTAAAGAAGAAGTATGCTTCTGTTGAGAGCTTAGATTAACATCTTGAAGGCTCTTGATTCAATTGGTGGGCCTGGATTTGGGTGTTGGAATTTAGCCAACGAGGTTACCTTTTGAACCCATGATTAATCCATACTGTATCGTTAAGTAGTTTGTCCTTCTCGTTCCCACTCTCACTCTGGTTCCCTGTAAGACTTCAGTACGGGCCCACTTCACACAATGTCAGGAGATCGGTCCTTAAGACCACCTGAAACACTGTTTTTCTTTGGCCTTTGTATGTAAGATTTGCATCTTCTGAAACCCGTTCATACTCATGCTCAAATTCAAACCAGTCTCTGCGGAAGGACAAACTATGATCATCGTGATTCTTGAGTTTAAGGCTTTTCAGTCGTGATGGCATTTTCTCATTTTGATCTGCCGAGGAGTGAGAATTGATAGTTTTCCAGGAGAAGTGGCAATGGAGAACCACCAAAAGGAACTTCCTAATATGGACTTTGTGTTGACCATATCAACAGAGCACCCTTAATTTGGAAATGTAAAACCCAAATGCTTCAGAATTCAGAACTTTTTGAGAGTCAATAGGACCACAAGTGGAAAAATCCACAGCTCAAAACTGTTTAGGCAAAATGAATAAAAATACCATACATATTATTTTTAGTCTTCATGCATAAAGCATATATGAAACACAATGAATTCTGTGCGGAGATCTTGGATCCCATCCCCAAGATACCTCATTATGTACCTATAAATATTCCAAATTCTATACACTCTGGTCCCAAGCATTTCAGGCAAGTGACACCCGACCTGTATTCCTACACTATTGCATCTTGATGCCTGTTTCTTCTGGCCGATGCAATAAACCACTACACAATTAGTTGTTTAAAGTGACAGAAACATATTCTCCATTGCCCTGGAAGTAAGGCATCTAAACCAGTATTACTGAAATAAAAATCAAGATAATAGCATATTTAAGGGTTAACCTATTCCTCACATCTTCTATATTTGGTGACTGCCAACACTCTCGGCTCATGAGTGTCTTACTCCACATTGTCTTGGTCTACATATTATCTTCTGTGTTCACCAAATGTGGGCACAGGTCTGTCCACCGCCCCTCTACCTTTCTCTTATCAGGATTCATGTGGTTGTGTATAACCTCAGGTTTAATTTGTTTTGGCTTTGGGGACCTTGATTGTATGCAACCCAGGTCGGCATTGTACTCTTTATGTAGCTTCTTCCTGTCTCCACCTCTCAAGTGCTGGGAAGCAGATGCATGTGCTAGTTACTACACCCAACTTTCTTCTTAAGATCTTTAATAAAAACTAAAGAGAAAAAAAAAACAGAAAACCTTTTTCCAGATAAGGTAATATTGGAAGGTTCTGGGAACCAAGACTGTCTTTGGATGATATTCTTTTTTTTTTTTTTTTTTTTTTTTGGTTTTTTTTTTGTTGTTGTTGTTTTGTTTTTTCGAGACAAGGTTTCTCTGTGGCTTTAGAGCCTGTCCTGGAACTAGCTCTTGTAGACCAGGCTGGTCTCGAACTCACAGAGATCCGCCTGCCTCTGCCTCCCGAGTGCTGGGATTAAAGGCGTGCACCACCATCGCCGGGCTGGACGATATTCTTCAGCCTATTCTATTACAGCACTCTGAGTATAAAACTATTCTCAAATAAAGAAAGCAAAGTTCTCAGATGGCCCCTGGGAGCAAGGCACTTCATCTTATCTCTCTCCTCTTCCCCTTTCTCTGTTCACGGGAATGTTGATTTATAAGGAATTAACCATATTCCTCGTCCAAGAAAGTAAGAAATGTTAAGTGAGTAATACAAATGTTCAAAAGTGATCTGATAAAAGCATCTAGCTGTTTGCTCCTGGTTTCCCTAAGGGGTTCACATCAGAACCCCTCTTTCACATGGTTCTGGAGGCCACACAGCACTCATTGTCTCTTTCCTGCTTAAGAAAGCACCCCCACTCCTTTCTTCATCCTGGGCTCCTTCACACAAAGCAAAGGCTAAGGTGACTTGTTCCCTTGCAAATGGGTAGGGTTAGTATACTTGATTCCCTCACTGATTATATCACTAAGTACTGCTTTGCTCCCTGATGAGCCAGACACCGTGGTAACTGACGGAGATGGAAGGAGGGAAGGAGGGACTGACCCCTCCGTTACAGTGCAATCAATGGAGCGCCATGGTGAAGGAGACATGGTGTCAGGGGGAGCTGACGCAACTGAGCAAGGTGATGCGGTAAGAGCTCAGCCTCTTGAATGGCAAGGAACAGTTCACCAATCCCAGTTTACCTGTTTCTCACTGTGTGACCTTTGGGATGGCGTTTGAGCTCTGAGCTTTTTTTTTTTTTTTAATCTTACCTGTAAAGCAGAGCAAAAGATTGCTCACTCTGAACAACACCGCAATGACTAAGTAACAGAATATGTAAATCGGGTTGACATTGCAGGTACCAGGAACACCTAACTCCGCAGGAGGGCCTGAGGCAGCATGACTCAGAGAAAGAGCCTGATCTCAAATGCTTCAAGTATGCGTAAGTGCTCAGGAGCCGGAATGGTGTAGTGGGGGGGGGAGGGGTCAGGAGGTGTGGTTAAGGAGGTAGGCAGGACCCCGTTTTGTAGGTTAATAAGAATCTGTTTCTAATGGGGAGGTCACATGCTGAAATTTTATAGACATATCAAGGGTAGTTTGGGGATTACACACACACACACACACACACACACACACACACACAATGAGTGTCTGGGAGGTCAAGTGCAATAACCCTACCAAAGGATATTTTATTACAAAGTTAGGCAGTGACAAAGAAACAGATAAAAGAGGAATCAAATAAGGGAAGTTCTGGAGTTAGAATTTACTGTGTAGTGGTGAGCTGTCTAGAGCAGAGGGAAGAGATGGGACAGCCTAAAGAATCAAGTTACAGTTGCAGTAAAAACAGCTAAGAAAATCAATTTCTCTCTCTCTCTCTCTCTCTCTCTCTCTCTCTCTCTCTCTCTCTCTCTCTCTCTTCCTCTTTTCCTCTTCCTCTTTCTTTTCCCCTCTCCCCTCCTTCTCTCCCTTTCCTTCCCTTTACTGTCTCTCTGGGTTTTCTTTTTTTTTTTAATCGAAACCAATCTTTCCTTATAAATCTAAAAAGAAACCCAAGCTGGTACACAAATAGTAGCATATGTCCAACATACTTTTTCTGCTTTCAAGTGGTTGTTTTGGCATCATGAAGCCACTGTAAAAGTATTTCTAAGTCTTGTTTTTACATTCTAAGGCTTTTACGTTCATAAAATGCAACAATTCTGATGGACTTCTCAAATTAAGGCATATTTCTGGCCAATAAAAAATTATAGAGTATCAACAAGACTTAGACGCCAATACACATAAAACCTTAAACACAGAGTTTTAGGTTCTTCCCAGTAATTATGAACAGCATCCCAAGACCAGTGGCTAAATCGAGGCAGTCAAATTGCTACTTGGGTAGGTTGCGTTACTGAACAACCATCGGCTAATTTGCTTCTGAAGCAAATTGGTTGTCATTTCATCCAGGAACCATTGTGGGTTGCTTGGACTTTATAAGAAGTTTGCATGTCTCCTGCAGACTAGCCTCATTCACCATGCAGGGCATGGGTTGAACTCTCGTTCTATGTATGCAGTGGGGCATCAGTCGCCTTGCAGGGCATGTGCTGAGCTCTCGTTCTGCACAGTGGGATTAGAAGCCCGGGGCTCTTACGAAGAGATCGGTATGCAGGTGAAGTACAGCACGGTTGTCCAGGGCACAAACCATCGGACACCATGTGAGTGCTATAAACGAGTTCAGAGGAGAGTCACAGTACCTGAAGGAACAAAGGAAGGCAAATACAAAAGGAAAAAAATCTTAGGTGGACAGAACCTCATGGTAAGAAGTTGAAAAATGACAAGGTTAAGACTGGCTTCTTTATTGATTACACCTGGAAAAGAATGCTCCTCTGACCCAAGCTCCTTTCCCTAAAATATTTCACCTCCTTTCTTGTTCTCTCGGCCTCTCCCTACCTCCTGCTGCCCACTGGTCTCAACTCAAAGCCTACTGCCCCTAGAAGCTTTCCCTGTCCTTTTTAGGTAGAATTTCAAGTTTCCTTTTGGAGAATTCACAAAGCCCTTGGGGGTATATCTTAAACATACCTACTGTGCTGATGATGTCTGCACAAGGCCATGGGCCAGATTTCTAGCACAAAATAAATCCAAGTGTACTGGCATGCTCCAATAATCCCAGCACTTGGGAAGCACAGGGAGTTTGCAGCCATCTTAGTCTACATGAGACTCCGTCTCAAAATATAAAATAAAATAATTTACCACTGGGCTGGGCGGTGGTGGCGCACGCCTTTAATCCCAGCACTTGGGAGGCAGAGGCAGGCGGATCTCTGTGAGTTCGAGGCCAGCCTGGTCTACAAGAGCTAGTTCCAGGACAGGCTCTAAAAAAAGCTGCAGAGAAACCCTGTCTCGAAAAACCAAAAAAAAAAAAAAAAAAAAAAAATTACCACTGAATGGTTCAGAATGACTGATAAAGGTTACTTATCTTTATATTTCTAGACTCTACATTGCACTTGGAAGATGCTGTATCAACTGAAATTGGTTGAAAGTATTTTAGAGGGGAAACAAATTAGGAGAAAATACCTAATAAGTAAATTGCTTTTTAAGTAAGGTTCAGAAGAAGATCATGTATGCATAAGCTTGAGAAGAGGAAATAGATGAGATCTCCTGGGTAAACTGGGGGCAGGGGGGTAAAGGAGAGAGGATAGGGGGATGGGAACATGAGGAATCAGGATGGCTGAGCTGGGGGCAGGACGGAGAAGGAGAGCACTGAAAGAGACAGAGGGGGCCATTTTGGGATTAGGGAGAAATCTGGTGCCAGGGAACTCCCAGGAACCCACAAGGATGACCCCAGCTAAGACTCCTAGCAATAGCGAAGAGGGTGCCTGAACTGGTCTTCTCTTGTAATCAGATTGGTGACTGTCCTAATTTTCATCAGAGAGCATCCATCCAGCAACTGACAGAAGCAGATGCACAGATCCACAGCCAGGCACTGGGCTGAGCTCCAGGAGTCCAGCTGAAGAGAGGTAGGAAGGATTATATGATCAAGCGGGTCAAGATCATGATGGAAAAACCCACAGAGACAGCTGACCTGAGCTTTTGGGAGCTCGTGGACTCTGGACCGACCTAGGCCCTCTGCATCAGAGTGACAGTTGTGCAGCTTTGTTTGTGGGGCCCTAGCAGTGGGACCAGGACCTAACCCTGGTGCGTGAGCTGGCTCTTTGGAACCTATTCTCTATGGTCGGATGCCTTGAACAGCCTTGGTGCCAGGGGGGAGAGCTTGGTCCTGCCTCAACTGGATATACCCATGCTTTGTTGACTCCCATGGGAGACCTTACCCTTTCTGAATGGAGATGGAGGAAAAGTGGATGGGGGGGGGGGGAGTAGAAGGAAGATGGGAGAGGAAATGGAAGAAGAGGGAGGGAAATTGTGGTTGGTATGTATAAGGGAGGGAGGGAGGGAAGGAGGAAGAGAGAGAGAGAGGGAGAGAGAGAGAGAGAGAGAGCAAGATGGAGGAAAACTGAGAACCACAGGAAGTGATGCCTTCTGGTGAAGGTTTGTCTCCAGCACAAGTACTGGACAGAAAAAGAAGGAAGTTGGAGAAAAGAGGTTTCTTGGGCAAAAGCCATTGGGAATACATAAAGTACTATTTTTTTTAATAATCTAATGACAGAGCCAGGCATACAGAGTGATGAAATGAAAGTAATGAATATAAAATGCTTATCTGGACAAAATTAAAGGTTGGTGGTGAAGGAACATGGTGGCATCGGGTGGTCCAGAAAGGAGTGATTCAGAAGAGCAAAAAAGCAGAGTTCTGGCAGTTCTGTGTATCAACTAAGATGAAGATACACAGAAGGCGGTGAGGGACAGGCAGACTTTGTGGTTTGTGTCCATGATAAGGAGAAACCACAGTTCGGCAACATCTCCAGAAGCAGACAGGGTAATGGATGAAGGTTCACACTGATCTGTATTATGGAGCAGCATGAGAAACAGTGCTATTTAGAGGCAGTGCTGGCAAGAGATCCCAGCAGCCAAGCCCCTGGAAGTTGACTGGACCCAGGCTGGTCAAGAGTCTGCCTTTCACGGCCAGATACCTAGTTGTGAAGGAATGAGTGAGCATAAGAAAAGACATATTTGGGCAAGATCCAGTCATCACTCAGAACTCTTTAATTTCTTCAAATTCAAACCACAAACTTCTCCCACACCACTCAACACTATGGCTTTAAGGGCTGGAGAGACGGCTCAGTGGTTAAGAGCACTGGCTGCTCTTCCAGAGGTCCTGAGTTCAATTCCCAGCAACCACATGGTGGCTCACAACCATCTGTAATAAGATCTGGTGCTCTCTTCTGGCATGCGGGCATACACGGAGGCAGAATGTTGTATCCAAAATAAATAAATAAATCTTAAAAAAAACAATATGGCGTTAAAATATAAGAAAGAAGGCAATTTCTGATTGGTTGTTTTAAAATGCTTTTCTGCTGATTGCACAGTGATTAATTTATGCTGTGCTGATCAGCATAAATTAGCATACCCTCCTTTACTATGGTAGGGATCTGAGAGAGAGGATTCCCTACCGTCTTAAAAATCCTGTGACAATAATGCAATTTCTTATTAACTTATAAAGCAGTTCATTAACAAACAAGTTAAACAAAGCTCTTATATAATAATATAATGTTTCTCATTCTCTGAGGGAAAAGGCCCTGGCATATTCACATGTCCAGTTAATAGACAAAATAATCTTTGTAAAAATGTGTTTGTCTTACATGAGAAGGAGTGCTGACGTCTCCACCATTCCTGTGCTCAGGCTGCATGAGACCAGCTGAGAGGGTGGACTTCCTCCCTACCTCAGCGGGCCAAAGAGCAGCGTGGGTGCAGCCTCCACACCCCCTTCGGATGAGCCGTTCTTCGTCTCAGTTATTTTCTGGTTCCCATTATGGGAACAGAGTTATCACCATGACATCACTTACAAATGATACCCAAACCACTAGGGGATTCGGTTCATTGGAGGCAGAAAGGGAAAGGGAGAGGGCAGGGCTTAAAGCAAGGAGGAAAGACAAATAAACTAGAGCCACTGGAAGGTACCCGGCATTCCTCCCTTCCCAACTCCAAGTTCTGTTCTAAATTAGGAAACCTACACGTCTAAAATGTCAACGCTTTCATTTAAAGAATCTGGGAAAGTCCGTGGGTCTCGTGGATTCCGATCCCAGAGGGAGGGGTGCAGAGGAGCACAGCACATGTCTTTGATACTAGTTTGCTTTACTCTGGTTGCTAAAAATTATGCTAAATGGTATCACAGAAGGGACCTGTCGCCCATGTTCCTGAAGTATCCTTGTAGATGGGGTTAGGAGTGGGTTGAGCATCACCTCAGCCACTCAGAGATAAACAGAGGAAATCATATTTGCTGGACTGGCACCAAATCCTCGCAGCACTCTGACCTCCAAGCACCTAAGGTCTGGTCCCCCAGATGTGTGAAAGATTAGACTGTATCTCAAGGACCTGGAAAGACAGACAAGAGCATCAGGAAGGAGAGGTAGTTCTGCATTTGAAAGCTTTGAGGTTGCTGCCAAGTGATGGATTCGGCTGCTCTGATAGGCATACAGAGCACAGATGTGTATCTCACAAGAGGGTGTTCGCAGTTCCCAGGAGAAGAGGGAAGCTTCGAAGCCCCGGATGTGGAGACACCGTGTAGACAGGTGATGACGAAACAGGGGCCAGACCTTGATGCAACTTCCCACCATCCACAGCTGAACATCAAAAAGCAAAGACGACGTACACCATCAAATGTGTCATAAGGTAAGATGAAAGACCAACACAAGAGAACAGCTTAAAGCTCGCCGGGAGTCGGGAGCTCTGTATTCACATACATGCAAACTACTGAGCTGTGGAGCAATTTCTGAGGAAGCCAGGAAAGCTCCTAATGAAAACTGTGTAGGCCAAGAGCACAGACTTCTGCTCTAACTTCTATTTTCTGTGTGCACAAAAGTGCCTTTTAAAGTCCTTTTAGCTGTTTCTACTGTAAAAGAGATGTGCATGGTTAGTTAAAAAAAAAAATACAAAGAATTTAGCTTTGGAGCAAATCTTCGCACAACGAGAAAACACAAATGAAATTGACAGGAGCCTTGATTTTCATCACCTGCTTGTAGGAAAATCTTTGCCAGTGTGTTTAAAGGGAAACTTGAATCTCTCGGATAGCTACGCAGCGGAAACACACCGCTGGCGGCCATTTTCACAAGACTTTGGTTTCTTTGCTGGGCTGCCCGCTGATATGCCTGAAGGGCCGCTCACACTCCGCATCGGGTAATGGACTAGCAAGCGTCATCCACTCTGGAACTTCACTGGCACTTCAGCCTGTCCCCATCTTCAGTCACACTGAGTATGAAAAAGGCACCTCCACGAGAGGTGCTATTTTAGAAAACTCTTCAGCGTGGACAAGAAAAGGTCATACGTGGATATAAGACTGTCACTGGGGATGTAAGCGAAGTGTTTTGCTTATCATAGACTGAAAGCGACTCGTTATAATCTAAGAAAATGGGTATGAGTTCTGGCTTGGTGAAAGCATTGGCTACTGGGGGGGGGGACATGTGTGACAGATAAAATTCTGCTATGTCGAATTCCCTGGCCCCAGGTATTTAGATAACTACGGTGAATCCTTCTAAAGCTAACAAGACTGATGTTCTCAGCTACAATTAGATCAGGGTGAGTCCCATTGGGAACCGGTTGTTATAATTTGAATTTCAAATATCTGCCAAACCTTCCAAAGCTCACACTGGAGGCTTGATCTCCACCTGAGGACCTGACGGTCTACCAGGAAGTGGTACAAGTCAGGAGATGATCCAAGTTAAAGGGAGGTTACTGGGGGTATATTTCAGCCCTTTCTCATCCCGTTCACCCCTCCCTCTCCCTCTCCCTCTCCCTCTCCCTCCCTCCCTCCCTCCCTCTCCCTCTCCCTCTCCCTCTCCCTCTCCCTCTCCCTCTCCCTCTCCCTCTCCCTCTCTCTCTCTCCTTCTTGGTCTCTAAAGACAATAACCTTTCCTCCAACTCATTCCCATCATGCTTTACTGCCTCACCACAGACCTTAAAGCAACCAGACCCAGCCCAAGGACCACAAGCTTCCCCTCCTCTCTAAGTTGTCTGTTTCAGGCATTGTGTCACAGGGACAGAAAGCTGATAGACACATCTGTGTGGCCAACAAACAGAAAAACAGTGAGCTCAACCAGGAAGAAAGAAAAAGCGATTGCCTCTGAATTCTATTGATTCTTTTATTCAGACCTAAATTTATTTATTTTTTAAATGACAACTCTTGGGATTAATATAGACACTTGATCCCTACAACTTTTTTGTTCATTTGGTTTTTTTTTTTGTTTTTCGAGACAGGGTCTCTCTGTGTAACAGGCCTGGATGTCCTGGAACTCACAGAGATCTACCTGTCTCTGCCTCCTGAGTGCTATGATTAAAGGCATACACCATCACACCTGGAAAGCCCATCATTTAAAACATGCCATAAGATAATTTTCCCAAGAAAGGCATTTGGAAAAACCTTGTACTCATTTGCCCCTGGGGCTGGGAAGACGGCTCAGTGATTAAGAGCACTTAGTACACTTGCAGAAGACCTGAGTTCAGTTTCCAGTGCCCATATCATATGGCCTATAACTTCAGCTCCAGGGGATCCCATGCCTTCTGTTCCATGGGCACCTATACTCACATGAACACACCCATCTGCAGACACATACTCATATACATAATTAAAAATAAAATAAAGAAATCATTTGACCCTGGCACACTGGGCAGCAACCGCTGTGTAGTTACGGACATCCCTGACTGTTGTCTTTATGTGCCTGGAGCTTTGAGAAGTCATAGCCAGAGGACAACTAAGCACCACCAAGTTTTCACTAGTGCCAGGAAGCCAGCGATGCACAGGCAGAAAGGAAGGCGTGAGTTCCATGAAAGGAAAAAAAAAATAGAGAAGAAACAAAGAAAAAAGAAAAACAAAGAAATCATGAGCTGGAGACCAACGTTCCAGAATCACGGAGTCTTGTGGCCTTCCTCTCCCTCCATGGGTAGGGGTGTGGAAAGATACTATGAGGGAAGCAACGGGCTGCAAAGGGGTGAGCGGTGAGTAGGATGTCGTGTCCTGTTTGATGCTGTTGAGTAAGTCAATGGAGAACTCTGTAGAAGGAAGCACATCTCACAAGGACAGTGAAGCAAGTCCTGGACAACATTAGTTTGATATTTAGGTTGAATGTTTTTTTTTTTTAAAAAAAAAAAAAAAAAGCAATGATCACATAAAATCACAAGGCCAGTCACCACGAAAGTCTAGAATTGTCATGGGGAAAAGAATGATGTCGGTGGAGCCTGAGACTCCTAAAAGGGCAGGTTTCTAAAATTATACTCTGGGGTTGGGACGTCTTGACAGTTACATGGGGGCAGTACAAAACATGAGAACTTGAGAAATAGATTATAAATACAGCCTCATAATAAATCCTGGGATTTGGTTATACTACAAAACATCACATAGGAACAGGAGAAGGGAGTCGTCTGTATGAAAGCCCGAGCACCCCTGTGGTTAGGATGATGAAGAGGCATTCAAACGAGAAGGAAGGGAGCAAAAGCAGAAAACACACTATTGATGAGCTAGATTATGAACAGAGCCCATCAGGCCAAAGGGAAGAAATGGGCGATGTGTTACTGATTCAGTTTTCATTGCTGGCCCAGAAGCAGGAAGCGGTGCGATGGGAAACTTCAGTGACATTTGACTGCAGACTCCAAACCAGAGGCCGAAAGTCTGGCAAAGCTAAGGCTTTGGGCTGAATAGTGACTTCATGCTTCTTCGGAGAGGAAGTAACCAAGGGAACTGCTACTTGGGGGAAAAACCAGTTAGAGAAACTTGGGTGGGAGCAATGACATCATTATAAACATGGTAGAGCTGCCTAAACTTCATACCATCCCCACACGGCCGTTAGCTACCCCTGTAAGATGTCCCTGCTGGTGACCAGAGAGCAGAGGAGCAGTTCATCCCACGACTTTCAACCATCTCTGCTCCACTCGCCAGGTAAATGTGTTTGTCAACTACCAGTGAGGGCTTCCTTCTAACCCACGTCCTTCCTGGCGATGGCAGATACATTGTTTATACCAAATATTTCAAGCTGAATAAATATTAGTGCCAAAAGAAAAAGGCCACTATGAATGGAATGTTCCAGTGTTTGATAGCTACTACAAAGAACTGCTATTAAGTTATGTGTAGGCAGGACAGCTGGATAGACTGTTCGAAATTTTAAATCTGTAAAGAATATAGGTGGGGTCTATTGCCACATTTCTTCATAAAGCCTTGCCAAACTTTAAAAAAAAAATGGAGATCAAAGGTTGGCCATGCCCAGTGGATGCGCCACATACACGCATGTATGGGTGGCACTAACTGGACTTAGTAGATTATTTTTACAAAGGGGAAAAAATGAGGAAAAAAATGAAAGACTTTTTTTTTGGCTTTTTCAAGATAGGGTTTCTCTGTGTAGCCCTGGCATTCTAATGAAAAAAAGCCTGGTCCCCAGTCTCTCTGGCTTCCTGTTCCACTAGATGTGGTGCTCAGTCTGCACGCGCTGGCTACTATGGTACCATCCAGTCTGAGGTGCTTACAGAAAGGCAAACAAACATGGCGGCTTAAATTTGGACTTTCCAACACTGTGCGCTTCATAAATCTCTTTTCTTTATACACTGCATGGCCTCAGGTATTTTGTTATAGCAACAGAAAATGGGCTAAGACAAGCATAATGAAAAGGTGGGTGTGGACAGTAGAGACGCTTTCACAACATCGTGAATTCATTTGATGCCACTGAATTGCTCACATACAAATCATAAAAATGATAAATATTGGGTCACTTACGTTTTTACCACAAAAAACAAAAAGCCTGCTTTTGACCAGAGACCATGAAGACCTAGTTGTGAATTCCAGATTTGTTTCATTTGGGCTATCTTCCTACACAGACAGACGAAGCCTTGGTACTGACTAGCGGCTGCTGACCAGAAGCAGTCGGGCCTGGGCGAGGCAGGGTGGCAGAGGACCTGGCACGGAACCCAAGTGTGAGACAAGTGACAGGGGTGGGAACTAGCGAGAATTAAGCCCTGGCACAACTCACTGGCAAAATAGCTTCCTAAATATGGATTGACTGACTTTAGGAGACATGTGCTCCCACAGCTGGGGACAGGAGAAGCTGCTCTGTGTCTTTGGTAAGGGCATCCAAGCATGGGGTGGCTTTTAATGACCTTCAAGTTCCCTCCCAAAAGGGCAATCAAGGGATGCTTATTCCTCTGCCTCATCTCCTAGAAGCACAGGACATTTTCAGAAATGATGAAGAGTGAGGGGACTGAGGGAAGAGGGACTCAGGTGACTGAGCTACCCCACCTCTTCTTGGGGAAGAACGGTGGGCTGTCACCGAGGAAGCAATAAGAGGACAGAAACCTTAGCCATGAGACTCGCCAAGCATGACAGCCATCAGGTCATACACGCATGGGATTGGCTTCCCAGAATCCTTCAGTTTCCCAGAAAGGACCATTTAGGTATGTTTCTATCTTAGAAAAATGTAAACACCTAGAGAGGGGGCACATTCCAGTAACCCAGCCCTGGGGGGCAGACAGATCCCTGGAGATCTTCAGCCATTGAACTCCTGCTTGCCTAGTTCCAGACCAGAGACTGTGTCAAAAAAAAAAAAAAAAAAAAGCGGAAAGTGGTAAGTGGTGGGCAGAATCTGAGGAAGTATATCTGAGGTTGTCCTTGGGGGGGGGGGGAGAGAGGGAGAGAGAGAGAGAGAGAGAGAGAGAGAGAGAGAGAGAGAGAGGAAGTGCTTATTTAAAACTATTCTTTCATGCCTGTGACTCCATGCTCAGGAGGTTGGCATGGAAGAATTTCATGTTCCAGGCCAACCTGAGACAGGATATGTTAAGAGACCCTACCCACTCCCAACCCCACCCCCGCGAATCACCTTATAGTGAATAAGAACCTTTCCCAGTCCCACCCAGATGAACTGGGCACTCGAGCCAGTCTTTGCTAACTCACAGGCAGATCTCCAGACACAATATATTATGGTGGCTCTGACAAAGGGACCGGAGCCTGAAGGTGAGAAGGTGACTTTCCCCCAGGCATCCAGGATTCTTTAGCCCACTGAGATGAAATTTACAAAAGGTAACTGAGTTATATAACCTCTTCCGCCAGAATAATTCCCTTCTCATTTTCAGGCAGACAGGCCCTGGCCACACGGTCTTGGCTCTCCATCACTCTCCTGCAGTCGAGCAGGGACCATTAAGCTAGGTAAAAAGATGAATTGCTAGAGATGATTATGCTTGCCTCCAGCAGCCCAGGAAATGTACTCAAGAACAATAAAAATATCCGATGACCTGTCAGGGAGATGCTTATGCAAATGAGAACATCGCCATTCTGCTTGCACTTGTTCATCGAAAGCCCACCGTGAAATATAGATGGAAAAGCTGCAGCACTGCAAATAAGAAACTGGTTTCAGATTAGAACATGCTAGAAATGAAAATTCAGGCCCAAACGCCTAATTCAGCTATAAAGGGCGACGATGATGGACACAGATCAGCGCCCAAGCTCGTATCCTTTGGAAACAATAACTCCCTGAGATGAGATGACAGTTCTCGTTGCCCTCATGAATGATACCACTGGGTGCTGAAAAGTCTTCGTAATCCTCAGATGTAAAATACATCGTAAATCTACATCAACAGAACTTCTCTGCTCTTAAATAGTGAGAGATATTTCTGACCCCAAATACAGTAACCTTCGAGGGATCCGGAGCTAAGAAAGAAAGAAATGGAGGTAACCGATGGAAAAGCCAAGCAGCAAACTCCTGGTGGGAAGTGGAACTGAGCTCAGGCACTGAGCCCAGCCTCCCGTCACAGAGCTGGACAGGAAAGAGCACCTTAAGTAAAAGCCAGGCTTCGTCTTCCAGGAGTGCTTTGTTGGTTACACGTGAGACCTGTGTAAAGCCTGCGGTCTTTACCACAGTGTCCCTGGGGCTTGGGCTTGCCCTCTGCAGAAGTACACGTAACAGCCCCTATCTCAGAGGGGTGTGGTGAGGATTTTAATGAGCTCCAACTTATAAAGTTCTTAACCCAGTGCCTGGAAGGTAACCAAAGCCTCACTTAACACAAGTCAGTTGCTGTCCGATGAGACACCCACGTGCCAAATCCACTCGAATCTTTAACAGTGTGACAGAAGAAGGAACTCGCCACTTGCCCTCTCCAGTATGCCTCTCCCGCCTAGTCCCCCCACTTCCATAAGCTGTTCATATCAGAAACTTGGGAATTAACCCCCCCACACACACTTTTATTGAAATCAGGTTCTTTTCTCATACAGTATGTGATATCCTGACTAGTGTCCCCTCTACTCCTCCCAGCTTCTCCCCCTCCCACCCAGATCCACTCCCTTTCTATCGCTCATTAGAAAGGGATGGGCTTTTAAGAGATAACAACACAACAAAATAGAATATAATAAGATAAGATAAAAAAAATCACATTGAAGTTGGACAGACAAATCAAAAGAAAGAAAAGAGCCCCAAAGCAGGCACAAGAATCAGAGACCCACTTGTTCACACTCAGAAGTCCCATAAAAATACTAAATTGAAAGCTATAATATCCCCAATAATTCTTTAACAAATCTGCAGGCTCTACCTCTCCCACACACTATAACCACACTCCTTTCCGTTGCCTCCAGCCCCCACACAGTCCCAACCACCATATCCTCTGAGTGTCCCATAGCTCTCCCATGGTTTCCTAGCTGGCCTGCGTCCTTCTTGTCCCATTAAGAATCTGTTCTCTGGGGGGCTGGAGAGATGGCTCAGCGGTTAAGAGCATTGCCTGCTCCTCCAAAGGTCCTGAGTTCAATTCCCAGCAACCACATGGTGGCTCACAACCATCTGTAATGAGGTCTGGTGCCCTCTTCTGGCATGCAGGCATACATGCAGAGAGAATATTGTATACATAATAAATAAATAAATATTTAAAAAAAAAAAAAAAAGAATCTGTTCTCTGCCGGGCGGTGGTGGCGTACGCCTTTAATCCCAGCACTCGGGAGGCAGAGGCAGGCGGATCTCTGTGAGTTCGAGACCAGCCTGGTCTACAAGAGCTAGTTCCAGGACAGGCTCTAAAGCTGCAGAGAAACCCTGTCTCGAAAAAAAAAAAGAAGAATCTGTTCTCCACTCAACAGTCACAAAAGTCATTCTACGACATTCGGAACTCCCTGTGGTTTGCCCTGGCAGGCAGAGCGAAGGCTCCAGGGCTTGGGTGAGCCAGAGACTCCCTCTGGGCTGTGGCTGCTCCTCTCTCCGTGGCTCCCAGCCCTGTCCACAGGCCCCACTGCTCATCCTTCTGTGACCACGCTGGTTTTGCTTCACGGTGCTTTATTATCACATGCCATCATGTTACTTCTTCACTTCTCCCCACCGCTGCTCTCCTGAGGAGAGTCCCTCAAGGGCAGGGACTTAGCCCTTCTATGGTCACCACATTTGATCAAACAGGGCACATAGTCTGTGCTGTGACCACAGTGAACGACTGGCAGTGAATGCTTCACTCTGAGAAATAAAGTATAGAAACAAAAATAGATTCATTTCTGTTTCCAACGGCTGAAAGAGGTTTGAAATAATATAAAATTAACCTGCAGCCTTTGAATCTGAGGTTGGAGAGATCGTTCAGTGGGTAAGATGCTTGTTGCATGGCATGAGGACCTCAACACGATCTAAAGAATCATGTCAAAAGCTGGGCATAGTGGTGCACATGCTAGTCATTCTAACACTGGGTGGGAGCCTGGTGGATCCCTGCCAGCGGAGTACCAGTGAGTACCAGACAGCAAGAAACCCTATCTCGGAAAGAAAAAAAAAATTCAAAAGGTTGTGTTCTGGCCTTCCGACACACACGTACACAAACAAAATGAAATACTAAAGTCTTTGAATGTGGTTAAACTGATAAGGTATGCTAAGATAAATGATAAAATAGCAACCCACTATTAGAAGTTCATGCCCCACACACAGTATGAAATACCTTACAAGGACTGGCATCATGGATCTCTGTAAACACCTTCTGAAACATTGTTATTCCCATTTTGCAAAAGTGGGAAGGCCAGTGATTGAACATGGGAGGTCTGCCTATAGAGACCAAGCTCCATAGTGAAAGAAAGCTACGCAGAGAACCATGCTTTATAAGGATTCACCTACTCTGGAGGGTGAAAATTAGATACATATTATAAATATTATTTTGAAATTTCTTTTTTTTTTTTTGGTTTTTCGAGACACGGTTTCTCTGTAGCTTTGGAGCCTATCCTGGAACTAGCGAACTAGCTCTTGTAGACCAGGCTGGTCTCGAACTCATAGAGATTCACCTGCCTCTGCCTCCCGAGTGCTGGGATTAAAGGCGTGCACCACCACTGCCTGGCCTTGAAAGTTCTTAATACAAATCTTTTTTCTTTTGTCTTTTTTTTCTGAGACAGGGTTTCTCTTTAGCTTTGGCTGTCCTGGAACTAGCTCTGTAGACCAGGCTGGCCTCAGACTCACAGAAATCCACCTGCCTCTGCCTCCCGAGTGCTGGGATTAAAGGCGTGTGTCACCTCTGGCTGGCCATTAATACAAATCTTAATAAAATTTGTAAAATATGGCATTTGTATATATTTCTCATTTTAATTAGCAACACAATTTTTAAAAACTCTAAGAAGAAATGATGAATTGGGGATTATCAACACATTTCAAGTGTGTGTGTGTGTGTGTGTGTGTGTTCACACGCATGTGTGTTTAAAACAAAAAAAGCATCTCTGTTTAACCCAAGCCAGTCCAGAACTTGAGATTCTCTGACCTCAGCCTGTAGGAGTTAAAGGTGTGTGCCACCACTGTCAGCTTCATACATTTTATAAAACCATATTCTAGGAGGTCTGAAGGAATGACTCAGCAGTCAATAGCACTGGGGCCTCTTCCAGAGGACCAGCATTTGGTTCCCGACACCCATGTCAGACAGCTCAAAAACTCCTTTAACTACAGTTACAGGTGACTCGATGCCCCTCTTTTGGCTTCTGCAGACACTCATTGTATTAATCTTACAATTAATATTACAATTAATCTATAGAGCAGTGTTTCCCAGCCTGTGGGCCATAACCCTTTCACAAGGATCGCATATCAGATATCCTGCATATCATATATTTATAATACAATTCATAGCAGTAGCAAAATTATAGTTATAAAATAGGAATGAAATAATTTTATGGTTGGAGTCTCCACAATTTGAAACTGTAAGTAAACAACCGCAATTCTGCAATTAAATGTTTTCTTTATTAAGAATTGCCAGCCGGGCGGTGGTGGCGCACGCCTTTAATCCCAGCACTCGGGAGGCAGAGGCAGGCGGATCTCTGTGAGTTCGAGACCAGCCTGGTCTACAAGAGCTAGTTCCAGGATAGGCTTCAAAGCTACAGAGAAACCCTGTCTCGAAAAACCAAAAAAAAAAAAAAAAAAAAAAAAAAAAAAAAAGAATTGCCATGATCGTGGTGTCTCTTCACAGCAATAAAACCCTAACTAAGACAATGTCTTTACCTTAATTCTATATACACACTGCTCAAATGTGGTCCTGTGGAAACTGAGGTGCCACAGTGAGGAAGGAGAGGAGATGGAGAAGCCCACGGGAAGCAAGCTGTGCTTGTGTGTGTGCCTGCAGTCCCAGCACTCTGCAGGCCGGGGCATGAGGACTGCCAAGAGTTCAAGGCCATGTTGGTCTACACAGCAAATACTAGTCCAACAATATAACAACACTTTGTCTCAAACAAAACAACCCCACCTCACTCATATGAAGAAATATTCTGGGGCCAAAAGGTATTCTCCAGATGACTATAGAATCTAACATGGAGTAAAAGGGGAAAATGGATAAAGAAAATGAAACCTTTTTATAATTGTCCTTGATTGTTATCTACTATATATTGTATATATCTAATATATATACATATATATGTCCGTGCATGCATACGTACATATATACATATATATGGTTTTTCAAGAGAGGGGTTCTCTGTAGCTTTGGAGCCTGTCCTGGAACTAGCTGTTGTAGACCAGGCAGGAACTCACAGAGATCCGCCTGCCTCTACCTCCGGAGGGCTGGGATTAAAGGCTTATGCCACCACTGCCAGGCTCTATTATATAGCTTATATCTATTTTGCGCTAAAAGAAAGCCATGTTAAATACTATTGGTCCATATATATATATATATATATATATATATGAATTTAAGATATATATATATATATAAAAGCATTCAACAAAGGGAAACACACGAGACCAGAGGTGAAGGAGACTGACCTCAGGCCTCTTTTCAACAGAGTTGTGAGCTGTCATGTTCCACAAGCCTTCTGCCTGTGCTTTGGATAGCACAGAACTATAGTAGACTTTATATCTAGGACTGGAGAATTTGTTAGTCGGCAGGAAAAAAGAAAAGGCTTATCATTTTATGGTTTAAATTCATAGCGCTGAATTAAAGTATCATTATGATCTAGACTAGAAACTTCATTTTGGGGTTTGGGGTTTGGTTTGGTTTGGCTTGGTTTGATTTGGTTGGAAATCATATAATAGGAAAAAGAGCTGAGACCCAGAAGGGTGACTACCTGGATTCCAGTCCTGTATCTGCCACTATGAGCAGTGCAGGTAGGGACTGCTCAGTCATCCTTTCAGCCTACAGTAACTGAAGATGCTCGCCCTCGAGACTCCTGGCAACACTGTGGACCCTCTACGAATCTCTATTCAAGTCCAACAGTACAAAAAAATAATGACATGTGAATGATAGATGTGAGCCACAAATATAATTCAAAAAATCTGTGTGAGATTTTACTTTATGCATATTGATCGGTTTTCCCGAATGTGTGTGTGTGTGTGTGTGTGTGTGTGTGTGTGTGTGCGCGCGCGCGCGTGCGCGCCAAGTGTGCGTACCATGTGTGTGCCTGGTGTCTACAGAGGTCAGAAGAGGATGTCAGATATCTGGAACTAGAGTCATGGATGGTTGTGAGCCACTGTGTAGGTGCTGGGAACCAACCCTGGGTCCTCTGTAAGAGCAACAAGTGCTTTAAACCACCAAGCCAATTCTCTAGCCCCTTAAATTTAATCTTAAGGCTTCTAATAGCTGTATTAAAAAGTTTTTAAACTTGATTATTTCCAGCTTATCCTACTGTGTTTGGTTCCATAGTGACAACCTTGTATGACTGCAATGTATAACCACTGCTGATGACGTAGTTCAAATTCTTTCCCTCATTGTAGTACTTCAGAAATTGGTATAATTTGAGTTTACAACTTCAAAATTGACAGTAAATCATCAAGCTGACACCGTGTCCTAATTCCAGCAATCCACATTTGAGGTGCTTGAAGGACACACGCTTAGATGGAATAGGCTTAGAGGAGTCTAACATGCCCCAGAAACAGCCTTTCTAGCCTCTCTTCCTTGTAGGAATCTACTTAAGAGCATTGAAGGTCTTCATAAAAGGTCAAGGTCCACATGTTGCTGGGGATAAGCAGGGAAATGTGACATCAAGAAAAGAACTTGGCTTTGGACAGGAATTTCCCGTAGCAATATACAAAGGGATGCAGTGTGGTTGCCAGAGCGCCAAGGGGAGATGGGTGGGCAAAGTGCTTGTGGTGTAAGGATGAGGCCCTGAGCTTGATCCTCGGCACCCACATAAAAGTCAGGCACAGTGGCACAAGCCTCGGTCGCTGTGCTGCAGAGGGGGAGAAAGGGCAATGCCTGAGGGTGGCTGACTAGCCAAGGTAGCAGATTGGTGAGTTCCAGGTTCAATTAGAATATGGATGGTAAAGGATGTAGGAGGAGACACCAGTGTCAATCTCTCTCTCTCTCTCTCTCTCTCTCTCTCTCTCTCTCTCTCTCTCTCTCTCTCTCTCTCTCTCTCTCTCTGTCTCTCTCTCTCTGTCTCTCTCTCTGTCTCTCTCTCTCTCTCTCTCTCTCTCTCTCTCTCTCTCTCTCTCTCTCTCTCTCTCTCTCAGTTAAGTAGAAATGACACATCCCACCTTCATGCCTGACTCACAAAGCATAACCACACAATCTTCCACTTCCTTTTTCCCTTAGACCAAGCACAAGGTCCATCCGAAGGGTTTTTGTGGCCCTGAGAACAATGGAGCCAGGAAGGCAGGGGCCCCTAAAATTGGGCTCCAAAGAGCACCACGGACTCTGTGGGGAGGATTCGGGAGCTCCAGAAGTTGAATGGGGAAGGATAGCATCTTTATTTCCATTAAGCTCCAAGTCAGCATCCTGCTCAGTGATGGATAAAGGCAAGGAAGCGCTGTGGAATTAGCAGACCTTGTCATATGCAGAGATCACACGTGTTCTCACAGCACACTTTAATTCCCACGTATCCTAAAATAGCACTTGTTCAAAATGACAGTAGGTATTAAGCCTGCCTAAGATCTTCATTATTAAACAAATGAATGAAGGAGCACATATCTTACTATATACCACAGGATTTTCAAAATATTTTACTTTTGGCGTTTTAGTAAAATAGGTTCCTAAATTTTAATCCTGGGATAACATTGGCTTCTTTTTGCTTGTTTGTTTTAAAATGTCATCCTGATAAAAATAAATAAATAAATGAAATGTCACTCTGAGAAGCAATCTAAAGGAGTCCATGTTGCATTTGTACTACTGAAAAGATGGCTTGTTCCCCAAAATGGCAACGTCCATCCACCTGGTCACACTGGACCACTGAGACCCAAGGCTGCTTCCTTCAGCTCTGAGCCCATCCTGACTAATGTCCATATGAAACACAGCTTCGGGTCACTGTCCCATGGGTCCTTCTTCAAGCACATATGCACTAGAAAGAAGGGAATTCTCATGGTAGTGCCATCTCTCAGCACTCCAGAGCTGGCGGCAGGAAGATCAAGAGCTCAAAGTCATACTTAGTTAGCTATATAGTAAATCTAAGGCCAGTTTGGGCTACATGCAATTCTGTCTCAAAAAAATAAAAAATGAAAGGAATATAGAAATGAATAATATAATGTAGTAAATATAATGTGCTCCTCAGTTCTACCATCCCTACAATTATGCTGATCAATTTTATTTTCCTATCAGTAATGGCATCTGGCCTTTGCAGAATAAATAATTGGCTTTCACATTCTGCCATATAATACCTAGCTCACACATTTGTTCTGTAGACTAATTAATGTTTGAGTGTTTAAACACAATGGCTCTGCAGAAGCAATGGCATTATAATGTGTTGGGACACTCTAGTATTGTAATTAGTACTAATTAGATTCTTTTCAACAGCTTGTTGAATCTACAAATGACTGCATATAAGGTATTCCACTTTCCTTGTTCACCATGAAAGAATCAGGCACAAGAGTTTAAATAGAAACCTTTTAAGTAACTATTCTCAAGGTTCGACACCTAAAGCCAGGAAGGGCATTAGGAAGACACCTTTGTAGGAACTGCCAAGCCTTTGCAGGGGTATGCCAGGAGCCAGTTTATGCTGGGTGGCCAGAAGTGCTTTGAATTTCCCCTTCCAATCTCGAGACCAGCGATCCCATATTGTGGTTGAACCAGCCATCGTAGGAGTGACCCCTCTCCATCCTTCCCTTCCTTCTGACCTCGCTCCCTTTCTTCTTCCTTTCTCCCATTCTCTCCCCCTCACTTGCCTGAGACTCCTTTCTGTCTCACCAGGCATTAATGCTGTTCCCATTTTATATATGAGAACCTGGTCCATCTGGTCCATAGATTAAAACTTTGCAAAATATTCAGCTTCGGACTCAACAAGTGCTCAGGAGAGTGTCATGTGTGCTTTTCACATTTGACAGCTCCACTAACTAGCCATTTAGGCCTTGCTCTTCAAATAGATTCTCCTCTATAATGAAGTTGACTAATGTCATCATTTTCTTTACAGGAAAAAAAAAGGCCTGAAATTCTTCTTTTACCTGTTTGTAAATTTCACAATGTTTTGCTAGCATTTGGATGAATTTTAGTTTCTGGATTAAGCTATTTATGATCTACCATCCCATCTAGTAAAAATATTCATCTCAAAAAATAGTAGGTCAGCCGGGCAGTGGTGGTGCACGCCTTTAATCCCAGCACTCGGGAGGCAGAGGCAGGCGGATCTGTATGAGTTTGAGACCAGCCTGGTCTACAAGAGCTAGTTCCAGGACAGGCTCCAAAGCTACAAAGAAACCCTGTCTTGAAAAACCAAAAAAAAAAAAAAAAAATAGTAGATCAGGGGCTGGAGAGATGCCTCAGTGGTGAAGAGTGCTTGCTGAGCAAATGAAGTCTTGAGTCTGAATGCCAGAATTTGCATACACTTGCTGGGCCTGAATCCCTGTAATCTCCAGCAGCGGGCTGAAGAGACAAGAGGATCTCTGGGCGTCCTGGTTGTCAGTCTAGGCAAAAACATAAGCTCCAGGTTCAGGGAGAGACTCTGCTTCTGAGGAATGAGGTAGAGAATGATGGAGAAGGACACCCAATGTGCTTGGACTGGTTAGGTTTACACAAACCAGAGTCGCCTAGGAAGAGAGGACCTCAGCTGAGGAATTGTTTCCATCAGATTATCTTAGGGGCATGTCTGTAAGACATTTTCTTAATTGCTAATTGATCGCAGGAGGGCCCAGCCCACTGTGGGCAGTGCCACCACTGGGCAAGTCCTCAGTTGTGTAAGGAAGCAGTCTGAACAAGCAATTGGAAAACAGGTCAGTAAACAGTGGTTTTCCATAGGCTGTGCTTCAGCTCCCACCACCAGGGTCCTGCCATGTAAGAGATAAATCCTTTTCTCCCCAAGTTGCTTTTGCTCATGATACCACTGCAATAAAAAGCAAAATAGGACACTCCCTTGCCTTCATGCACACCCATCCATGTACACACATATCCATGTACACACCCATCCATGTACACACACACTACACTCACCTGTGCATATGTACATATGCATCTACAATTTGTTTAAATAAAAAAACAGATCATTTAGAATTGAGAAGTAAAACCAAAAACTCAAAAAGTAAATGTTTTAACATCTACCCTGGAATAAGTCACAAGAACAAATTTCTACAAGACAGTCTCAGAAATCTAGAAGAACACTAGCTATCCCATTTCTTTTCCTCCACGACATTTACTTGCTGGGCACATAGTAGGCACTTAATAAATGTCAGCTTTTACTATTGCCATTATCATGCCGCACATGGAGAGTTATTCTTAATTAAGAAGTGACATCTCAGTTGGTTTGCATAGGTCTTAGTCATGCTCCAAAATTCTTATTTACTTTTAAATTTAAACAGGACATTTCAATTCTTGTTATTCATTTAATCCTTCTCTACAACACAGCCATTTTAAATATTTATACTCCAGATACTACACATTCGCCATTGTTGCTAATAAAATCTATCATTATTCTAACGCTAAGCCTGTGTTTCTTTGCTTGGGCAATTACTCAGACATATCTCACACATTCAGCATGACTTGCATAGGAAATAATTCTTTAAACAAACACATTTAATCCAAATTTGGAAAACACTCTGGATTCTTTTGAGCAAAACACAGAAATTGTTCCTTGCCCTATGTGAGTCCCAGAGTCAAGGGGACCTGACCACTACAAATGACAACCTTTCAAAAGAGAATCCATGTTTTGCCTTCATCTCTCATCCGACCCCACTCATCTGCCCAGACCCAGATCAACCCTGGGTCCTCAACAGCTCCCCCCAGAGCCCCCTAAGTCCTCCGCAGACAGACAGAGAAAGCTGCCAACAGGTGGGTAGTTTCGTTCTCCCCAGAGCTTCCAAGAGGGAACAGAAACAGAGAAGTCTTGTAATCTTCCAAAATACTGGCAACTGAAAGTATGCTTTTCTAGTTTTCATTTCTCTTCTCTTGGCATTTACGTCTTCCTGTCATATGGAACATGTTCCTCATTGCTACCTTAATGTTGCTGCTAAATTTATCACACCTGGAAATCCTGAGTCTCTCCCTCTCCCTCTCTCTCTTTCCCTCTCTCCCTCTCTCCCTCTCTCCCTCCCTCCCTCCCTCCGTCCCAATCTCTCTCTCTCTCTCTCTCCCTCTGTCTCTCTCCCTCGTTTTATAGTTAGGGACATTTTTCCATTTCTTCAATTTGCCTGGTAATTTTCCAATGGATGTTGAGCTTCACGGGTTGCATGTGTTGCACGTGAAGGGTTGAGTCCTCTTTGATCGGGCCTCCAGTTAAATTATTCAGGCTGAGCTGGATTCTTCTTTACTCTGCTTTTGACCTTGCATTAGCACAGATCTAGCAGTCCAGAGTGGCCTGTGGTCCAGGGCTCATTTTTGTCACCAAGGACTCACCTGTGTATTACCTGATCATTCTCCCTTGCAAGATGGGAGAATGAATTACCTCTACCTCTATCCGCCCCAGGAACTGCCTGGCCCTATAAATCTGTAGGCACACAGTCTTCTGTGCTAGAAAACAGCTTTCTATGATTTCTTTTGTAATTTGCCTCCTTTATGTTCTTTATTCTCTAGTCAGATATTAAAATTCTTATTTTAAATACTGCCTTTTAAAATACTGACTTTTTAAATACTGTCTCCTTCACCTTTCTATCTTTTGATATCTATACTATTATTTGAAATATTTCAACTTTATTATCCAAGAAACAGTAAAATTGATTTTTGATCACAGGACTTTTTTTTTTTATTTCTAAGAGTTCTTTCTGTTTTAAAGTTCTTTTGTTATACGTGTGTATGGTGCGGGGGGTAGGGACGGCTCACACTCGTGCACATGCCTGGCTGCCATGATGTGTGTGTGGCAGTCCAAGGACAATTCTGTAGAAAGTCATTACAGTTTTTAATGTTTCTCCTTTCTTTCTCTCATGGAGCCCAGATTCATCAGTCAAGAATCCTGGCCCAGACACTGACCTACTGGCTGCAAATGTCACAGTGAAGCAAAGTCGGGACCCCGCTTTCCTGGTGCACACACTCGAGTGATGCTAGAGCAGCAACTATGACCAGGACCTCCCTCCCATCACGTCTCTCCACTTCCCACTATCCAAACACACCAGCACACCACCCTTCTTCAGCCCCCGCGAGTCCCTCCCTGATGTGGGACAGTCTTCTGTTTGTGCTGATTTCATTCATTAATAAAGAAACTGCCTTGGCCCATTTAATAGGCCAGCCCTTAGGTGGGTGGAGTAGACAGAACAGGAAGAAGGAAGTGAGGTAGATGGCTCAGACAATCGCCATGCCTCTCCTCTCAGAGACAGACGCCATGGAGCCAGTCACCAGGTCAGACATGCTGAATCTTTCCTGGTAAGACACCACCTTGTGGTGCTACACACACTACTAAATATGGGTTAAAGCAAGATGTGAGAATTACCTAATAAGAAGCTAAAACTAATGGGCCAGGCAGTGTTTAAAAGAATACAGTTTCTTTGTAATTATTTTGGGGCATAAGCTAGCCAGGCGGCCGGGAGCCTGGCGGGATGAAAAGCAGGCCTGCTCGTCTCATTAACCACCGTATCTAACATACACCTCTTCCCCCACCCTAGCACTCTCCTGGATCCTGTCATGAGCCCCTTTTATTCCTCTCATGACCTTTATCAAATGGGTGACTGTAGTGAAATTTCATTTGTATTTTAATAAATAAAGCTTGCCTGAAAATCAGAGAGTAAGATAAGAAGCCCCACTGGTCAGCCTTACAGACCAGGCAGTGGTGACACACACCTCTAATCCCATAGCCACACTAGTTTGCCACAGAAACTGGGAGGTAGTGGTGCCCACCTTTAATTCTAGCCCTAGAGAGAAATATGAAACAGGATAAGACAGCTCTCAGACACAGTCTCATTCTGAGATTCCTGGAGGCAGGATCGCCATTTCAGACTGAGGTAGAGGTAAGAGACAGTGGCTGGCTGCTTTGCTTTTCTCACCTTCTGGTTGAACCCCAATATCTGTCTCTGGGTTTTTATTAATCGTGCTACAGGTACTTATTTATATACCCAATTACCACTTCCTTCTTGTAACTCCACCTGATTTTGTTCAAGAATCCCATGACCTTGCTGCTCACCATGGGCTTCAGCCAAGCACTAAGCCAGGAATGTTCTTGTTTGACTGGGTTAGACAGCCATGCTAATTCAACACTCTTGCCAGCGATGACTTAGGAAGGAATGTGTGACTTGCTCTGACCAGGGGGCTGTCAGTGAAGTCTGTTAGAAAACAAACTTGAAGACTGTGCAGTCTCCCATGAATTAATGAATCCTGGCAATGAGCACCATGGCTTCCTGCATTACAGAAAGAAAGGCAACTACACATGCCGGCAACCAGTCTTCCAGTGGAGAAGCCAGCGCTGTCTGTCTGTGCGCCTGACTCCGGGACTGCCTCTCAGACTGATCTAGAGATTGCTCCTCTCTGTTGTAGAAAATACAGAAGAATGTGTGGAATTGCACTACGAGCAAACTCCAGACAATGGAAAACTACATCTGTTAAACAGATAATTGGCAAGGAAAGAAAGACTTAGCGGAAAACATTAGCATACAAGAGGCTTGAAAGAAGGCATGTTTAAGTATATAAAACAACAGGGATTAAAACCACAAGGAAATATGAAGAAGTCATTACAAAATATGAGATTAGGTCTACTTGTGGGACTCCTAAGACTGGGAGCAGGGGCTGTCCCTAATGCTGTGGCTGGCTCTTGGGAACCTATTCCTCATCCTGCATTGCCTTGTCCAGTCTTAATACAAGAGGAGGTGCTTAGCCTTTCCACAACTTGATATGCCATGCTTTGTTGATACCCAAGGGAGGCCTGCCCCTTTTTGAATAGAAACAGAGGAGTGGATTGGGGTAGTAGGGAAGGGAAGGGAATGAGAGGAGAGGAGGAAGGGGAAAATGCAGTCAGGATGTTAAATAAAATTTTCAGTGTCTGACATTAGTGGCCTGGTAGACTGTGACTGAGCAGTCCTAGATAACCCATATATAGCCCCTCCTGAATCTAGGATGACTGAGACTTCCCTAATCGTTAGAATAGAGCAGAATAAAGGGATACAGCACAGCACAGGGGAAGGGTCTAGCTATGAACAGAACTGGTCACAATGCATCCACAGTGACAGAGCAAAGAGATGAGCACAGATGCTCAAGTCACCTTTCCGTCATGCCCGCATTCAAGCTGTCTTCCCTCCTCGACTAAACCTTCCTGTAAACACCCAGAGACACTCAGAGATGTGTTCCCATAGCGATTCTAAATCCAGTCAAGTCGATAATGTAGATCACCCATTGCAAGGCCTCACCCATATGTGACGGCTATTTTTAGTGCCAACTTGACTGAACTGATTGGAATTAACTAAAACCCAAGCATCTGGATTCACCTGTGAGGGTTTTTTTCTTAATTAAATCATTTGAAGAAGTAATTAATCCTATTTTGGATCTTTGAGGTGAGAGGATACATCTATAATCCATATCATTTGAGGAGGGAAAATCCACCTCGAATCTGGGCCACACCTTGTGCTGGCAGCCTATACAAAGGACAGGGAAGAAGAAAGCTTGCTCCCTCTTTGCCTGGTTGCTCTTGCTTTTGCTGGGAAGAGCCTACTTCTTCAGGATTCTGGCATATACTGGACCAGTTGATGCATCAAGCCTTGTGGACTGAACAGATACTGGATTCTTGAAACTTCCTCTGGTAAAAACCATACCCTGTTTGCCATTTCAATAAATTCCCTTTAGATGATAGATAGATAGATAGATAGATAGATAGATAGATAGATAGATAGATAGATAGATAGATAGATAGATAGTTGATATATAGCATAGATAGATAGATAGATAGTTGATATATAGCATAGATAGATAGATAGATAGATAGATAGATAGATAGATAGATAGATAGATAGATAGATAGATAGATACTAGAAGTTCTGTTCCTCTAGAGAACCCTAACACACCATAAGAAGTCCTAGCAGCTTCTAGGGCCTCGAGCATTCTAGCAAATTCTGGTCTATTATTTTAAAAGTCTGGTACTCTACTGAAGTGACCGCACAGAGATGTACCTGGAGAGAAAACTCCTCAGGTGTGCCCAATCACCAGCTGACATGCCTGATAACCGAAGCCACAAAAATAACCACCCATGAAGACAACCAGAATCACCCAGCTGTATTGAGATAGCAGAATTATAAGCAAATAAATCTAAGTGCCAGTATCTTTAAGGTGGTTTGTTGGGGGGGGGGGCGGCAATAGACAGCTGAAGATAGTGGCTATTTTTGGAAAGACGGGGGCACGTGGAGACTTCCACAGTGGCCAGTGTGGAACTTCCTTCAACCTGGGTGATGGCTGCAAGCATGAGACTTACAATGATTTGCTGAGCTATGCATCTGCTCTGTGTGGTTTTCTACATCTGTGTTTTATTTTAAAATAAAAATAGTGTTTAAGAAGGAAAGGGAAATAAATGTCCACGTGGCTTGGCAAAGAGAAACCGGCTTTTCTTCCAAAATTCCTTCAAACCTTTTAAGCACCATTCCTGGGATCCTAGCAAAAAAAAAAAACCTATTCTTTAATTCTGACCTCATAGACTCATTTCATACATTAAGCAAGAAATATAAGCTTCTTCATGTCCTGGCAATTTGCAAAACAGAATTAATTGCTTTCATATTGCTAAACCTTTTGTTTTTCCTAAGTGAGAAAAACTACACAGTACCAAAGAGAGGGCACTTTCAAAAGCTGGCTCACATTCTTCCTATTGGCAGCAATGTGCTATTTTTCTCTTTTAAATGCATTTCCCAGTTTCAGAGAACAAAATCTGTATTGCATTTGTGTGAGCGCTTGCGTGTGTGTGTGCATGTGTGTGTGTCTGTGTGTATGTATGTGTGTACGTGTGTCTGTGTATGCATATGTGTATTATGTCTGTATGTGCATGTGTGTATGTGTGTGCATGTGTGGGTTTCTCTGTGTGCATGTGTGTCTGTGTGTTTGAATGTGTGTGTGTTTGTGTCTGTTTGTATGTGTGTATGCTGCATTTTAGTTTAAAACTATGAGAATCTTAGCCTTCATGTCCTATGCTTTCTAAAAAGGCCTTCAACAGACTGCGCCAGATGAATTGTGCTTTATTCTTGTCTTCCTGTCCGTTCTCCTCCATTTTCCTCATTCACTTCCCATTGCATATTGTGGTTGCGCGCACTTCACTTCTTAGAGTGACAATACCTCACTTTGCTAACAGCAAAGTAATCAAAGTTTCTGTTTGGGAGATTAAAATTCACCACCATAATTCACACTGCATATTTTATAAAGCTTTCACAGTATGTGTATTTTAATTAAATTCTAAATTCCTGCTAAACTTGTATTCCTTCTGTTGCATTTTCCACCTGTGAGCTCAGTCAGATGCTTCCAAAGATTACAACTGAGTACAACTACCATCAGTTGAGAGTTCTCAGGGAAAAATCAGATAATTGGGGCTGGGGGTAGAGCTCAGTTGCCTGAGTGCTTTCCTGGCATTCAGGGCGCTCTGGGTTCTCCCCATAGCACCTCAGGAACCTGACCTGTAGTCCCAGCACTTGGCAGGTGGAGACAGGAGGATCAGGAGTTTAAGTCATCTACAGACACAGAGTTCAAAGCCAGCCTGAACACATGAAACCCTGACTTAATATAGAAACAGTCAAATAATAAAAATTGGTATTGTCATCTTGGTAGTTATGACTACTAGAAACCCTTGTTCATCTGGTCCTTTCATAATCAATGTCTACATAAAGGGAAATGTTTTATTAAGACCAAGACTTATGGATCTCTGTGAGGTCGAGGTCAGCCTGATCTACTAAACGAGTTCCAGGACAGCCAGGGCTACACAGAGAAACCCTGTCTTGAAAAAAAAAAAACAAAATAAAAAGGAGACCAGGCCTTAAACTGATATATTTATGTCAGTATGCGTGAGTGCCATGTGGCTGCACCTGGTGCGGCATCCTCTCAGATGTCAGAAGACAATTTGAGTTCTCTCCTTCCACCGTGTGGGCCTGGGGACTGAACTCATGTCCTCGAGCTCCTTCACCAGCTGAGGCATATTACCAGCCACAGATCAGGTCTTGAGTCAGCACTGTGCTCTATGAGTTCAAGGCTCATATCAGAATTCATGGAGAAAAGTAAAGATTTTACTGAATCCAAAATAAACCCTTCTCAAATCATCTCAAGTCATAAAATCTTTTCTGGTTTTGAACATTAGATTTGAGGGTTTTTTTTTTCTTTTCTTTTCTTTCTTTTTTTTTTTTGTTCTTTGAGACAGGTGTCTCCAGTAGCCTTGACTCTCCTGAAATTCGCTCTGTAAACCAGACTGGCCTCGAACACACAGAGATCCTCCTGAGTGCTGGGGTTAAAGGTGTGCGCCACTACTACCCAGTGGACCTGGGGTTTCTTAAAGATAGTCTTTCGTTCCCAGTGTCTTGGTTTCCATTCATGAAGATGGGTGGAAGTGAAGGTAATTAGTGACTCTGGATGGAAATTCCCAGTCTTCGGTAATTAACGTTCCTTCACATTTCTATTCGCTTCATCAACAGTTGGAAAAGATATATAAAGATATATAAGGTAGTGTGTGTGTGTGTGTGTGTGTGTGTGTGTGTGTATAAATAGTATTTTTATAGACCAGAATAAATTTATACTGGACCTTCCCCTTCTTTTTGCTCTCCCTCTCTCTCCTTTCCTGGGAGCTGCAATTCCCCCCTCTCCTAGAAGGAGGCTGATCCAGGCTGGGGAGAGAGGTGGCTCAGTGGTTAGGTGTGAGCACTGCCCCAGGGCAGTGGTGGAGCTTTCATGGCAGCACTGGGGAGGCAGAGGCAGGCTACCCTAAGGCTAACACCAATGAAACACTGATTACCGTTCTCTACAGTCTTTCCATGAATTTTTCTTAAAGGAACCCAAATGGCTGGGATACACTGGGCCACAGATAACAGAGACAATTATATTCGTTAAAATAAGGCTTCTCCGTGTACAATAGCAATTCCACAAATAACACTGGCTTATATAAGACACAGCTGATTTCTCTCTTATTAAAGTCCAAAGGAAATTAGTCCCAAGCTTCTTATGGAGGTTCTACTTATGTGAATCCCACAGGAACTGAGGCTGCTTTCATCCCTCAACTCTGCTCTGTATAGATTCCTTAAAAAAATAAGTCATTGTCCAAATTGGCTGATCCAGACAGCATCAAGGACAGGACCAAAAAAAAAAAAAAGTCATTCCTGCCGACTTTGACCTCTGTCTGGACCAGTAACTTCCTTGAAAGATGTGACACTTTTACTTAGATCCCATAGACCAAAAGTCAGCTGCATATCCCCATCTTGATGCAAAGGAGGCTAAGAATATCTTTATTATGAGGGTTCATGTGGGCACTTAAAAACTGTATGTCCCGCTGCTGGAGAGAGAAGCGAAAGCACTATTAGGAGATTATAGCAATCTTTCTCATCTCTTCTTGGCTTTTTTGAGATCGGGTCTTGTTGAGTAGTAATTTCCTCGAGGCTAAAACCTTCCATCTTGGAGGGAATTTTTTTTTAATTTTTTATTCATTTTACATTCCAATTACAGTTCTCTCTCCCTCCCCTCCTCCTGCTCCCCCCTCCTCTCAACAACTCACCCCCATCCACTCCTCTGAAAGAATAAGGCCTCCCATGGGGAGATAACAAAGTCTGGCACATTAAGTTGGGGGCTGAGCAAGGCATGCCACCAGAGGGAATGGGTCCCAAAAAGCCAGCTGGTGCACCAGGAATAGATGGTGGTCCCACTGCCAGGGGCCAGAGGAAAACTTCTTAAGACATAGACATAAAGAGAGAGTGGAGTAGCAGGATATTTTAGGACAGGATTTTTACAAGGAGGTAAAAACAAAGGGATGTTCTAGGGGGAAGTAAAATGCACCATTCTACAAGGAAGCACCTTAAGAAGGAAAGCAAACAATCCAAGATTGCTTCAGGAAATCCCTGAAACTGATGAAATTCACTAAGCCCCTCTCTCAACAAGAGAGTATAAACAAGCAGTAAAGACTGCCGAGAGTCACTCTCAGACAAAACAAGCTGCACAGAAGATGCTGCTAGCCAAGTCCAGCAGCCTGGATGAAGCACAGACTCCCTCAGCTGCCTAGAAGAAACGGAGACCAGCCAAGCTGACTAGAAGAGATTCACACCAACAGTCACCTGGAAAGGACACTCTCCAACCTGCTGAGCTGCCTGCAGGCTGTGCAGAGTGCTCCAGATTGCCAGCTATTCTGAGCCATCACCTATGCTAGGGCAGGCTTTGGTGATGCAGCTCATGCAGTGGACCAGGGTTCAGTTTCCAGCATCCAAATCATGTGGCTCACAACTACCTGTAAATCCAGTTCTGGTGGGGGGAGGCCATTGCTCTCTTCTGGCCTCCAGGGGCACCCACACATACATGGTACACACAAACCCACAAAGGTGCACAGACATACACCTAAATTTTAAAAATAAACCCGAAACTCATTAAAGGTATCAATTCATTGATGACTATTTCAAAAAAAAAGTCATTGAGCCCTTCCTTCTCAGGCTGTCACTGACAGTGAGTTCAGGAAAAGATCTCTTTCTCTCCCTCTCCTCATTCAGCCGAGACCTGGCTTTGAACTCTTGCTGCTCCCGTCTTTACCTCTTGCGTGCTAGCATTGCACACGGGCATCACAGCACCCAACTGAAAAACAGTTTCCTTAAGCGCTTGCTTCACTATTTCCTCCACTCAGTCATCAGGTTGGTGGCAGGCACCTTTAACCACTGAAGCCATCTTGTGGGCCCTAAGTAGGTCAGAAACAGTTTCCTTACCTACTTGCTGGTAGCAGGCCCACATGTGCTGCCCACCAAACCCATGCTGCACTGTCTCCTCCAGGACTTGCTTACACAATCCTCTAAGGATACCCTGTGTGGAGGACCTCAGGTTTGTTTCCTTTTCCATTCTTTCAAAGTGCCATGGTAATTCTAGTTTGCTGCAGTTGCTTATTCTTTATAGAGGAGGGAGCGTGTAATGTCACAGCGGAGTGAGAAGGCTAAAGGGCATTCTGTGGGAGCTGTCTCTCTCCTCCTACCAAGTGAATTGAACCCAGGCCACCAGGTTTAGCAGTGTCTACCTGCCCAGCCATTTGGCCAGGTCTTTTTTAAAGAGTAGTATTACATTTATTTATTTGTTTATGGAAGGGCACATGTGTACCACCACAGTGTGTAGAAGTCAGTTCTCTCCTTCAACAAGTGGATTCTTTTCTTTTTTTTTTTTTTCTTGTTGGTTTTCAAAGACAAGGTTTCTCTATGTAGCCCTGTCTATCCTGGAACTTGCTCTGTAGACCAGGCTGGCCTCGAACTCAGATTATAAGAATCCAAATCAATAGTTTTACTGACGGCTGGCCTGAAAGTCAGCGCAGATAGAGCGTTAGAGAGTGCTGGTGTTCTCCAAGTACAGCCGCTTCAAACAGATGCCAAGTTGGCAATGCTTAAAATGTATAGACTAGTTATTCAGTGCCCTGGCAAAGTCCAAAACAAGTTACTGCCTCAGCAACAGAAGCTTTCAAATCCACGCTTCACTGCAGCCACTTTATGAGGAGCAGATCATAAAACGGTATTTAAACTCGACCTTCAATCCTCCAATTGTTTTACTTACAATTAAATCAAAGCTTGAGGATATTTATGGGCTAAAGGGTAGGCAGAGGAACAAATGTAGGGTTATGATTTTCTTCAGGGACCTGAAGCTTCGAAACCGCCGGGAAATCAGAGCCTTGTGATCTTTCGTTTGCTCAGGCAGGAACAATTCCCAGTGATTTTTTTCCAAGGCTCCTTTCCCTTTCTGGTGTGATCTGTGCTGTCTCCTGAAGCACAGGCTCATTATCCTCAGAGGTATTTTAACTCTTCTCTGCCTTCCCCACTACACATACCATGAAAGCCTTCTTCCAAAGCCTCTTCCGAAAAGGGAAACACTGACAGGGGATGTAATGACTGTGGTTTTACTCACTTACATATGTTCATTGTGTGTGCATTACGTATTGATTTTGATAAAGAAGGTGACACTTTTCCTCATTTGAGTATAATGCTTGCAGCAGGCACAACAAGATCCCAACCTTGAAGTGTGTAAACTAGCTTATCTCAGACCTTGCCAAGGGTCCTGCTACCCACAGAAGTCTAGGCAGTGGCTTTAAGTGCTTCTAACTATGTAGTGAAACATCTTATGAACCCCATGAGCACGATTCTGCTCACAGGTGAATGTAAGCCTCTTGTTAGTGTTGTGACATCTCTGAGCCCTGTACTGGGGGAAAAAGCAAATAACAGTTCTAGGGGTGTGTCAGGCTTAGTCTTTAGCTAAGTAAAACATCCATCATTTCTCTCTTCCACAGAGGGACAAGTGACTAAGTTTTGTTCCCCCCAACATTGTCAGTTGCTGATGATTCTCTACGTGGAAGTATAGAAGCAAGAATCTGGGTAATCAATTATAGCGTCTGCCCTTCGTGTGCCTTTGTATGGTAGCCTTTAAAAAATGTTTTGAAACGTCGGGACTGAGAACAAATATGACTAAAGAAATGGATAAATGCTTTCTATATAGGCATAACCTCAATGTCCAGAAAGGGGGCATCAAGAAAAACCTCACTGTTTCTTTTAAAGGGTTTCAGTAAAACTTGGAGCCGCCGAGTACATATTTTCAAATATGGCACTTTGGAAGCCAGGAACGGGACCCATCAAATTTACAAGCTAGCTAGAGCGTCAGTGGCTGAGGGCAAGATTGGGGTGGGTGGAGCAGGAGCCAAAGACTCCGAAAGATAAGGAGTCAAGACTTCCTGCTGTTTCTGTTTGGTTTGGTTTTGGTTTCTTCAGCCAGTCTCTCTTGACTAAGTCACTCCTCCGTATCTCAAGATCTCCTAAAAAGACGAGTTTCTCCCCATCTACAATTTTAACAACTGTTGCAAAACACGCCAAGCTTCCCCTTTTGCTTTCCTCCCTCTCCGGGGAAAGAAAGGAACCATCCAACCTGAAAAGGTGACGACTTCATCCTTTCTGTTTCTGATGAAATCGCCCTGCAATTGGTGTGAAGTTCAGGAGAGGTGTGGCCTGCGCTGCACTTTACAAAACCCGGCCAGTAAGACCCAGAGGGAAATTCTGCTCGACAGGCCAGGAATCCCCCAACACACACCCCATCCCACCCACTCCCACACAAGGAAATCTCTAAACTCGAGGGGATATCCCCAGCAACCTCTGCGGCCACTTTTAGAAACCACTCAGAGCCAAGCACAAGCAAGAGAGATGTTTCCCCACCAGGGAAAGAACAGATCCTGAGGGGAGAGAGACGCGCGTGAGAGGCTGAGGAGGCTGGGGTGGGGCGGGGGAGTAGGGACAACGACAGAGTCCTCACCAGCCTTTCTGAGAGAATTTGCCTCTCCGGTGCGTCCTGGCGCATCCCGCACCACCGCATCCCTAGTCTCCTCTCCACCCGAGCCGCGCGGGTGCTTGATACACAGGACACCGGGCTCCGGGAGGCGAGTGCGTGTCTAGGTGCCCAAAGCCCGCGAGTGGCACCAGCTAGCCCGCGCTCGCTGGGGGGTACCGGTGCGCAAGTGACCAGGCTAGCCCTGGCAGTGCGCTGCCCTGAAGGTAACTAGGCTAACCCCGGCTCTGTGCCGCCCTGCAGCCCCGGAGGGGCGGTCGTACCTCGAATGTAGGCGCACTTGCCCTCGTCCAACTGGCTGGAGGCCGAGCCGCCCATGGCTGCGGTGCCGCACGTGAGGGAGAGGACTAACACCGGCTGTCTGCTGCTAGCTGCTGAAGGTGGATGCGACAGGGAACTGGCGCTATAATTAAAGGGCCAACTTCCTCGAGAGGCGTCGCCGGCGTGGGCGCCTCCTCCTCCAGGTCCGCGCCCTCGGAAGACTTGTGGGCTGGCCCGGGGTCTGTCTTCCCGCCCCCTCGCTGTGCTGTTGAGCCCCGGCCGGTGGGGGGGGGTGGCTATCCAAGGAACTCCAGGGACCGAAAAAGGACTTCCCTCCTCTTGACTGACTTTTCACCAGTTTGGGGACAACCCAGACACACGGTGGAGAGAGTAGAGAGAGTGGATCATCACTTCCAGGTGACCAAAACCTCTGCCAGCTGGAAGCTTCATTACCTCTGTCCCACAAGGTGGAGATCAAAAGCCCATTTGCCTTCCTGTTCTCCAGCTGTTCTCCAGCTACCTGTCCAGAGCCTGTTTTCAAAGCCCCCCTCCCACCCACCCCCCGGGAATTCCCTTGCCCGGAAGTATGGGAAACTTGGAAGAGCCATACCTTCCTGCAACCAAGAAATTGGACTTAGGAGGTGGGAAGTGAAGGGAGAGCTGGGGAGAGCAATGGAAAAATCTAGCAAACACTAAGTAGATCCCATACACTCTAAGGTCTGCCTGGGACTCACGGACCTGTCTTTGAGGGTCTCATCTTACCGGATGGGAAATAGCTGGTAGGAGACCACAGTGTTCCTTTCCGGCAACCGCTCTTCGGCTTGGCAGCCTCAAGCAAGATCAGCCTGGGCAGAGGGGTCGCCCTGATTTCTTTCTGTTCTTAGTGGTCAGGTTTTTAGCAATTCCTACCGACTTAACGAAGCTGAAGAGAACTTTAAGCCAGTTCTCCAGAACATGACCGCAAATGTGTCTCACAACTCACACTCCCAGTCTCCCACACCCTGTATACATCCATCTAATTTCAACGTGTGTCCAATGTCCTGCAAATTCTTACATCTTCCCCTGTTCCTCATTTCGCCAAGGAGAACCTCATGTGTTACTCTCTGGCTGCTCCATTTCCTTCCAGTCAGCTCTGAACTGC
Source organism: Arvicola amphibius (assembly GCF_903992535.2). Taxonomy (NCBI): domain Eukaryota; kingdom Metazoa; phylum Chordata; class Mammalia; order Rodentia; family Cricetidae; genus Arvicola; species Arvicola amphibius. Next base: position 69,864,368 of record NC_052058.2, read on the forward strand.
TGTTATCCCTGGGCTAGAGTAGTGTGCTGGCCTAGCATTCTGGAAGCTCGGTTTGAGTCTCATCATCTCAAAAACAAGGTGTGGCAGCACACGCCTGTAGTCCCAGCACTTTGGGAAGTAGATGCAGGAGGAGTGGGCTACACAGAGATTTGGAGACTAAGAGGCAGGAGGAGGTCAGCCTGGTTTACCGGGCAAGTTCCAGGACAGCCAGGAGCCAGAAGAAATACACAGAGAAATCGCATCTTGAAAAACCACTGCATGCAGACAAAACACCTATACACATAAAAGAATATCTTTAAAATATTGAAGTATATTTTTTTCTGAGCAGTACTAATTCCTTCTATTACATAAATTGATCCAATTACACCTCAGAATTCTGTTCTATTTTGAGCACAGCCGACTTGGATCTCCTGCCCAAAGCAGGTTTAGTTTGTCTCTACTGTATAGTTTATCTGCATTGGAGAAGCAAGGGATTATTCTGATTTATCGCTCTTTGCTCTGTCGTGCATTCCCAGGTGGAAAAATTTGTGTGGAGCCAAATCGCCAGTCCTGAACTGGCAAATTCAGCTTTGACTCCCTGACTGGTCACGTGACCTGGTCAGATTGCCTAACTCCGGTCTTGTGGTAAACTTCTCTTCTCACTTTAAAAAAAATGCTGAGGATAATCGGCTTATCAGAATTAGTGTCTCTCTGGCCCACAGTTCGGAGGTTCAGCCTAAGGCCGGTGGTCACGTGGCCTTCAAGTTTGTTTCAGCAGAGTAGATCATGAGGTGGTTTTGTTCTTTGTTATAATTTATTTGGGGGTTATTCTACCCCATCTCCACCTTGTTTTTTTAAGACACGGCTTAGAAAATCCAGGCTGGCCTGGAACCTACAATTAATTCTCCTATCCTGTTTCCTTACTACGAACACACCCCCTGGCACCTGGCTAAACACATCATGGCAGGAACATGTAGCAGGGTTGCTGGTCACCTCACAACAGGTGGAAATGCGTGAGCGTGGGGCAGTGGTATCTCCTTTAAAAACACACTTCCAATGGCCTAACTTCCCTTCACAAGACTCTAGTTCCTAACAGTTCCCACCTTTCTACAGTACCACGGGCTGAGGACTAAGGTTTCAATACATATGGACATTTGGGGACCATCCCTATGTGGGTTTCTTCAGCAGTTACATGGAGATAGTTATACTTGCCTTATGGAACATTGTCAAAATCAAGTTTTGGTGGGTCTTGAAGCACTTAACATATCCCAAGGAGCATAGTAAGAGGGCAGTGGGTGGATGGTGGGGTTGTTATCACAAGAGCAAGACTGGAAGGGCATTTCTGCTCCTTCCTCCTGAGTGTGGGGTTAAAGGTGTGTGCCATCACCTCCTGGCCGTTTCTAGAGTTTTAATTGACCCTTCAGATCATTCATGCTACATCAAGAAACAGGTGTTTTCCACCCTCCTGCCCAAAAACAAAGAACAAAGATAATCTCTCTCTCTCTCTCTCTCTCTCTCTCTCTCTCTCTCTCTCTCTCTCTCTCTCTCTCTCTCTCTCTCTCTCTCTCTCTCTCTCTTTCTCTCTCTCTCTCTCTCTCTCTTTCAATGGTTTATAGGAAAAAATGAGAAATTCATTATTTTAATCTTTTTTATTTTCTTCAGATGGGGAACATATGCAACACAGTGGTCATGTGAGCATGGAAGACAACTTGCCAGAGTTAGTTTTCTCCTGATCTACTGTGTCATCCCAGGAATTGAACTCAGGTCCTCAAACTTGGCCCCTCTGCCCACTAAGCCATCTAGCTGACCCCCAGAATTATTTTTGCTTTTTAATTTCACATAGTATTTAATATTTGCAAATCCTGTGTGAGCATCATTTTGTTGATTGCACATTAAAATGAGTCGCCAAGCAATTCAATAACTTTATGAGCCCAATTCAATTTCATACAACTCAAACCAGCTAGTTTAGACATCCCCTGTGCGATGCTAGTTTCTGTCAGCATCAATGCATTTTGCTTTGAAATTTTTTTATTAAAAATTTCCACCTCCTCCCCTCTTCCCATTTCCCTCCCCCTCCCCCAGCCCTCCTCCCCCTCCCTATAGTCCAAAGAGCAGTCAGGGTTCCCTGCCCTGTGGGAAGTCCAAGGTCCTCCCCACCACCCCCAACCCCGCTTTGAAATATTTTTAAGGCCACCTCTCTCAGATCAATATCACAACCTTAAATGATTCACATATTCACTAAGATATAATTCATATACCATAAAATTCACACATTTGGATTATCCTTCTAAGGAAGACAAGATTTTAATAGATATTTAATACTCTTTTGGCGGGGGGGCAGATTTTGAGACAGGGTTTCCATTTGACCCTGGCTGACCTAGAACTTGCTCTATAGTCCAGGCTTGGCCTCAGTCTTGTAGAGCTCAACCTGCCTCTGCCTCCTGAGCTCTGGGTTAAAGACACATGCCACCACTGCCTGGCCTATAGTTAATACTATTAAAGCGTGTGTGCTTGGAGATTTCTTTGCATGTCATGGAACTATGAACCCCTTATTTTCTGTGTTCCCATTTCTGTTACTGGGCTATGTAATTAATTGCTCATTGGGTGAAATTGGAGCTGGAACTCTGTCGTTGCATGGTTGCTAAGTACACAAGGTACTACTATATCAGTGATCCAATTTAATCTTCCTAAGCCTACTGAAGGAAGTACTATTTTTATTACCATTTTTACAATGAGGCTAACAGTTAGGAGTGTGACTAAGGTTGCCTGTATGTTCAGGGTTATCTGATACTACAGTTCATCTTTTTAAACCCTGTGCTGGTGCTTTTGTTTGTTTTTGTAAGTAACCTAGGTTTTACAGAAAAAATTAAATGACATGGGTAAACTAAAAGAAAGGATAAAGAGGACACAAGCCAGCATCAGTATCTTTGCATAAACCCATTATCAGCTTGATGTAAATTCTTACAGATTTACAGATTATGAATGTATGTTCAGTTATGATTTTTCATTGTATATAACTTACAATAGTTATTTATTCAAGTGAAATGGTGCTTTAATACACAATTTTGTGTATTTTTGTCATAATTTTATCCAGACTATTTCTACTAAATAAATCTCTAGCTCCGGATCAGTGGTATTCCACTGTATAAATGGCGCTTACTTCAGCCACTCACCAGCAGCTGTGCGTGTGCCTCTTTCCCTGTGCCTCCATCACACTACAGATTTTCATAGTGTTTATTATTTTATCAGTCATTAGTCTTTTCAGTATTTCTCAGTTTAGGCATCCAAATGAGGATGATATTCTGTTGCTCAGATTTGACGTTCCTAGCAGCGAGACTTGAATTTTTTTCCCATGGACTTTCTAGCCATCTGTGATTCCTCTTGTGAGTTTGGAAGGGTCTTGACTTAAGCAGTAACAGAATCAATCCTCTTGCTGTGACATATCCTGCCAGTAAGTGTCTTCTTCTCGTTGAAACATATTTTCCTGTGGTTTTTGTTGAATTGTCTTCTTCCAACACTGGGCTCACTGTAGGCAGACCTGTCAATCAGTTAACTCTGTCCCTGGCACCATCCCTGTTTCCTCAACAGTCATCTTCATCTTTTCCTTTTGTGTAATGTCCAGCACCTAACTCTTAGACTATGCAGCTTGTGGGGTTTTATACAAAATGAATTGGCTATTGGAAGTCACTTTATGAGTTTTTTTTTTTTTTTACAGCATTCCTCTACTTCTCAGAGGCCTTACAGTTTGTTGAAATGAGTGAATTTCTTCTATCAGGGCATAAGCTTCAGGGTGGAAAAATAAAACTGGTTCTGTCCTTATTCTCGTACTAACTTGCTTTGTGGTTTGGGGAAATAACTCCACTTATCTTTCTTCCTTTTTGTTTAATTGTTTGCGTGTTGTTTTACTTTATTTTTAGTTTTGGGTTTAAGTCTGGAGTATGTGTTACTTGTTTGTTTTGGTTTTTTTTGGGGGGGGGAGGGATTAAGACAGTGTTTCTCTGTGTAGCCCTGGCTGTCCTGGAACTGACTCTGTAGACCAGGCTGGCATTGAACTCAGAGATCAGCCTGCCTCTGCCTCCTGAGTGCTGGTTGTTTTGGATTTTTTTGAGACACCCTTTAGTAGCTCAGGCTGGCCTCAAAATTACTAAACAAGGATGTCCTTGAATTACTGATCCTCCCACCTCTCCCCTCCAATCTCCACAATTAGAAGTGTGTGCTACCAGATGAACTAAAAAAGACTGTGGCAGCATGCACAGGGCTTGCACAGATCCACGGTAGACAAGGTCGCAGCACTGAGAAGGGGAGGGAGACACGAGCTCCCACTCCTAACCAAGATGGTATCGCCAATTGACAACCATTTGCAAAGGAAATATTGGTTTTCTCCAACAGAGTCTCTCTTTGGCTGCACAAAACACACTTGGGGGTGGCCCCTGCTCAACAAAAGCAAACGGAAGTAGTATTTTTGTACATCTTTTGGTCTCATGTTGCTTTGTTTGGGCATTTTTTATCTTATAGGTCTTTTGTTTGTATATGATGGTTTTCAATTTTGTGTTTTTATTAGTTTTGTGCTTATGCGTGTGAGTTTCTTATGCTTTTCTTTGTATGCTTATTGTTATTTTATGGTTTTTGTTTCTTTTGCTTGCTTTTTTTTGCTTTCTAAAAAGAAAAAGAGGGCTGGAGAGATGGCTCAGAGGTTAAGAGCATTGCCTGCTCTTCCAAAGGTCCTGAGTTCAATTCCCAGCAACCACATGGTGGCTCACAACCATCTGTAATGGGGTCTGGTGCCCTCTTCTGGCCTGCAGGCATACACACAGACAGAATATTGTATACATAATAAATAAATAAATAAATATTTAAAAAAAGAAAAAAGAAAAAGAACTTGACTAACTGGATGGGTAGGGAGATGGGGAGGATCTAGGAGGATATGAGGGATGGGAAACTATGATCAAAATGTATTGTATTAAAAAAATACTTTTGGCTGAGCAGTGGTGGCACATGCCTTTAATCCCGGCACTCGGGAGGCAGTGGCGGGTGGATCTTTGTGAGTTCGAGTCCAGCCTGGTCTACAAAAGCTAGTTCCAGGACAGGCTCCAAAGCAACAGAGAAATCCCGTCTAAAAAAAATAAGAATAAATAAATAAAATGATTTTCAGTTAAAAAAAAAAAAGGCAAAGTATGTGCTATGCCCAACATAACTCCAGTTTTCTAAGGTTTGTATTGCAGGCCTTTAAGCTGAGATCATATGAAAAGCAAACATCATATATGATACAGTTTACATATCATGCTAGCGTGTGTTCTCTAACTGAAACTACTGTGACAACATCCAGGAGAAGGTGTTCTTGCTGCTTCTGTGGCTGCTGTTGTCTGCTTTTTATCAGTGTTGGTTCTTTCTCTTCATGTCTTTATTACAGTACTTACGTGACCAACATCACAGACTAGAGGGAGAGCCCATACCAGTAAAAGGAAAAAGTACATCTATTTTTTAAAATTACTTATTATAATTGTGTGTACATGTATGTGTGTTCACACTCATGTGCAGCCCATAATGTGTGTGTGTGCATGCTCTAGTGTCACAGCACTTACTTGGAGGTCGGAGGACAACTTAGTGTAGTGGGTTCTCTCTTCCACCTAAATATGGACGCAAGGGTTGAACCCAGGATCTCAGGTCTCCAGACTTGCATGATGAGAGCTCTTACCCACCAAACCATCTCACTGGGCCCTACATTTTAATTCTATGTTTGAAAATTTATATATAATATATGTTAGGCTATAGTATTGGTTTATATACATACATACATACACACACACACACACACACACACACACACACAGCTGTTTTCAGAATACTCTATAGAAAGCTAAGCTGACTAAATGCTTCCTGGAAGGAGCCAGCCTCTCATGGATATTCTGCAGACAGTACTCAGTTGGGGTCCAGAGTGTGTAAAGTCTGGCTTTTAGAGAGATATCAATTTTGGTTTTTCTTTTCTCTTTTTCCTTTTTTTGTTTGTGTGTTTGTTTGTTTTTATGGGTAAGTGTTAGCACACACTTTTAATCCTTCACTCAGGCAGAGGCGTTCAAGGCCAGCCTTGTCTACATAGGTCTGACCCAGCTAGGGTTACATAGTGAGATCTTATTTCCAAAAAGAAAAGAAAAAAACAAACATGGATTATTTTTGAGTTAAGAAACATTTATTCCAATGTAAACCATGGCAAATAAAGGCTTAGAGATGCTGACTCGAGCCAGAGACCTGAAGGTGCCTAATACACCTTCAAATCCAAAAAGACCAGAGTAGCCCAGACACCTTTGGGAAAGCTATAGCCATGTTGTTGCCCAGTAGCCAGAGTCTACTGAAGACCTAAGAAAGCTCCACCCATCTTGGGGGGGGGGGGGGGTGGTAGATGTTGAGGTTTAGTGCACAAAGGGAAGAGCGCCACCTGCTGGGATGCCAATGATACTCCGTGCCTGGGCGGGGCCTCCAGGCCGAAGGAAACGTGAACACCAGTCCTCTGGGGTTTCACCTAGCCTGCCTCCAGCTAGAGCTCTGTACCAGTCATTTAACATCCTCGTGAGTTCCTTACAAACGCTTCTTTTTTTCTCAGTTCACAAATGAATTGCTGTCCTAGAACGACGTTTCCCAGAGGTCCAGTCTATTATTTAATAGTGCAAGCTTGTACTCACCATGTACAATATACATATTATATTAATTTTAATTCAGTTTATAAAGAGCAGTTTCCTGTGCTCATTATAGTACAAATCACCAATTCACTAACTCCCGCAGTCAGGTATCAATAGCTGCTGGAAAGAGGCTTGCCTGCTTTCTGACTTTGAGTCTGGCGTGCTTAAGTGGAGCGCTGGGAAGAAGCTTCGGTTGGCAAACCTCGAGAACACATGGAATCAGCGGGACTGGAACGTCGAGGTGAAGACAGCTATCGCAGCGCTAGCATTGTGCGCAATTTCCCCGTGTGGTGATTTTCAGCTATAGAGTGAGTTTTAGTAATGCAGACCACATCCCCCCACACTTGTGAACAGTTACACTCACAAATGGGATGAAGAGTGGCGAAGAGATGCCCAAAAATTTATGAATGGAGAGAATATACCTATTCCTAGTTGGCATGACTGACTATCCCTGACAAAATTGTCTTCATCCACACCTCTTTAAATTCTGTCTCTTGTCGATGGTGTACCACTTATCTCCCTTAGGTTACACGTTATAACGATAGCATATGAAATACAGTTCTAGTTGATCAGATTGCGTTCCACTTAAAATTGAGCTAAAATGAGCTCACTCCCAAAGTAACATTTGAAGGGGAAGAATGAACAAGTAAACTCCGAGTGTTTACATACGGGTATTACGCTAATCAATTCCTAACCCAGGCTAATCACAGTCTTGACCAGGATTACTGGTTTTAAGGAAGACTGGCATCCCCTTGGGTTGCTAAGCTAACGCTCTGAATCCTGAGCTGCCAAATGGGTATTCACCAACCAGAAAGAGAGCGCCTGCTTGAAAGAAGAGGCGCTCTGATGAGGGCTCATTAGTTTCATCCGGATTTATCCAGTTCTACGAAACAATAAAGCTGCCTGGGTTTTTGTTGGTTGTTTTGTTTAACTATGAAGTGGATTTCTGTCTTCCTTCCCATCCTTGAGCGTTTTGATAAATATGGGGCCTAAATAGTGTTTATTTGCAAGATAAGATCATTCTACGGCTATATTATGTCCTTCCACATGGCTGGTTAAGACAAATATAAGTGGACACCCTTTTCTATGACTGGCAACAGCATATGCCAGCAAGGGTCAGTCCTTGCAGTGTATGGCCATTTATTTTTCTTAGTGATTTGTCATTCTTTATAGTCCATTTGGAAAGTGATTTTCTTTCATCCAAGACATTTGATTGATTATCGACTGTGTTATACACCAATTCCAGATTGGATTTAAAGATAGCTGGCTCAAATTTTGCCAAGAGACTCAAAGTCCTTCTACAAATAACGATCTGTGAGCACACGCGTGCACACACAAGCACACGCAAGCACGCGCGTGCACACATTTCCAACTTACATCTGACTCCTTTTTAAAATAGATTCAAAAAATTGTACATTTTAGCTCCAGTCATGATACAAATAAAGAGGGAGGCACTGCAGAATTTGGATTTGAGTTCAATCAGATGTGCAGAAACTCTGACGCCTTAATGGTTCTGCTTTACACAGTACTATTAAAGTTAGAGCCATATAGGTTACACAGCTCCCTCCTGGAATTGTTGATGGGAAGTACTGCTGCAAGAGATGTAGTAACTTTAATTTGGAAGGTTCCCAGGTGGAAATGCTACGCAAAGTACGTATTAGTGGAAGCCCTGCTAAAAAAGAAAACGGCATCTATCCCCCAAGCTGCCTGTGCTTCGTGGCTGTTGGTATCATGCCTGCTCCACTGAAACACATGCACCCTTATCTAAATGATAATAACGCCAGGCTTCTGCTTGGCACTCGGAAAACGTTTGTTGAGTGAGTGAAGGTCTTACACAAGATGCAAACTGGTACCACATTTTATTTTTCTGTAGTTGCTCCAGATTCTAAGTCTATAGTTCTATGACTGGAGCTGGACGGGCTATCAGGTCACTTTTCTCTAAACTTTGCGGTCCCGATATTGAAGAAATTGAGACTAGAAGAAGTGAGGTGACACAAATCAGGTAACAAACATTTAGCATTTATTCCTCTCACAGCAGGGGGATGGCGCATATGCACTGTTTTAGATAACAGAGACAGCGGAGCAAAATCCCGCCTTCAAAGAACTTCTGAGCTAGTGCTGAGAGCAGGTAGGTGAGCAACTATGAAAATGCTAGCACAGAGTGGGGGTGAAGGATTGCTGGAAGACGGAAGGGATACCGGGGTTTGAATGACTCTACAGCCGGGACTGTCCCAGAGCCGAGCCATGGGAAAGCACTATGCACAGATAGGGAAGAAAAGCTTTGTAGATACAACTCCAGGACTTGGGAGATGGCTTAGTGCTTGTCATAGAAGTGTGAGGATCGGATTTCACATCTCCAGAACCATGTAAAGCAGAGTGGCCATGGTGGCTACTTGTAATCACAACACTCAGGGACAGAGAATCCCCAGGGCAAGCCCATTTGCTAGATTAGCTGGAATTGGTCAGCTTTGGGGTCAGTGAGAGAACCTGCCTCAAAAAACAAGGTGAAGATGGGCCAAGAAAGACTCCAGAAATCAACTTCTCCAGCCTTCACATGCATACACACACATGTGCATAGCTGAACACACATGCACTTACATACATGCAAAAAACACATTTGAACATACACTCACATCACACACATGCGCACACCAAAATGATGAATAATAATGATAATAATAAGTGCAGAAGTGAGACAGGAACACATTTGACATGTTTAATAAAAAGAAAAGCATCTAAAGTGCTTCAGCTGGAATGAAGAGGGGGAAACAGACAAAGAGGGAAGAAGAGACAATACCACAACCTGTCACACTCCGTGATCTGGAAAAGGAGCTGAGTTTTATCACAGAATATGCTGAGAGACTGTTTAAAAGATTTTGAGGCAGAGCTGGAGATGAGTTCAGCCGATAGAGTGTCAGGCCCTGGATTCAGTCCCCAACGCCAGATAAAACCCCATATGTGGCAGGTAGCACATGATTGTAATCCCAGCTCTCAGAAGGTGGAAGGCAGGAGGATCAGAAGTTCAAGATTATCCTCCGCTATTGGTAAGTTCTAGGCCAGTCTAGGATACATAAGACTGTCTAAAAATAAATTAGTTCATTAAAAGGATTTTGAGGAGAGGGGCCATGTAATTTGGTTTGCATTGCATTTATTGGTTGCAGGGATGGAGAGCAAAGCCAAGGCCTAGGTAGTGGTGAGCATCGCATTACCCTTGAGCTACAGCTCTGGCCCTTCATTGCCGGTTTAGAAAAAACCACTCTGACTGTCGAGTGGAGAATGGACCAGGAGGGAGGGGATAGATGTGCCTGAGTGTCTGCTCTGGGGATATGTTAGTAGAGAACAGGCGGCCTGTGATTTGCAGAAGGGAAAACAGCTTTGGGAGGAAGAGTCAGCCAGCCGGGAAATTCTGCAACTGTTGAGCCAGCACAGCAGCCTGTGTAGTAGAGAAGCCAAGTACTCACTTCCGGACCTAAGACTCCAGCTTCTAGGGGAGCGCTTGGGCTGAGAATATCATCATTAGCAGACTGGATGAGAGTCCCCACAGGGGAGAGGCAGAATGTGATGAGAGGGAGCTGCTTGCAGGAAGCTGCGGAAGGTCAAGGCAGGGCTCATACAAAACTCATTGTCTCAGCATTGTCAGGTGTACAAGTCACCATATTGGGCAGCCGTCGTCACCCGCCAACCCCACTGACCCAAACTACCTGCTTGTGGTCATTAAGCAGTAGCCCACCACGCCTCCCTCTCTACAAGCACTGCTAGCTGCCAGTCTGCTTTCTGTCGCTGGGAATTGGCCTAGCCCTGGGTTCCTCCTCAGAGAGGTTCGGAATATTTCTCCGTTTGTTTCCACATGATTTCTTCTTTAATTAATTTTTAATTATGTGTATGTGTGGGTGGGTGTGCCTGAGTGTGGGCACAGGTAAATGCCCGAGGAGGGGGGTTCAGCTCCTCTGGAGCTGCAGTTGCAGGTGATTGTGAACTGCCCGACGAGGGGTAACTGGGACCAGAGCTCAGATCTCTGCAGAGGGGACACAGTGCTCTTAACCACGAAGCCTTCTCACCAGCCCCGTCTCTTCTATCGTATTATTTCACTGAGCAAAAAGTCTTCAAGTTTCACATGTAACATGTCACAATGTCATTCCTTTCCACATACTGTGTCATTTTCTTTGTTTTGTTTTGTCTGTTTTGCTTTAAGACAGGATTTCATGTAGCCCAGGCTGGCCTCAAACTAATATGTAGCTGAGGATGACTTTAAACTTCCAGTCCTCCTGCCGCTATCTCCTGAGTGCCGCCAGCATTACAGGCCTATGTCCCACAGCTGATTGTTTTGTTGTTGTTGTTTTTTGTTTTTTGTTTTTCAAGACAGGGTTTCTCCATGGCTTGGAGCCTGTCCTGGAACTAGGCTCTTTTAGACCAGGCTGGTCTCGAACTCACAGAGATCTGCCTGCCTCTGCCTCCAGAGTGCTGGGATTAAAGGCATGCGCCACACACTGCCCGCTCCCACAGCTGATTTTATGTGGTACTAGGGGACAGAACCCAGGGCCTCATCCTGAACCCAGGACTTCATTCATGCTAGAAAGTCACTTTACCAACTATGCTACATCTCAAGCCCCCATATTGCACTTTTTGTGATCAGGAAATTGAAGCAAGAAGGATAGTCATTGTGGATACATCAAGACTAAATCCAAGATTCTAATTGCAGGGTTTGCTGGGGGAGGAAGGAAGGAAGGAAGGAGAGATGGAGACAAATGAACTGGGAGGCTAGAATTGACAGCTAAGTGCAGGAGCAGAGAAGTTTAAAAAAGAGCAGCCAGGCATCTTGGAGTTGGAAACTACTAGATAATCTGAGAAGCAGATAGAAAGCTGCATTCCCACTGATCGCAAGGCCTGGTGGGCATTTGCCTGAACAGTTCGGGAAGATGCAGGCCAGTCAATGTATAGAACCCACGTATATGGTCTCTTGTTTCTTCATTGTCTAAAGAAGAACGTACAGGAGAAGCTAGAGAAACACATCAAGAATGGGTCCTCAAGCAAGGGAGGATGGAGAAGCCGAAGGGCGGGCAACTTGCAAATGGAAGGAGAGAAATCCAAGATTATGTCCCAAACTGGATTTGGCCAGCCTTGTTGAGAAAGGCTGATGGAGGAGTGTCTATGTGTTACTTTCATTATTAATAAAGATACTGCCTTGGCCCCTTTAAGAGACAGAAATTAGGTAGGCGGAGTAAGAGAGAACAGAATTGTGGGCAAAAGGAAGCAGAGTTGGGGAGAGCTTCAGGCAGTCGCCATATGCAGTCGCCATGCCTCTCCTCTCCGAGATGGACGCAGGTTAAGATCTCTCCTGGTAAGCCACACCTCGTGGTGCTACACAGATTACTAAATATGGGTTAAAGGAAGATGTGAGAATTAACCAATAAGAGGCTGAAACTATGGGCCAGGCAGTATTTAAATAATCCAGTTTCCGTGTAATTATTCGGGTGTAAATCTAGCCGGTGGCCGGGTGCTTCAAAAGGAAGCTTCATTCAGAGATGCTGATTGAGCCTGGAGACACCATAGGGATGAATTCGAGAGAAGTAACCAGTTGGAACTAAAGTACCAGTATCCTGTACATACAGGACTGAGACCCCCAAATCTCTAAGGCAGATGGGGAAGTTGTCATCATTTTTGATTACTCCTGTGCTGATGTTCATGCTTCTGAAACCTCAAAAGACATCAGTGCAACCTCTGCTCAAAGAAAAGAGTATCCGGTTTTTATATAGAGATATACCAGCATGTGGGAGGCTGGGCTAGGAAGTATGAGTTCAAGGCTATCCTGTGTCATAGCAAGACCCTGTCTCAGAGGAAAAACAAGACATTCTGATGTTCCCAGTTCCTACAAGGGAACACTGTGAGTGTCTCTTCAAGTAAATGATTGAGTTTTAAACAAGAAGCTCAGCTCATTAAACAGCAATTACCTGCAATAATTTTCTCCTGTAGTAAATACATCCCACATCTTAGAGTTTACTACTTTTGATGAAAATGTCCAAGAACAGGGCCAGCAAGATGGGTCAGCAGAATACAGGCACTTACCACTGAACATGACAACATGCTTCATTCCTGAGATATACACAGTGGGAAGAATAGAAGTGACCTTACACATACAACACACACACACACACACACACACACACGAGCGAGAGAGAGAGGAGAGGAGAGAGAGAGAGAGCATATAAATAAATGATTAAATCTAATTTTTAAACCAAGAATATAAAAAAGTTATAGAGCCATGGTTCTGAACCTGTGGGTCACTACTCCTTGATGGTGACTGACCTTTTCACAGGAGTCCCATATCAGACTATCCTGCATATCAGATATTTATATTACAATTCATAACAGTAGCAAAATTATGGTTATAGAGTAACGATGAAAATAATTTTAGAGTTCGGGGTCACAACAACATGAGGAATACAGTAAAGGGTTGCAGCATTAGGAGGGTTGAGAACTCCAGTTATATAGAGGTTACTTTGCATGATAACTATCTTTAGCCTTTCAAATAAATTGAAACTTAATCTGAAGTCTGATATGTGGGCTATCTTGGGAAAAGAACTCCTGAGAAGAATGACCAATTGCTGTTGAGGGGTAGAGTGCTCTATACGATGATGGTTGATCTCTGTTGTTTAGGTTGAACTATGCATAGGAGATTGATGAAGCAAGCTTCTGCATACGTATATAAGAGTGTTTCCAAACAGGATTAACTATAGGGGAAGAGTTGCCCGGAATATGTGTAGCACCATCCAAACAAGTGGAGGACCAAGATAGGATAGCAGAAAAAAAGGGGAGGAACCGAGCTAAGTTAAAGCCGTCCCTCTCTATACTTCCAGTCCTTCTCAGAGTGAGGGGGTAGCCCCTGCCGTATGCTCCCAGCACGATCATGGTCTTCTTCTCTATGGGCCATAAACAGCAAATTCTTTCCATAGCATCTACGTGGTTCATTCCTGTAGTTAGAGGCCAGCCTGGCTAACTGGTAAAAACTTGTCTGAAGATAACTAAATAATTCAGCCTGAGCTACATAGGGAGGGAATTCCAATCTAGGCTAGGGCACAGAGTGAGATCCAGTCTCACAAAAAGATGAAAAAATTAGCAAAAAAAAAAAAGCTTCTGTTTCGATTATTGTGGGCTCTGTCTGCTGGTACTAAGAATTGGCCTGAGTTTTACACTTAATGTTGTCTTGGGTATTTTCTGAGCTTAGGCCCTGGTCTACTTTCTCCTTTGTTTGCTGTTGCTTTTGAATAGTCTGGTCTTCGAGGCCTGGCTCCCAAAGAAAGAAAAAGAATGCTGAGGGGCTGAGTAAAAGGTTTCATTCCTTTCCTCCTCTACAAGACATTCCAGCCAGATGGAAACAGATGGGAAGGGACCCTGGGAACGCATAACTGTACCTAAGTTCATAACTGTTCATAAGCTGTGACCAGTAATAACCATTAATGTCCAAAGCATCTGATTTGTAGAAATGAAAGCCCTTTTGCCCATCTTAGTGCCTAGAAGCTATAGGCACTAAGCTTTGCCAGACAGGTGCAGTTACCTACTCCAGGGCTAGAGCATTGAGGCAGCAAGATCTTCTGTGCTAGAGCTGGAACTGACTGATTTCCAGCGTGGTCTGATGTGGACTATTCCTTTACACTGCATGAAGATATGTCACTATGATTGGTTTAATAAGAAGCCGAACTACCAATAGGTAGGCAGGATTTCCTGGGCAGAGAGAATGCTGGGAAGAAGGTGGAGTTGCGAGCCGGATGCAGAGGAAGCAAGACATGAAGAATGAGAGGTAAAAGCCACAAGTCACGTGATAGCATGCAGACGAATAGGAATGGGTTAATTTTAAGTTATAAGCGATAATTAGAAACAAGCCTAACATATAGGCTGACCTTTCATAATTAATAATAAGTCTCTGTTTCCTTTTTTGGGTGGAGCTGGCTAGTAGGACAAAAAGAAATCTGCCTACCGTAGCCACATCAGACAGACTTTGCCAGTGTGGTTGTTGTCAACAGATTTCTGAAGCCTCTACTCTGCCACATTCCCAGAATTTGTGATGGAGGGGGTGGGATCCCTGAAAGCATCACAGGCTAGATGGGAAATGATTCGTGTGAGGTAAGAAGAAAACTCATTCAGTGTGACTTGGTGCACTAGTGCGGGTTCAAACTTCTGGAGTCAGACATTAGGCCAGTTTATTTGAGAGATATTTAAGTCCAATTATCCCAGTCCCGTGTGCACGATGAAGCTCAAGGCATGACTGCATCAGAACTCTTCTGCAAAGCACATGTGACTCCACCATGAAGATGGGTCCTAGAGTTTAAGGGTCTAGGATCGGGTGTGGTCTCTGACCAAACAGCGCAGAGGTCAGCAGCTTTAAAGTGCTTGTGACACCTGCGATCTACTGACGAGAAACAAAACTAAAGATGCAGATCTAGGGAGGGGAAGTCTGCAGTAAATATTCCAAGGTATCTGGGTGGGACCTGGCCCTGCAGATAGATAGCAAAGATCACCGGGTTATTAAGCGCATTCACTCCGGGCCTTCTGGGTGGAAAGCAGGTATTCGTTCATTTTCTCCGTTGAGAAGACAACCATAAGGAATAAACATTCCTGGGTTCTCTAGTGCTTGTCTGTGAGCACTCGTGCCTGCTACACCAGAACCCTCTTACCTATGAGACCTCTTCTGTTCTCGTGTCTCCCATCAACCCTATGGAGAATCTCACCACTCTAAAAGATTTGCTACCAAATTATTCTCCTCAAGCTAATTTCAGCTACCTCTTATGAAGATAATTTTCTTCACCTTCCTATATCTCGTAAGACTCCATATTTATCTAGCCACAGACCATCAAGGCCACTGTCACTATTCTTATTAAATGTCTATTGGGATTTGAATCCGAGATGTCCTCCAAGGGCTTATGAGTTCAGAGTTTGGCTGCAACTGTTGGGCTTTGGGGAAATGATTGGGTCCTGAGAACATTCTTGATGGATTCATAATGTGATACTTGATTTACAAGGCAGGTCCAGGAGCAGCAGGGCTAGAACCATGCCCTGCTTAGACTCATCATCCCCATCCCCACCACCTTTCTTTCTCTCTCTTTCTGCTATGAAATGAGGTACTTGGATCTATGGCAGGCTTCCCACAGTGGCGCTCAGATCTACAACAATACAGCTATCTGACCATGGACGGAAGCCCCTGAGACTGTGAACTAGAGTAAAATGCTGCACCTTTAAGTTTTAGCTAAAAGGAAATGTCTGATTAACTCAAGATGCTAAGCTGATCAAGAAACAAAATGCAACCAGGCAGTGGTGGCACACGCCTTTAATCCCACGCTAGGGAGGCAGAGGCTGGTAGATCTCCAAGTTCAGGCCAGCTTGGTCTAAAAAGTGAGTTTCAGGACAGCCGGGATACAGAGAAACCCTGCAAAAAAATACAAATGAAATGGAGAAGAGAGAGAGAGAGAGAGAGAGAGAGAGAGAGAGAGAGAGATGAGGAGAGAGAGAGAGAGAGAGAGAGAGAGAGAGGGAGAGGAGAGAGAGAGAGAGAGAGAGAGAGAGAGAGAGAGAGGGAGGAGGAGGAGGAGTAAAAATGCTGTTTCATCAGGGAGGCAAACCACCAACAGACAAGAGATTTCACTGCATTAAGAACACTCATTACTGGACATTTGAAAAGCTATGTTTCACACACCAGAACACTTAAGGAGCTGGGAATGTGGCTCAGTTGTAGAGGGTTTGTCTAGCCTAAATAAGGCCCTGGGATCGGTCCCCAGCATCACATAAACTGAGCATGGCGGTACCTTGGAAGATAGAGGCAAGAGGATCAGAAGTTCAAGAGCAGCTCCATTACAGTGGATATTCGAGACCAGCTTGGCCAAGATTCTGTCTTACAAGGAAGAAAACAGTTGAACATTCTGGCAGTACTCTACTTCCAGGCCAGCCTACCTCTTATAGTGCGCTCAGTTAACTCTTCCTAAAAAGAAAAAGCTGGGGCTGCCAAGGTGGCTCAGAGGGCAAAGTGCTTCCTTTGCAAGTCCGTCAACCAAACCTCGATCCTTGGAATCCATTTACAGGTGAGAAGAGGGATCCAGTTCCACAAAGTTGTCCTCTGACCTCTACATGGGTACTATGGTGTGCTTGTCCTACATGCACAAATGCACACACATCGTACATGCACACACACACATACTCATACACGCATACACATGTTCCCACATACACGCTCACACACATCTACACACATATGCTCACATGAACATGTGCACGTGTTCCCATACACATATGCATGCAATCACACATGCATACACACATGCAAACAATGAAGACAAATGTTTTTAAGGAAAAGAACTTAAGTCACTATTCATATTGGCTGCATAAACTATAAATAAATAAAACCACCTAGCCATTTAATAGACTCTGAGAGCATATACATATATCCAAACAAAATATATTGAAACAATCCATTCTCTCTAAATCCTCCAAAAAGTTACTCCATACTGCAGTGACCTTGGACCTTCTGGCTCTGTTTCCTTTTTTTCCCCCATCTTCCAGAGACTGGCTTGGAGCAGCATTAGCAGGAAATAACAAGCTACAGATTGTTTACTTCACACCTCGTGGTACCCCCAACAAGAACGACAGCTTGTAATAACTAAACAAATTAAATTACTGGAAGGTCAGCTTATGATGAGGCCATACCAGATAGATAATTAACAGATATGGGTCACCACCCTGTCTGCCAAGAATACACTTAACAATGCGATAAGAAACACTTATTAGCATCTCCTATGTCTTATCATTCCCTATAGATGCTCTCCTTTAACCCTTACAGCCAGGCCACAGGGGAGTCTAAACATCTTTATTTTGTAGCTTGGAACATTGAGCTGAATAAAGTTAATAATGCCCCTGACCAGCTAAGCAGTTAGCACGCCAGGCAGAGTGGTACTCATCCATAACTCCAGCGTGTGGGACAGCAGCAGGAAGACTGTGAATGAAGGCCAGCCTGAGTACATAGCAAGACGGAGACCAGAGTCTGGCAAGATGGCTCAGTGATAAAGACCCTCGCTGCCAAGCTCGATAGCTTGTGTTCAACCCCCAGAACCCACATGGCAGATGGAGGGAACCACCTCTTACAAGTTGTCCTTTGACCTCCACAAACATGCCATGTCACAGTCTGCCCCCCAATGAATAAATAAATGTGCGTATTTATTTATTTATTTATTATGTATACAATATTCTGTCTGTGTGTATGCCTGCAGGCCAGAAGAGGGCACCAGACCCATTACAGATGGTTGTGAGCCACCATGTGGTTGCTGGGAATTGAACTCAGGACCTTTGGAAGAGCAGGCAATGCTCTTAACCTCTGAGCCATCTCTCCAGCCCCCGATAAATGTGCGGTTTTTAAAATTGCTTAAAGATCAAGGTCTGCCTGGGTTACATAATGAGACTTGTCTCAAAATAAATGAATAGTAACTAAGAAGTGACAGAACCTTGTATAAATTTGGTATTTTTCTGACTCAAAGTCTATATGCTTTTTTCTCTTTTTTGGTAAAATACTTTTGGTTGGTTTTGGTGTGTGTGGTGGTAGATATTCTGCCACTGAGCTACAACCCCATCCTTTGCACGCTGTGAATACTGTGATGTTTTGTCACATTGGGGATGCTCTTCATTAAAATACTCATTTACAGTTAGCATTTCATCTGAAACGGGGAAACAGTGCAGCTCCATCGTTGATACCATGGCTCCATGGAGCACGTGCAAATCAAGTTGTATTTGACTTACTTATAAATTTGTAATTCTGGCTTTAAGAAATTTAAATCCTTTCAAGAAAACATTTTAAATGTTTTTCAAGCAGCAATCTTATTTGTGTTTGAGATGAACTTTACATAGTTCCTGAAGAATTTACTGAATCTTGGCAGGGGTTTATTTCGCCCAGCAGATAAAACAAAATATACACAAATGTTTTTTGGAAAGCTATTTATTTAATTATTGATGTGGGAGAGTCTTCTATTTGTGTTGATTTCATTGGTTAATAAAGAAACTGCCTTGGCCCATTTGATAGGCCAGCCCTTAGGTGGGTGGAGTAGACAGAACAGGATGCTGGGAGTGAGGCAGATGCCTTGGGCAGTCGCCATGACTCTCCTTTCTGGGTAGTCGCTGTGAAGCTAGCCACCAGGTCAGACATGCTGAAACTTTCCCGATAAACTATCACCTTGTGGTGCTACACAGATTATTAGAAATGGGTTAATCAAGATGTGAAAGCTAGCCAGTAAGAGGCTAGAGATAATGGGCCAGGCAGTGTTTAAATGAATACAGTTTGTGTTTTGTTATTTCAGGTATAAAGCTAACCATGCGGGAGCCGGGCGGGACGAAAAGCAGGCCTGCTCACCACATCACTACAAATTATTTAATTGTTTCTTTCTTTATTTTTGAGAAAGGATCTCACTGTGTAGCTCAGTCTGACCTGGATCTCACTATGTAGACCAGGCTGACCTCGAACTCAAGGAGTTCTACCGGCCTATGCCTCCTGAGTGTTAGGATTAAAGGTATGCACCACTGTGCCCAGCCAAAAGAAAATTCCTTTTTTGTAGTTTTTATCATAAAGTATGTTTTTACACCTATCGGTCCTTCACTTCCCTAAATCTCATTTAAATTGCACAGCTGCGATTTGATCTCTTCCTCCTACCCAGACATCCACACACCCGTACCCAGAACCATAGACAATAAACCTTGATGGCTTCGTGTATATAAAGACGTTTAAAACAAATGGCTTTTCATTCTCCCCATAAAAGGAATTTTAGATATAGATGATTTAAATATAATAAAACTGTTCGCATTCACCCAACCATGGTGACATAGGTCTGTGGCCCCTGTCACAGAGGCTGAAACAGGAGAATCAAGTCAAAAATCTCCAAATAAGACTTGGGGAGGGGAAGAATATGATCAAAATATATCTAAGTTTAAAATTATTTTAAAAAATAAAAAAATATTTTTTAAAGTCTCCAAATAAGCCAGGCAATTGGGGTATACACCTTTAATCCCAGCACTCTGTGATGCAGAGGCAGGAGGATCTCTGTGAGCTTAAGTCCAGCCTGGTCTACAGAATAAGTTCCAGGACAGCAGAGCTGTATAGAGAATCCTTGCTTGAAAAAACAAAATAAGACCAGCCTGGTCTACAAGAGCTAGTTCCAGGACAGGCTCCAAAGCTACAGAGAAACCCTGTCTCGAAAAACAAAAAAAAAAAAACAAAAAAAACAAAAAAAAAGAAAGAAAAACCAAAATAAATAAATAAATAAATAAAAATAAAGTAATAAAAATCTCCAAATAGGGGCGACAAGATGGCTGAATAGATAAAGGTGCTTGCTGACAAGCCTGAGGAATTTTGATCCCCAAACTCACATGGAAAGAGAGAACAAATTCCTCCAAGTTGTTCTCTGAGTTTCAGACATGTATCATGGCACGCGCGCGCACTCACGCGTGTGCGCATGCACATAATTGCCATAAAAATTTTAATGCTTAATCTTTAATTTAAGAAATCCCCAGGGCTGGAGAGATGGCTCAGTGGTTAAGAGCATTGCCTGCTCTTCCAAAGGTCCTGAGTTCAATTCCCAGCAACCACATGGTGGCTCACAGCCATCTGTAATGAGGTCTGGTGCCTTCTTCTGGCCTGCAAGCATACAGACAGACAAAACACTGTATACATAATAAATAAATTAATTAATTAATTAAAAAAAGAAATCCCCAAATGGATAGAGAACAGTCTTTAGCAGAGCAGCGCTGCCAGCCTGCACTAAATAAGTTCCAGAGACTGGATAGGCTTTTGTTTTTCACAGAGGTCCCTGTGTAGTCCAGGCTGGCCTCGGGCACCTCCCGAGTGCTATGGCTATCAGCAGGTCCCATCACACCCAGATGGCTTGATTGGCTTGATTTTGTTGTTGTTGTTGTTGATGGTTTATTTTTCAAGACAGGGTCTTGCTGTGGAGTGCTGGTGGCCTAGATCTCACTATGCAAATGAGCCTGGCTTGAACTCGTGGGTGGTCTTCCTGTCTCTGCCTCCTGAGTATTGTGGTCACAGCTATGTGTCACTTGACTGCTTTGGCTTAATATTTTTAGGGTAGATTTGCATCTGTGGTTAAAGAGGGGTTAATATTAAATATGTAAATGAGTTAATATAACATCCTTTCCTAAATTAGACACTAGCACCGAGTGAGAAACAAAAGCTGCCAGGGTACCAGGTACCACTGATCCAGTCGGCTGCTGAGACTCTAAGCTTTGGACAGTTTGCTATGAGATCGACAAAAAAAAAAAAAAAAAAAAAAAAAAAAAAAGCTATAGTATCCATTTGGAAGGAAAGAGATTTCAGGGAACAGTTGTGTGTGTGTGTGTGTGTGTGTGTGTGTGTGTGTGTGTGTGTCTGTGTGTGTGTGTGATAGGCACTGGGAATGATACCCAGGGCTTTGCTGTGAATCCCCAACAAGAAAACATCCACCTTTATACACTATTAATTAAAGTATGAGTGTAACTTTTCAGTTGGAAAGTTCAATATTGTAAATAGCAGACATAGTGTTGCATAACTATAATCCTAACACTGAAGAGATCCAAGAAGGAGGATTAGGAGTTCAAGGCTAGCCTTGCTTATATGAGATCTATCTCAAAAAACTTTTTTAATTATGTGTGTTATCTGTGTGTACATTTTTTAATTATGTGTCTGTCGTCTGTGTGTACTTGTGCACATGTGTAGTGCCCTGTGGAGGTCAGAAGAGGGCACTATATCTGCTGGAGCTACTGTAATGATTGTTCTGTCTCTTTAAGAGACAAGCCACGCACACTCCCTCCCCCATCCGCTGAGACAAGCAGGTCTTTCTTCCTGCTTGCTGCCTTAGTCTCTCTCTTTTCTGGCTCCCTCTCCGAGAGGTAGCTTAGGTCTCTCTCTCTCCCTCTCTCTCTCTCCTCTCTCCTCTCTCCTCTCTCTTCTCTCTCTCTCTCTTCTCCTCTCTCTCTCTCTCTCTCTCCCTTCTGTTCTTCTCCCTTCTTCTCTGTTCCCTTCCATAACCACTAAATAAATATCCAACCTCACTCTGCATGGTGTGCCTATCTGTCTGTCTCTCACCAGCCGGCCACATGGCTTGCCACTGGGGACCAGCCACCTTCAGAGACCTGCCATGTGGTCTTGTGTGCCTTCCCTGCCTGGACTGGCTGCTTTCGGGACCCCCTGCCCACTGCCTGCCATCGCCGGGGATCCCGCAGCAATTTTTAATAATCCATTACAGCTGTCTCACGTGGGTGCTGGGAGCTGAACTCAGCTTCTGTCCTAGAGCAAAAAGTACTCTTTGCCACTGGGTCCCTCTACAGCCTCCTCAAAAGCTGCTTTTAATTTTAACATTTTAGCATTTGGATGACCGGTAGCATTTCCATCTGAAAGGCTTCCTCCTATAGAAGTAGTCAGTGCTGATGGGATACATGTATATGGATGTAAATCTTTCACAGGAAATGAGTATAAAGATGATTATCATATTACTTCCCCCAGGTTAGTGGGGATCTAGTTGACAATTGAAATCTTTGCATCACCCAGGCATGGTGGCACAGGTCTGTGACCCCGGTTCACAGAGACCGAAGTGGGAGGATCAAGCATTCAAGGTCATAAACACCGCACATCTCTCTTGTCTGTGGATGTCAACTTTGAATTTTTAGGTTTATGTGTTTATCTTTAAAAGCCAGAAAGCTAGAAAGGAGCCATTAGAGAGAGAGGGTGCGTGGCAAAGAGGCCTTGAGGCTACAGTAAAATGGAAGTTCAATGAGACCAAAGAGAGACAGAATGCTGAGGTTGTAGGGGTCAAGTGGTGAGAAGGGCAAGGGTTAGCTAAGGGCATACAAAATGAGACACAGTACCCGCCTACAACAGGGGAAGAGGCAAGATTAAAATTCCTCAGGCATGACACTTACAGGGCTAGCGACGTGACTAGGTAGTCAAGTGCTTGCCCAGAAAGTACAAGTCTCTGAGCTAAAATTCTAGCACTGAAAACAAATGTCTATGTGCCATGGACTATAAAGAGTTTGACTTTAACATCTGTAAAATCGATGTAAAAATAGCAGTTCTTTGACAGCAACTGATAGCCAGCCCTGCTCTGTTGGGTTCCATTTCTAGTGTGCCTTGAGTTCCCCAGAGAATTCCCTTGATCAGGGAAACTGCTACCTTATGCTGGGTATTACAGCCCAGACCTGAAATCCCAATACTTGGAAGGCTGAGGCAGGTGGATGATGTGTTTAAGGTCAGCCTGCTACTGGCTCAACCTTGTACTGGGAAAAGCTGAAACCCCTTTCAAATTGAATGCATCTTCCCTTGAGGTTAGAGAGCTCCTGCT
The DNA here is from genome assembly GCF_903992535.2 of Arvicola amphibius. Taxonomy (NCBI): domain Eukaryota; kingdom Metazoa; phylum Chordata; class Mammalia; order Rodentia; family Cricetidae; genus Arvicola; species Arvicola amphibius. Next base: position 69,887,373 of record NC_052058.2, read on the forward strand.
AGCTCCAGGAATTCTCTTTGAAGAGGGGAGGATGGTAATTCTTTTGTTTTGGTCTAGTGATGGTTTCTAAACCTTCCTTTCACTTTCAAAGAGATCTATCTTGGTTGGTTGCTTTGGGAGAGGTTATTATCAACCAGTAGCCCCCAGATCCTGCTTGATTCCTATTCTAAATCATGTAGTACCAGTGTGAGTTGAATTTAGTGCCTGTACTCCAGTCTAGACACACATCTGCCTTGCAATGACAGGTGACATCTCCTCTACATGGCAATATGATCTTCCTAGACATGCTTGTGGCTGAAAGCACAGTATTGTGGAGAAACAGTACTGTCTGCATGGTGGGGGTGGGGGTCACGAGAGGAGGAATGATGTATTTCTCCCTTCGCTTATCATAATTAGAGATATTTGTGTGAAAATAGAATCTCTGTTTCTTAAGTGTTGCTCAGCTCCTGCTGATAGGCTCTCACTCACAGGCAGCGTCCTTTGTGATATAATAGTTAGTTGCTGTGGAGATGATTATCCTGTCATGGAGAAGAGAGACTTATGAATTTAAATGAAGAATGAGCAGCAGGAACAGAGGAAGCCAAGCACTTCATCTAATTTAATTTTCTCTTGCCTTTTTAATATATGTTACATCATAAATTTGGATGTATCAACTTAAATAATAGTTTCAGGGCTCGTGATGAATAATGTCAAAGGAAATTTTAAAAGAAAAGGCCAGTCAGAATACTGCCATTCCGTATAGAAATAAGAATCAGTTCAAATCATAAAGACACTCGACAATAATAAGCATTTACTACCGAGCTATACTCCAACTTTTAAATAAACAAACTGTTTAGATAGTTCTATTATCACTGAGCTTTTGATGAGCTGTTGAAGTGGTTTAGGCGTTAGCCATCAAGTTGGAAGCAAAAGTTAGTATAGACAATAGACGCTGGGTCTAAAACAGAAGTAGGTTAGATCTACCTACCCTTTATGAGTCTTGGGCAGGCCAGTTGCCACCCTCTTAACTTCAGTTTCATTAATTCTAAAGTTAAGATAAATTTGTAGGGTGTTTTTCAAGACTCCCCAACTGGTCTGGATGCCTATGACTTAGCTTTTTACACCTTTGTCAATGTAACAGATAAATTATGAAATCCCAGTGAAATTGTATTTCTTACTCTCATAGATTCCAATAGGTCAGGCAGATTTCCTCCCTTTGGGGGCTAAAGGTTTCCAATCCACATTTTCGATAGTTGGGAGAGGGAGAGATGAGATGAGAGAAGCACACCAGCTGTTTAACTTCCTAGACCCCAAACAGGCTCTTATTGCTCCCATTTATAGACCCCTGGCCAGAGCACACTGCCAGACGATTCCCCCACCCATAAAGGAGGCTTGGGAATGAAGTGGGAATCATGAAGCCGTTGGTGGGCAGTGAGAGTCTTGCTACATCTTCAATTCCCTCTAGTGACACTTGGATGACATAGTGTAGCCCAAGGATTTACAATTTTGCTGATGAGCCAGCTGGGATAACAAAGGCTGGGCAGGGGCTGAAAATCGGTATAATGACTTGGTTGAGATTATTTTCATCTAAAACTAGTAAGGAGACAGAAGGAAGGATATACTTGAAGTTAATTGAGGAAGCAAGATGGTGCATGCTGGATGCAGGACAGCAACGCATATAACTGCTGAGTTCCTCACTGAAGCTTATCTCAGATCCAGCAGCCTTCTGTCCAAACACAAAGTCCTTCAAAACTTCTGATGGGTTTAACAGTGTAAAAGTCAATGGCCTGGCCTTGTGTCTAATAAAGCCCACACAATACAACAGTGACATGTTTTTAGTCTCTTATTCCTCTCAGAAACCACAGCATTCACTCCCATGATGCAGTCGGATGGCTTCACTGTGTTCATCTCTGTCAGAAAACAGAGGTCTCTGAGAGGACATACACCATATACCATACAGCATCGTGTTTGTTTTCAATGAAACATGTTTAAAAAAACAGAAATTCTTATTTCCCCATTTCAGGCATTTTATTTGGCCTTACAGGTGGCAACATGACTTTTTGCTAATTATTAGTAAAGCCTTAAGTTCCTTGCATGAGGACTCAAAGACTCCAGCTGGAAACCATGATACAAACCTTGCCTTGGGGCTAGTGAGTGACTAATGGTTAAGGTACGACTTCATTCCTGACTTCTCAGGCTCTGTCCAGCAGCCCTTTCCCCTTGAAATCTGCTTGGAAAACGTGGTTGAGCTCATTCTTCCTGAAAGCTGAGCTCTGACCCATCTCCTCATCATATGATTCACCTCCTAGTCTTTACAATAAAGCTGCTTTCCACAGACACCGGAAGCCAGCTCTACATCTGGTAACTAAGGACCTCAAGGGATAAAGATATTTTCCTTGAGTTTCCAGGGCTGACAAAGTCAAGGCCGATACTTCTCTTCGTGGTCTGGGCTGATGTAATACATCCATAACCTGAGTGGGGTGTGGTGGTGCACCGGGAATCCCAGCATTCAGGAAGCAGACTTGAAAGAATGGCCACAAGTTCAACACTACCCTGGTCTACACAGCAAGTACCAGGTCAGCCAGCGCCACGTAGTGAGGGCCTGTTTAAAAAATAATACAGGAACAAACAAACACATGAAATCCCCAAATACTCAGCTGGATAGAAAATGAGCAGAATTTTATTTCTCATTTTGAAGAGGACTCTGCTTGGTTGCAGGATTCAAACTTCCTGTTATCCTTACATGGCAAAAAGTGGGCAAGAAAGCTTTCTGGGGTCCCCTTTATTATGGGCACCGATTTGATTTCTAAACCTTTAGTCCTTATAATCTAATTGCCTAGCAAAGGTACTTCTCAGTGTCCCCTGGGGCTGGGATAGCGGCCTGTGAATGATGAAAGATGCAGTCATCCAGGTCTTCACAGCATTCTGCACCAGAGGCTCAGCGATGACAGACAACAGCACTGCCGGTAACCTCTGAGCCTAGTTTCTAATGCGTCAGTTCTTGCTAACTTGTTCTAAAGATTTAACGCAACCCCAATAGGTTGCTTTTGGAGATTACTAAATGAATCCTGAAGTTTACATATGCAGAAATAAAAACACAGAAGAGCCAACAGAGCAGTTTGTGGATGGACACAAAGGATTACTTTTTTTTTCTAGTTTTTCAAGACAGGATTTCTTTTTATAAATTTTATTTTATTTATTTTGTTTATTTATTTATTGTTTTTAATTGAGCTGTACATTTTCCCTTCCTTCCTCCCATCTCCCCACCCATCGTTCCCCCTGCCCCTCACACTCCCAATTTACTCGGGAGATCTTGTCTTTTTCTCCTTCCTAGACAGAGCCATGTATGTCTCTCTTAGGGTCCTCTTTGCTGTATTTACATTGCACATTTACGGAAATGAACATTCACACAAAAACCTGCCCACAAATATTTAGAACAACTTTATTCCCAATTCCCAAAACTTATTGTTTTGTTTCATTACAGGGTCTCTTTGTGTAGTCCTAGCATCCTGAAACTATAATGTAGACCAGGCTAGCCTCAAACTCACAAAGATCCTACTGCTTCTGCCTCCCAGAGTGCAAGGATTAAATGTATGTGCCACTGGCAACTACTAAAACAAATAAAAAATTGAAAATTCCCTTCAAATGATTAAAGGGTAAATAAACCACAGCACAGCCAGATATTAGAATATTAAACACTAAAATAAATGAGCTGTCAAGCTACAAAAAGATGTAGAGACTGGCAAGCTAGCTCAGCTCAACAGATAAAATTTGCTTCTCTTGCAAACCTGGAACCCAGATTAAAAAAAGAAAAAGGCAGGACGCAGTGGCTCAGCTGGTAAAGTGCTTGGCACACATGTGTGGAGCTCTGACTTAGGGTCTCCCGGAGCTCTATAAAGCTGGAGATGTGCTAGAGTGTGCATCTGTATCCCCAGAGCTCCGACAGGGAAGTGGGAGGAGTCAGAATTCCCAGAATCTTGTGGTCCAGCTAATCTGCTTTACTCAGCAGAGAATGAGCAGAAACCTTGTCTCAAGCAAGGTGGAAGGTGAGGACCAACATCCAAAGTTGTCCTCTGACCTACTGTGCGCAGGTCACGTGCTATGGCACATGCACTCCCCATACTCACACAGGTGTGCACACTGGGTAGGGATTTCTTAAAGATGTACTCAGTGAATAAAGCCTCTCCAGAGGCTACATACTATGCGGTTCTGGAAAAGGGAAAGCTCTGGAGACAGTGCAAAAACCTGACTTCTGGAAATTCAAGAAGGAGGTGAGATTAATAAACAGCACAGAGGACTTTTAAGACATGAAACTGCTTGGATACCATGAAGGAACTGTGACAGTTAACCTTGAGTGTCAACTTGATGGATCTGGAATGCACTCAGATTCAAGCCTTTGGGTAGGTGTGCTTGTGAGCGTATTCCCAGAAAGAACTGACAGGGAAGGAGATGCTCCTATAGAATGCCTCATTGACACCTCCTGGAAGGTGGCAGGTGGCACATATATATGAAGAAGGTCCAGAAAAAGGCAGCTTGGCTTGTTTGTCGACCCAACTCTGCCTCTGCCTCTAGTGTGAGTTCCCGTCTTCCTGTGTCTGCTGTCGTGCTCCACCAACATCTGAGTCTAACTTCTGCCTTCTGAGATGTACAGAGGACCAAAAGCTCTCCCAACATCCTCCAGTGCCAGACTGGGGCTCCTGAGGCATCTGACTCCCTGAACTGGATAGCTACTGGATTCCCAGCTTCTCCAGTGTGCAGGTAGCTATTGTTGGACTAGCCAGCATCTATTCTATAAGCCACTCTAGTAAATCCCCTTTAATAATATGTATACATCTATCATTCTATAACTATATCTATACATCTATATCTATACATCTATAATGTCTATACATCTATGCAACATTCTCTTAGCTCTGTTCCTCTAGAGAACCCTTGCCGAAGAAAAGGTATATTAGAGTATTTCCGTCAAAGCCCATTCAGCCCACGACATGAAGCGTGAAGCCTAGTCAGCTACAGTTTTTGTTGCTGATGGGAGCGTAGGTTCATCAGCTGCCAGGACATGGCACTCTGTTGTCTGCTATTGAAAGTAGTGAGCACTGTGACTTTAGAAGGTGGGGCCCACACCGGAAATCAGCATCTTCAGCTTGACCTTGCTAAGAGCCTAAAACTGTTCTAAAAAAATCAAGGTAAGAGCACTGGCTGCCCTTCCAAAGGACACGGGTTCAATTCACAGCACCCACAGGCAGCTCACAACTGCCTGTTACTCCAGTTCCAGGGGATCCGACACCCTCACATAGACATGCATGCAAGCAAAATGCACCAATGCACATAAAATAAAATATTGGCTATTAAAAATATCAAGGCATAGTGAGGCATGGTGGTATACACTTTTAATTCCAACATTCAGAAGGTAGAGGCCAGTTTAGCCTGATTTACATAGGACATTGCAGGCCAGCCAGGGCTACATAGTAAGAGAGAGAGAGAGAGAGAGAGAGAGAGAGAGAGAGAGAGAGAGAGAGAGAGAGA